>NC_138895.1:60165068-60616257 GCF_965194825.1 Balaenoptera physalus | reverse complement strand
CCCTACCCCACGTTTAATGTTTTCACATCATATTTTAACACCTTTTTGTTTTGTGTATCCCTTAACTGCTTATTATGGATATAGATGGTATTACTACTTTTGTCTTTTTAACCATTCTATTACTGTATAAAGTGGTTGATCTTCTACCATTACTGTATATTTGCCTTTACCAATGAGATATTTTCCTTTTGTAATTTTTATATGTCTAGTTATGGTCTTCTTCTTTCCTTTAAAGAAGACGCTAACATTTCTTGTAAGGCCAGTTTAGTGGTGCTGAACTCTTTTAGCTTTTACTTGTCTATAAAACACTTTTATCTCTCTTTCAAATCTGAATGATAGCCTCGCCAGGTAGAGTATTCTTGGTTGTAGGTTTTTTTTCCCTTCATCACTTTGAATATACTGTGCCATTTCCTTTGGCCTGCAAATTCTGCTGAAGAGTCAGCTTTTGTCTTATGGAGTTCTCTTATATCTAATTAGTAGCTTTTCTCTTGCTGCTTTTAAGAGTCTCTCTTTATCTTTAATTTTTGCCATTTTAATTATAATGTGCTTTGGTGTAGATTTCTTTGGGTTCATCTTGTTTGGGACTCTCATTATGTAATGGATGTGGACGTGGATGTCTGTTTCTTTTCCCAGTTCAGGGAACTTTCCATCTATTATTTCTTCAGATATGGTCTTTGCACCTTCTTCTCTCTTTTCTCCTCCTAAGACCCCTATAATGCAAATGTTATTCTGTTGATGTTGTCACAGAGGTCTCTTAAACTACCGTCATTTTTCAAATTCTTTTTCTGTTCGACTTGGGTGATTTTTACTACTCTGTATTCCAGTTCACTGATCTGTTCATCTGTATTATCTAATCTACTGTTGATTCCTTCTAGTGCTTTTTTTTTTTTTTCAGTTAGTGTATTCTTCAGCTCTGTTTGGTTCTTCTTTACATTTTCTAACTCTGTGAAACTTCTCATTGTGTTCATCCATTCTTCTCTTGAGTTTGGTGAGCTTTTTTTGATCATTTCCTTGAACTCTGTATCAGGTAAATTGCTTATCTCCTCTTCCTTTAGTTCTTTTTTCTGAATTTTTGTCTTGCTCCTTCATTTGGAACTTATTCCTCTGTCTCCTCATGTTTCCTAATTCTCTGTATGTATTTCTATGTATTAGGTAGATCAGTTGTGTTTCCCAGTCTTGGAGAAGTGGCCTTATGTAGGAGACATTCTGTGGGGCCAGAAGCACACTCCCCTGTGGTCACCAGAGCTATATGCTTATGGGTTCCCTTTATGTGAGCTGCATGAACCCTTCTGTTATGGCAGAGCTGACTAATGTGGACATGCTGGTAGGCAGAACTGGCCTCTGACTGCTGGCCCACTGGTGGGTGGGGCTGAATCCTGGTGCCGCTGGTCGTGTAGCCTGAGGGGTCCTGGGACTGGTGCAGTCAAACTGGTGGGTGGGGCAGAGTCTTGATATGGCTAGTTACAGGGACTAAGGGAGCCAGGGCTGGTGCTGGCCTGCTGGTGGGTGGGGCCGGATCTAAGTGTGGCTTGATGTGGGGTCTAGGGGGTCCTAAGGCTGGTGCTGGTGCTAATAGGCTAGAAGGAGGAGTTCCAAATGGTATTCACCAGCACCAGTACCCTTGTTATAGAATGAACTCCCCAAAATGTCAGCCATCAGTTTTTATGTCCGTATGGGGAGTCCCACTTTCCTTCTCCAGGATGTTCTCCAAGATTAGCAAGTGGGTCTGACCCAGGCTCCTTTCAAATGACTGTCTTTGTGCTGGGACTCAGAGAATGTGAGGTTTTGTACATACCCTTCAAGTGCAGAGTCTCTGTTTCCTACCGCCCTCTGACTCTCCTTTATACAAGCCCCACTGGCTTTCAAAGCCAAACACTCTGGGATTTCATCTTCCAACTGAAGGACCCCAGACTGGAGAGCCTAGATGGGGCTTGGACCCTTCACTACTTGGGGAGAACCTTTGCAGTTGCAGTTATCTTCCCATTTCTGGGTTGCATACCTAGTGTTGTAGATCTTGACTATACCGCGTGTCCACCCTTCCTACCTGTTCTTGTAGTTCCTACTTTCATTGTTAGTTGTGGAAAATCTTTTCTGCTAGTCTGCAGGTCGTTGTCATCAATAGTTGCTCTGTAAATAGTTGTAATTTTGGTGTGCCTGAAGGAGGAGGTAAGCTAAGGGTCTTCCTACTCAGCCATCTTGGCCACACCTCTTCTCAGCAACTTTCAAGTATACAATACAGTAGTATTAACTATAGTCATCAGGCTGTACATTAGATCCTCAGAGCTTATTCATCTTATAACTGAAAATTTGTACTCAATGTTTATTCTAAATCTACATCAGAAGGAAAAATAAAACACAACCCTGATATTTGTAATATATAGTAGTTTTGCCTTTCTGATTGGTTGGTATAGACAGGTTAGGATTTAATGAATGTAAAAAAGTAGAAATCCCTCTAAAATTCTTTAAGATTTATTTTAGCATCATAAGCTATTCACCTATAAATGTTCACTTAGATTAAATAATTCATCACTGACATTCTTTCTAGGTTAACATTCCAGACATAATGTGACTCTCCCCTCCTAAGATGTTGAGTAGATACTGAGCTTTACATTACCAATATGCTTACAAGTAAGAAATTAGTTCCTCTAATTATGTATTCATGAACATTGAGAATGCAAATAAACTATACAACCAAAGAGATATTGAGACTATGAAATCTATTGAGAGGAAGGCAACACAATAAAACATTGGCAACAAAAACCAGCCCTGTTGTCATTAATTGTGGTTATATAGCAAATTTTTGTACAGTGTTTAGGAATTTAGCATTTGGATTCAAATAGAGAGTGTTTAATCTCATGCCCACTAGATAACATGAGATCAGGAGGAGTCTTAGCAAGTAAGAACCAGATATTTCAAGCACTTGTCAACTTTGCCAAGGGAAAAGCTTATATCATCACCTTAAGTATTTCATCCTATCCCATTTTGTGATTAATGTTAGTTCCTCAAAGTAAATATATAAAATATACACATACAGACAGCTCCAGATATATTGTGCCTCAATTTTTTTTTCATGAGGCTTCTTTTGTTCATCGCCAGTAACCCTCATTCTGCTCCTTGGCATACCAAATCCCTTAGTTTGGTGTCTCAATCAAGACTGTTGCCTGAATGTGTCATTCATTTAGTAAACACTTACTAACTGCCTACAGGTGCAATCAGAAATACTGTGATAATCGTCCTCAGGAGCTTACAGTATACTGAGGGGAAACAAGGCAGTAGAAGAGAGTAAGATAATAATTTGTAATAAATTACCTTATAGAGATCTTTTAAAAAATTGGAAAATGAGAGGAACACTCTATTCAGGGTGGAGTGGGATTAGGGCTATCAGGGAAATCTTCCCAGAAGATTGCCAACTTAAATCCTAAAGTAAGAGTAGGGATTAGATAAATGATAGGGGAAGGACCCAGAAAGAAGAACATATAATTTGATTTAACAAGATTTTTATTTATTTATTCAGTGTCCAAACATTCTATTAAACAGCTTTACTATGATAGCTTCCCACTGTAATGGAAGCTGAAGTTTATGCCTTATTTCCATAATTCTCTTTCACCAAAATTCATTGGTAAGTATAGAATAAAAAGAAGCAAAGGAATGAGAAAAAAATCAAAGAGATTAGGTAGAACAAAAGATATCCCTCTAAGTCAGTGGCTTTTAATGGAAGAGAGCAAAATTTTGCCACCCAGGGGACATTTGGCAACATCCCAGGGGACAATTTTTGACTATCACAAGTTTGGGATGAATGCTAATGGCATCTAGTGGGTAGAAGACAGGGATATTGCTAAACATAGTGCAATACCAGGACAGCCCCTGCAACAAAATAAATGATTATCTAGTCCAAAATGTCAATAATGTAGAGGCTGCTCTAGAGTACTAAATTTTTTTGTGTCTGGGTTACAATACCTTGTAGCAATTTTTTTTTATTTTTAGGTTTCTAACTATAACCTTGGAAAGGAATCTTTAACAGTTTTGGCTAGAAAAATGCTTATACTGCAGTGCATGGACTTCTGTGGCATGTTATTACCTTATCAACTTCACCCTGTTCCGAGTCCCCAAGATTTGCCAGCTAAGAAATTAATCCTCAAATTTATTCTAAGGTTGGTTATATGTGGAGGTACTGACCTTCTATACTAAGTATGTGTGCTCCGTTTCTTTCTCTTTCCCTCCCTCCCTGTCTCTCTCTTTCCCTCTGTCTCTCTGTCTCTCTGTCTCTTACACATACGCATACACACACATTGGTGGAAAGTTGGCAAAATATTAATTTAAAATGACATTGAAGGAAGAGACTAAAGAGACATAATTAAATGTAATGTGGTATCTTGGATTAGATCCTGGAACACAAAAAGAACATTAGTTAAAAAAAAAAAAATGGGGCTTCCCTGGTGGCGCAGTGGTTGAGAATCTGCCTGCCAATGCAGGGGACACGGGTTCGAGCCCTGGTCTGGGAAGATCCCACATGCCGCGGAACAACTAGGCCCGTGAGCCACAACTACTGGGCCTGCGCATCTGGAGCCTGTGCTCCGCAACAAGAGAGGCTGTGATAGTGAGAGGCCCGCGCACCGCAATGAAGAGTGGCCCCCACTTGCCGCAACTAGAGAAAGCCCTCGCACAGAAACGAAGACCCAACGCAGCCATAAATAAATAAATAAATAAATAAATACAATTTAAAAAAAAAAATGATGAAATGCAAATAAAGTCTGGAGTTTAGTTAATCGTAATATACCAATGATACTTTCTTAGTTTTGATAAATAAATTATGGTTATGCAATATATTAACATTAGAAGGAACTGGGTAAAATGTACATGGGGAGTTTCTGTATGATTTCTACATCTCTTCTGTAATCTAAAATTATTCCAAAATAAAAATTGTATTTATAATAAATGGCACTGAAGAGGAGAATAAAATAAATAAATTGATAAGGGATTTTCCTTGTGAAAGCAATTTTTTAAATAACGTTTTTCAATTAGAACCATTAAAAGTTTGTTGCAATCTTGTAATTGAAATAGTTTGCAATTATGTTTTCAAACTGTTTCATTGAAATCTATTGGTTTTAATTTTGTATAAAAATAAATATGTGGCTCAGACATTATAAGTCGGAGTCCAGAAATAGCTTATGGGTTTTTTTGTCTATTATATGTCGATATATTTTAAAGAATTTGACAACATTTGAAAAAATGAAGATTTCACATAAACTTCCCTTGAAAAGTTAGAACTAGAAATCTTGACCCAAGTTCAGATGTGTCTAAACATTTTTCAGTAGAGGTCTCCTCCTTTATTAAGGGCATTGCTTTCCAGATGGCCACATACACCCTTCTTTTTATACACCACCCCCAACCCAGTTACCAGGTGATCAACTGTATGCCTTTGAGCATGTGATATCTAATTTTGACATTTATATTTCACTCCTCGAAATGAAATAAATATGGGCTTTTTGTATTTTTACTAATTTAAATTTTTTGAGAGATTTAATTAAGCTGATTCACCTGTCAACACATCAAGCTATAGAAATTATTTCCTAGAGTTCCACTTATGAGACCTTTAACCTGTTTCTGGTGCTCAAAATTTTAAAGTTTCATCCAACTTGTTTCATTATAGCACACAAAGGATAGATTAATTTTCCTTTTCTATCCAATGTCTACATAATTTAGGACCAATTTATTGGTCCTCTTTTTTTTTCTAATGGTAGCTTTGTGCCAAGGCTTCTGTACTTTATATATATATAAAATATTTTTAAATATAATTTTTAGAACTTTGGCTTGGATTAATATAATAATGCCATCCTACCTGCCAATTTCCTAGGAATAGGAATGAGTTGTGTAAACACAACAAGTGATCTTGGCAGTTGACGTTCTATAGAATCTTATATTTTGTTCCTTGAAATAATTAATAATTATTTTAAAAATATAATTATTTTGCATAGAGAAATATAGTCTCCTGTATATCATTGTTTCTCATATCCTGGGATTCACTGACTCAATTCCCAGAAGTAGTCTCCTAGTCCTTTTTTTTTTTTTTCTCTCTCTCTTTTTTTTTTTTTTTTTTTTTTTTAATTCCTTTATAAAGATCTTGGATGCCACTTTAGAGGAACATTCTACTTGTTGTTGAGCAGTAAAAAGCTTCTCATGAAACCCCATTATTTTGGGAAATGGTTGCCTGTTACATGGTTTTCATACAACCAGGGATTTAAGCCTATTGGTATGAATAAAAAGATTGAGGGGCAAAAGATAGTAAGCCTAAAACAAAGTGGTTTAAAAAAATTTTTTTTTTAATTTATTTTTTGGCTGCGTTGGGTCTTCATTGCTGTGCGTGGGCTTTCTCTAGTTGTGGAGAATGGGGGGCTACTCTTCATTGCGGTGCACAGGCTTCTCACTGCAGTGGCTTCTCTTGTTGCGGAGCACAGGCTCTAGGCACACGGGCTTCAGTAGTTGTGGCGCACGGGCTTAGTTGCTCTGCAGCATGTGGGATCTTCCCAGACCAGGGCTCGAAACAGCGTGCCCTGCATTGGCAGGCAGATTCTTAACCACTGAGCCACCAGGGAAGTCCTGCTACTTTAAAAATTGCTTAGCAGCACCACAAAGAGCTAAAATCTAGCCACAGTAACTCCTAACAATTCATGAAAGCATATTTTTAGGATTCAAAGAAAATATTAGAACTTGGTTTGGTTGTAGGATATATTTGAAAGAAATAAATTATTTAATTTTTTAAAACTGTGCTATATAATCCAAATTCTTTTTTACATGTTTTGTCCTTCTTTGCTGTGCCTTAAGCCATCTTGTATTAATGAGTCTTTTAAGGGGAAGTGCTTCATGATCTGACTCCTCTTGCTATAGTAAGTCTCCCAAATATATACTCTCAAGGGCACCCTGTACTTTTCCTTTGTAACATTTTTTAAGATTATTTAGTTAATCTTATAGTTGATCTTTCATGTTTGTCTCTATCCCAATAATGTGAGGTGTGTGGGGAGGCAGGGCCTGGTTTATGACTATATGATCACCAATTCTCATCCTGTTGAGTGATTCGTAGTTCTTTTATAAATAGTATTGGTTGTGTGAATGACTGAGTAAATTAATGAGTGAGTAAATAAATATGTTGTGACCCTGCATTAAAACTAAATAGAGCAAAATAATAAAACAAAACAAAACAACAACAAAAAAAACTTAAGTATATGGGGGAAAAAAGTACATGACTTGACTTTTTCATTCTTGTCTCCAGGTATCTAGTTTTTACTTTCTTAAATCCATTCTGCATTTGGCACCTGGACTGATCACATTAAAAATATAGACACAGTTAAGTAAAATGATGTTCTGTACCCGCAAACTATCCCTTTAATTTTGACCAAATATGAATAATCCAGCAACTGCCATAGACTATCATCTATGGCCCTCCTTGAATAGGCATTTACCTCTCCGTCTCCATCTAAAGAATCTCCCCAGCTCCAAACAATCTTAGATTTTCTGTGAATTACATAGTTTTCTTATACACAATATGTTATTTAGTGCCCCTTTTCCCTCGGCCTGGAAGCCCATCCTGAATTTCTGTTCTAAGTTCGTGTGTCGTAACTTTTCAAGATTCAACTCTGACATTATCTCAAGGATGCCTTCTTTAAACTCCCAGGTTGCAAAAATGCCCACTTTTTATGCTCCTATAACACCTGCTTACCTTTATCTAGCACTTATTACACATTATTAAAATAACCTCTTTGTATCTAACTCCTCCTTAAGACTTCAAATCTGTTAAAGAAAGGATCCTATCTTATTCATTTTTGCATGGAAAAATTCTAAGTCAATGTTTTGTGTTGAATAAATATCTTCCATAAAATAATTGTAACAAATCATGACCAAATATTCATTTGACCTTTCGCTAGGTTGAAAGATTGTCACAAATTACAAGTGATATCCAATGTCCCTGAGACATTTCTTTGATGAATTGCCTCTTTTTCTTGCAGTTTAATTGAAACGTTTAAATTGTAAATATTGGCCTTTTTTATTTCTTATATTTAGGTATATTTCACTTTATTTAATTATTCATCAATTAAAATTTCTTAAAAGTTTTTTGAGCGTTTACTATGTGTTATAAACTAAACCAACTTCATGTCACTTAGAAATAAAAGAAATAGTTGCTGACATAAAGGAACATAATTGCTTGTAGGTAAACAAAAAGATAGAGTGTTAAAGCTCTAATACAAATAAGGATATGGGAGAATGAATTTTAGCTAGCAGGTTAAGAGCTAAAAAAGAATATTTGAGATGAAGAAAATAGCATGTGAAAAGCTATGGAAGTAACTTAAAGCATGGTGCATTTTAAAATTACAAATTGTCAAATGAAGTTCCCTGCCTTTTTAGATGTAGATCAGATAGATAGTCTAACCTCTGATTTCAAAGGAGGTCTAAACATTTCTCCAAAGAAGACATACAGATGGCCAAGAGGCACATGAAAAGATGGTTAACGTCGCTAATTATTAGAGAAATGCAAATCAAAACTACGATGAGATGTCACCTCACACCAGTCAGAACGGCCATCATCAAAAAGTCTACAAACAATAAATGCTGGAGAGGGTGTGCAGAAAAGGGAACCCTCTTACACTGTTGGTGGGAATGTAAATTGGTGCAGCCACTGTGGAGAACAGTATGGAGGTTCCTTAAAAAACTAAAAATAGAGCTACCATATGATCCTGCAATCCCATTCCTGGGCATATATCCAGACAAAAACATGGTTTGAAAGGATACATGCACCCCAATGTTCATCATAACACTGTTTACAATAGCAAGACATGGAAGCAACCTAAATGTCCATAGACTGATGAATGGATAAAGAAGAAGTGGTACATATATACAATGGAATATTACTCGGCCATTAAAAAGAATGAAATGATGCCATTTGCAGCAACATGGATGGACCTGGAGATTATCATACTGAGTGAAGTAAGTCAGGCAGAGAAAGACAAATATATGATATCACTTGTATGTGGAATCTAAAAAAAAATTATACAAATGAACTTATATACAAAACAGAAACAGACTCACAGACTTAGGGAACGAACTTATGGTTACCAGGGGAAGGGTTGGGGAGGGATAGATTGGGAGTTTGGGATTGACACGTACACACTGCTATATTTAAAATAGATAACCAACAAGGACCTACTATATAGCACAGGAAATGCTGTTCAATATTCTGTACTAACCTAAATGGGAAAAGAATTTGAAAAATAATAGATACTTTTATATATATAACTGAATCACTTTGCTGTACACCTGAAACTAACACAACATTGTTAATCAATGATACTCCAATATAAAATAAATATTAAAAAAATAAAGGAGGTCTAAACTCTTCTAAAAGATTTTAGTGAATTTCTTGCTTATAACTGGAAACAATGTCTAATGGTTAATTTTGTCTTTAAGTTTCTGATTTCTGGATTATTTCTGTTCTACATAAATTCAAGTAGACATTGTCCCCAATTTTATCTAAACAGACAAACAAATACAATTTTTAAATATGCAGGTGATAACTAGGTGATAACTTGCTTGATTAATCTTCTGGATAATTTAGGAAAAGGAGGGCAGTCTACATCAAAAGTAGGCAAACAACTTGAAATTCAATATTACATACACTTATCTGTTAAATTCTTTGTCCAACCAGTTGCTGAAGTGTTTTTTCCTCTGACTTCTTCACTACACACCATCCTCCTACGCATATCATCTTATTCCTTACTCTTCTACTTCCCATTTCTTTTCCATCCTCTTCCCTTACCGGATGGCCTTAAGAACACTATAGTTTCCATGTATGTTGTGCATGATAATTCATCTCATTCTATCCTACCACCTAATTTGTTTCTCCCACTGACAAACCTAGATTAAGTTGGATTTTCTTTTATTTTCATCATAAAGCATGATAAAACATTAATTCATGTAAATCATTTCTATTACTGACTTGATGCTATATGTGCTCTCATCCTAATACCAATGGGATGTTTCAGTGAAACAAAGCACAAGGAGAGGCTGTATTATATGTAAACATGACCTTCATGACTAGATTAAATTACTCACAACTAAGAACTAGGAAAAGAAAAAAAAAATTGCTTACTTTTTTTGCGTTGGAAATCTATATGTTTATTTCTCATTTTTAATAGGAATTTCATTTGCTGGGTTTTAATCAAATTTATCTGATCCTATGCAGTCTGCCTCTTGCTAATTTGAATTCTGTCCCTTTCATAGCATGCCCTCTGTTTTCCAGTTCTCTGCTTTGGGTTCATTTCATTATTATTTCACAATTATATGCTTCCTTTCAGCGAAGACATGGATTAGACTTTCATTCTTATGCAGATGACACTAAGATGTATTTGAAGATTAGTCCTAATTGTTACTCTACTTCTGACATTTTATCAGCTTCTCATGAAGACATAGAGACTAAGATGTCCAATTAAATGTTATTAAACTGAACTACTTTTTGGTAGTTCCAGACACTGATTTAAATAGGTTTTATCATTCACTTTCAGGAGTTTGTGTGTGTGTGTGTGTGTGTGTGTGTGTGTGTGTTTCATGACCAACAGTCAACAATATGAGAATTCTAATTGATTTGAAGAACTGTTTCTATACCTGTTTGTCTGAAGTTTAATAACAGGTCTTAGTTTAATAATTCAACATTTTTTCAGGTAGCTGAAATTATATACTATATTAAATAATTATTAAACAAGTAAAATAAGAACAAAATGAAATTCTGACATATTGAAAGCATTATAACCATATTTCAAGGCATTACTTAAATCTACTTTTCTGGGTTTAAGACTGTTATAGAGGAAACTCCAATGTAGAATTTCACTTCATAATAAAAATAACTCTGTGTGAAACTTTCCAAACTATTAGCAGTTTCCTTCCCAGAAAACAAAAAAAATGCAAGAGAAAGATAAATTGTTTTTGAACGTAGTCCTTCAAGACATATGCCAAATATCGTGCGGAATGAGTAGAATTTTGACACTTAAGTCATATATCTGTACCTTATTTAATGCAGTTTATTTTCTGTGTGAAAACTCCACAGTTCCTATTTATGTCCATTAAGAAAGCAGACACTAGTTCTGGTGGTATTCTTCTCATTTGTCCTGTTTTCCTTTGTCCACTTTGATAATAAATTTCTACCTTATTCATTGTTTACAGCAAATCTTTTCTGATCCCAGTTAAAAATTAATTCCCCAAACCTTTTCATTTTCAAAGCATTTTTTCTTCATTAGGTTGCTAATAACTTCGTTAAAATTTTTACTTTAATTTATAAAATATTTTTCACAACTTTAAAAATATTTATTTTTTGTTTGAACTAATATAGCTTTTGTATCTCCTATAACTTGTCTAAGAAATTTTTAAATATCTTGAGCCATTTTATTTTCTCAGTCATTTTTTATCAGTAGATTATTTTATATTCAACACATATACATCTGCCAACATGGGGTGTTTTTTTTTTTCCTTAGAATGTCCCTAAAGCATTTTCATTCAACCATCTCTAATAGTAATGATCACATATTAATTTTAAAAGATGTCTCAAAAAGTGTTACATGGAAATGAATACCTTGTTATTGTTGTACAAGTTCACCCTCAATTTTTTTATAATGTTTATTCTTTATAAGGATTCTATAAAAGCCACAGGAGAAAGACTCCTAAATTACTACATAAGGGGGGACAAAACATAGAAATAAAACAATTATTTTTCTATGTCACTTCATATGAGTAGTCTTTCCTGATCTGTTATCTACTTCCATAGCCTTTCTTGATCTATTACTTCCATGGCCTCTCTTAAATCCAACTTTATCTACTAGTTTAGTATTTCTCTTCTCTTCTAGACTGTAAACTCCATGAGGGCAGAGACCTTGACTGTCTTCTTTACCTTTCAGCGTCTAGCACAGTGTGTCAAACAGAATAATGCACTCATTTAATGTTTTTGGAATACATGAATTTGCAGAATAAGTATTGTACAGCATTTAACTTTCACAAATAAATTAAAATATATCATCTAAAATTAGTATGTAGAATTTATCAGAAAAATTACATTGAAATGTGAAAGTTAATTTTTATTTTCAGTGAACAATTTGATGATTACATTCACTGAACAAAAGTTCTTAACTGTTAGATCATATTTGTTTCTAGATCTGGAACATATTTGATCAGTAAATAATAAAAATATCAATTTTGCTTTGTGGTATTAATAATGTATTGCTATAATATCAGTTTAAATTTTATGTGTATATCAGCTTATAATATAAGCTTAATATCAGTTTATATCATGACATATAAAGTTTTAGGTGCTAGATTCTTACTGAAGTTTACAAAACTATAATAAGTCTGATTCCCTCAAACAACCACCATTGAATATTTCTTATTTATAACATATAATTTGCTTGCTTCACTATCTTGGAATCCAAAATAAATTTACATTTTTAAAATTGTTATTAAATGACTGGACATACTATCACCACTCTATTTTTCCTCTCCTGGGTCTTAGTCCCAGGAGACAGTCTTTTGGAGAGAAAATAAATAATTAAAATCAATCCAACAAAATCCCCACTTTCTGCTTTAATCAAATGTCATAATAAAAATACACGCTAACAACCTTGTTGCAAAGTATAGATAGTAAGGATAGAGTTCAATTACCACTGGTGGTGTTTGGGCAAAGACAGATTAGAAAGAAATTGTGAGTAACGCTTGCCCTAGTTTACCTCTGTGAGATCAGGGCTAGTTCCCTTTCATGTCTGGGAGGTAACCATACCATGTCTCTCCATATTCAAGTCCCATTGAATACTAGAAGTTGTCCATCATTAAGTACCAACACTTATTCAGTTTCAGTCATTTTATGTTTTTCCCTAGCAATATTTATTGTTGTACCTAGCAGGGCCCTATCAGAAACCCTAGCACAAATAAGCTTTTTGTTGGTACATCTCCCATAGTCTAAGCCATTCTGGTTTGGTGAAGCTCACAATTTTGGGCTATTCATACTTACTCATTGTTATATACATTCATTGTCATACCTTATTAGAACGTCTAATTTTCCAAGTTACAAGTTAGAGTTTCTAGGAGCAATAGAAACTCTACTAAGTTAAAATTAATGTCACCTGCTTTGTCTGTCACCTCTTGTGTAGCATAAGAAATATAGTTTATTCTGTGGCCAATGTCAAGTTATTCTCAGAAATGATCTAATACTATAAGTCTCATCCCTGAATAATAAGAAAAGAGATCACTGTGGATATTGAAAGATAGAAATGGAAATACTTCTGCTAGGGTAAGATCACAATGTTAATTCACAGGTGAAAGAAAAGGGAAATGTTACAAATACATCAGATTTCAAATTAATTTTTTTTTACTAAAAAGTCCATAATTTTCCATGTTTCATACATCATCAAACCATTCTAATAACAATAAAGCTATGTCTCTGAGATTGGACAACAACATAACTTCCAGGCTCTACTAACCTCATTGCACCTATTGGGAGAAACCATTAAGAGCACAGAGATAACTGCATAATATAGTGTAAGGTCATTGTATGCCTGTCAGAGAGAATGGGTGATATAGTGTAACTGTCTAAGTTTACAGGTAAAAGAATGAGATTCAGATGGTTTGGATTTGCTCAAGTGTGAACACAAAGTAAGTTGAAGATGCAGGGATAGTAAAGATACACAAACTACAAAGCCATTTGGACTTCATCCTAATGACTCCGTTAAAGTCATAGGCTATCGTGCCCCTCATAACAAAGAATTGTTACTTGCTAGAAATCTTCCAACATACCTAAGACACAGCCTTAGGGCAGGAGACAATAGAGATTAATTGTTCACAGAGCTGTTAGTGAATCCTAGGTGGATGACAATATCCACAAAAGGGTGGTGGCCTAAATTGCCACTACATGCAAAGGAGGTGGGGGGAAGAAAGATAGAAACCAGAAACAAAATCAAATCTTTGTTGTGACTCTCATTATTTTAATCATGGTCTCATTCATTCATTCCTGTATTTAGTGAGTATCTACTATGGGCCACACGCTGTTCTAGGCACTGGAGACACCATGGTGAACAAAACCTAGTCCTTGCTCTCATGTAGCTGTCATTCTAATAAGGAAAAGAGACAGTAAACAATGGTATATATGTGTGTGTGTACACATGTATGCATGTGTATATACTTTGTGTAAATATGTATATCTCTGTGTATGTAGTGTATGAAGGTGATACTTAAAAATCTAAAGTTTAGATAGGTTAGTCATATAGATTAGTCAGAATAGACTATTTATTAAGAACTGTTTGAGGAGAAACCTATACAAAGTGAAAAAAAAAGCAAGTACTAACGTCTTAAGTGGAAACATTCTCACTGTGTTTAAGGAATTGCAAGTAAGTGAGTGGAAGGAGCTTTAAGGAATTTTCAAATCCTGAGAATATGTTGGAACAGGATCACAATAGTCCCTCAATATTATTAAAAATTCATGAAGATTCTGGAATAAGAGAGTGAAAGAGATACTTCAGGGTTCAGTAGACCCAGAGACCACTATAGACCGGACCCAGCTGGTATATTCCATGCAAAAAGAATATTTAACCTGAGAATTGTATCTTTCTTATTTAACCAAAAAATAAAATTTTTGCTTCTCTTACTTGAGTAGTTCAAACATTATATCCAGCATAAATCTAAATGCCTGGAGGTTACAGTTGAACCAAAACATATTTCATTGTATTTAACCTTTTTCTTAGGTGTTTCTCAAAGCATAGTTAACTCTATGTGCTTGACCTGAGGAAAAAATAGGACTATGGTATATTGATAGAGAGGTTAAGGATGAATTTTGTTTGTTTGTTTTCTGCTACTATACTTACATCATTTTCTTGAAAGGGCATAATCCTCTTAACAGTAGCTCACAGTGTCTCCTTATATATAGGCTCATTTTACTTCGAAAACAAGACTAGAAAAGGATAAATTAGCTATTCTTCTCTACCTTTTAAAAAATATAGGTGGAACACGAATAAAACATACAGAATATTGTAAAATAACTATGTTAGAGGCACTAAGAGTTAAAATAATCATAGATATAAAGACTATATAAAAATTAGCTAATTTGTATCAATTCATTTTAAACTACTGAAATCAGGATGTTAACATCTTTGTGACAAGCCTTCCCATCCAGAACACAACCTGTCTTTTCACTTACACAGGTTTTATTTCATTTCCTTCAGAATTTTTTTTATGGTTCTCTTTATAGAAGTCTTGTACCTTTCTTGCCATATATGTTTTTCAAAATTACACATTTACTTTGTTGCTTGTGTGAATTGGATCTTTCCATTTGAATTGCCGATCATTATTGTTATAAAAGAAAACTTTAAATTTTCATATGCGTGTTTTCTTCAAAGCCAGTTTACATGACTCTTAAATATAACATAGTATAAATTGTAGACAAATTATTAGCTCTCTTGAGTTTAGGTAGGCAAATTGCATATTGTAAGAAAAAAAAATGATACCTTTTTATTTTGTAATCCTTTCCAAATTTTTCCTACTTTATTGCATTACCTAGAACTTCTGAGATAATGTTGAATGCTTTCACAGATTTTGAGCATCCATATTTTGTTCTAATCTTTAATGGCAAAAGTTTTCACATTTTATTATATAGTCTAATACTTCTTTTAATTTCATACATTCATTGTTACATTTAGAAAGTTTTCTCCTTTTTCTACTATTTCTGTGTTTCTAAAACTTAAATCAGGAATTTCTGCTTTATTTATCAAACATTTAATAAGCATCTACTGTAATCACATTTATCTTTCTCCTTTGTGTTATTAATGCTACATTGAAGAAGAAAATTTGTATCAAAATAATGTATGAGTTCAATATAATTTAATAAGACTACCAATCTTTTTTAAACTTCACAAACTGACATACCAAAAGTTCATGGAAAAGTAGATATTCAAGAATAACAAAGAAAATAATGAAATTGAACAGTGACGAGATTTGCAATGTCTATATTAGAAGTGATTAAACAGTATGGTATTTCAGAGAAATAATCATAGATAAGTGAATCAATACACAAAATACCAGTTCAGATCCATGTATGGATTTCTGAGAGAAAGGGGGAGTGGAGCATAACATAACATAATACATATGGCATTTTAAATTGGTGGGGAGTAAAACAGAGTTTACTATAAATGCTACTGGGAAAACAGATATCCATATATTGGAAAATATAATTATCTACCCTACTTCACACCATACAAAAATAATTTCCAGATAAATGAAAAGTTTAAATATAACATAAAATTTGAAAGTATGAGAATTAAACATTAGATGGTGTTTTCAACCTTTTCAACTTTTGAAAACCTAGATTTGAAGAAACCTTTCCTAACCAAGACATAAAACACAGCTACCCTAGAGGAAAATACTGATATTTACATGTACTTTTAAAAAAGTTTTCAGATAAAATTAAAAGCAAAGTTTACAAATTAAAAAAAAAAGGGAAAGTAATTACAACATGCATAAAAAATGGTTAATACTGATAATATATAGGAAACTTCTGTAAAACCATGAGAAAAGGACAATTGAAACTAGAAAAAGTGTACATGAACTGAAAAATCAGAGCAAAAGAAATAGAAATAACAGTAAAAACTACTGCTAAACCATACTAATAATGTAGAGAATTGGAAATCAAAATGTTATTAACATATTTAATGTAATGACAAAAACACAAATAGATAACACTATTATTTTGGTGAGAATGTGGAGACCTATTCTTCTTTATACCATTTTTGAGAGTATACTGAAAAAAAGTGTGGAGTAATTTACACATATTTATCCAATTTTTAAATCCTCACATATCGTAGCTAAGTAAGCTTTTGAAGAATTCATTCTGCCATGATAGCACAAATATAAAGAACACGTATTAGCACAAGTATAAAGATATAGGTACCAAGATCTCCATTCCTGGATTGTTTTATAGCTGAAAAAATTAAAACAAACTTTCACTAGCATGTGCTGTATAACAAGCAACCACAAAATCTTAGTGGCTTACAAGATAATTTTTCCTTTCAGTTATATTGTATGTTGGTTGCTATGGATCAGCTGTTGCAAATCTGCTCAAATGGCTGGTCTTCTCATTCCCCAACCCAGGATTAAGGAAACCCCAAATTACCATGTGCTATTCTCATAGTTGAAGGCTGTCAAAAATTTCCAATGCATCCATAAGCTACTGTTGGGACTGTGAAATCTATTAAATAAATCTGCATATGCTGACCTAGAACAGTATTCATGATACATGAGGGGAAAATAAGTTTCAGAGGAATATGTATAGAATTAGCTGAGTTTCTTAAAACACTCAAACACACAAAAAGCCAAGAATTTTGTAAAAACATGTACACCTACAAAAAGAAAATATTTGCAGAAATACAACCTTACTTGTTAAGTGGTTACTCTTTGGTTTGGACAGAAGCAGTCAGGAAGACCAGCATATTTATGGGTGATTCTTACTTGTCATTTTATGAGTGCTTTTTTTCTTTATTTTTATGTGAAAAGAAAATCATTTTCAAAAAAGACAATTTCCCAGTCTGAAACATATATTTTTTTTAAACATCTTTATTGAAGTATAATTGCTTTACAATGGTGTGTTAGTTTCTGCTCTATAACAAAGTGAATCAGTTATACATATACATATGTTCCCATATCTCTTCCCTCTTGCATCTCCCTCCCTCCCACCCTCCCTATCCCACCCCTCTAGGTGGTCACAAAGCACCGAGCTGATCTCCCTGTGCTATGCGGTTGCTTCCCACTAGCTATCTATTTTACATTTGGTAGTGTACATATGTCCATGACACTCTCTAACCCTGTCACATCTCACCCCTCCCCCTCCCCATATCCTCAAGTCCATTCTCTAGTAGGTCTGTGTCTTTTTTCCCATCTTGCCACTAGGTTCTTCATGGCCTTTTTTTTTTTTTTCCTTAGATTCCATATATATGTGTTAGCATACTGTATTTGTTTTTCTCTTTCTGACTTACTTCACTCTGTATGACAGACTTTAACTCCATCCACATCATTACAAATACCTCCATTTCATTTCTTTTTATGGCTGAGTAATATTCCATTGTATATATGTGCCACATCTTCTTTATCCGTTCATCCGATGATGGACACTTAGGTTGCTTCCATGTCCTGGCTATTGTAAATAGAGCTGCAATGAACATTGTGGTACATGACTCTTTTTGAATTATGGTTTTCCCAGGGTATATGCCCAGTAGTGGGATTGCTGGGTCGTATGGTAGTTCTATTTGTAGTTTTTTAAGGAACCTCCATACTGTTCTCCATAGTGGCTGTATCAATTTACATTCCCACCAACAGTGCAAGAGGGTTCCCTTTTCTCCACACCCTCTCCAGCATTTATTGTTTGTAGATTTTTGGATGATGGCCATTCTGAGCAGTGTGAGATGATATCTCATTGTAGTTTTGATTTGCATTTCTCTAATGATTAATGATGTTGAGCATTCTTTCATGTGTCTGTTGGCCATCTGTATATCTTCTTTGGAGAAATGTCTATTTAGGTCTTCTGCCCATTTTTGGATTGGGTTGTTTGTTTTTTTGTTATTGAGCTGCATGAGCTGCTTGTAAATCTTGGAGATTAATCCTTTGTCAGTTGCTTCATTTGCAAATATTTTCTCCCATTCTGAGGGTTGTCTTTTGGTCTTGTTTATGGTTTCCTTTTCTGTGCAAAAGCTTTTAAGTTTCATTAGGTCCCATCTGTTTATTTGTGTTTTTATTTCCATTTCTCTAGGAGCTGGGTCAAAAAGGATCTAGCTGTGATTTATGTCATAGAGTGTTCTGCCTATGTTTTCCTCTAAGAGTTTGATAGTGTCTGGCCTTACACTTAGGTCTTTAATCCATTTTGAGTTTATTTTTGTGTATGGTGTCAGGGAGTGTTCTAATTTCATTCTTTTACATGTAGCTGTCCAGTTTTCCCAGCACCACTTATTGAAGAGGCTGTCTTTTCTCCACTGTATATGCTTGCCTCCTTTATCAAAGATAAGGTGACCATATGTGCGTGGGTTTATCTCTGGGCTTTCTATCCTGTTCCATTAATCTATATTTCTGTTTTTGTGCCAGTACCAAACTGTCTTGATTACTGTAGCTTTGTAATATAGTCTGAAGTCAGGGAGCCTGATTCCTCCAGCTCCATTTTTCGTTCTCAAGATTGCTTTGGCTATTCAGGGTCTTTTGTGTTTCCATACAAATTGTGAAATTTTTTGTTCTAGTTCTGTGAAAAATGCCAGTGGTAGTTTGATAGGGATTGCATTGAATCTGTAGATTGCTTTGGGTAGTAGAGTCATTTTCACAATGTTGGTTCTTCCAATCCAAGAACATGGTATATCTCTACATCTATTTGTATCATCTTTAATTCTTGCTACACACAAACATGCACAAGTGATGATTATGTGAGGTGATGGAGGTGTTAATTAAATCATCATGTTGTTCACCTTAAACTTACACAATGTTATATGCCAACTATATCTCAATAAAACTGTAAAAAAGAAACCAAATGTTAAATATTTAGAAATTTTGTGAGGCCTTGACAAAGCTTTGGTAGCCTAAAATCAGCCAAGGTATTTATACTATGGAAATTGGAATTTGAAAAAAAATAAAATAAAAGTGAACAAGAGAGAAGAAAATGGAGTAATGAACATGGAAGACTTACAAGAAGTGGGGTAGTAAATGAAAAAGGGAAGATTGGTAATTGATGTTGAAGGAAGAAAAATACCATTTGTTAATTTTTCCTTATTATAAAATAACAGTTTTAGTGTTTAAAATATAGAAGTCAGACACAAACAAGAGAAAATTAAAAGTAACCAATAAATCACCACAAAGTTGTCTAGAATAGATTCATGCTAAAATATGAGCTAAAGGGGAAAAAAAACTAGCTAAAAAATACTAACATACTAGAGAGACACACATTTCATGATAAAAAGATAAGACTTGAAGTTGGAAGACCTGAGCTCGAATCTTGACTATGCTATTTACTAGCTGAGTGATCTTGGACAAGTCAAACAAACTTTTGGAACCTCCATAAACTGATCTTTAAAGTGATTATATGTAAAGTTTTATGTGCATATGAAAATCTATATTAAACTGTACATGACTTAAAAATACAATGAATTATTATTGATGGATTGGAAAAAGATGACTTAGGCAGGATTTTAATGGAATGGGGCAAAAAAAATGCATATCAAAAGTAATGCCACCAAGAAACTTTTGTGGTGCTCAAGAAGGAAGTCAAGACAGATACAGTGTGGTCAGAAACTCTTTTGTTAATTAGAAGAGAGAAGGGTTAGAAAACTGAGGAAATATTATAACATGACTTTTGTGGGAATTTCTTAAAATTACTTCAGTGTAGCTCTTTTTGTAATCTGAATGGCCCAATTCAGTTATAAGAACAGAAAAAGTAATTTTAATATTGATGTTTCAGTTATGAGTTTTATGCTATTATGAGTCCTAGTGTACTTAATAAATAGAGAGGAAAACACTATTTAAATTGCTAATCAATCCAAAGATTTGCTTCTTCCTCTTTGTAGAATTTTGTTAACACAATATTGAATAAATATAACCTCTCACTAATTAAACTAACCTATTTACAGTCAGAGGACAATTTATCATGCTTCACACTTTTATTCATAACTAAAACTATTCATAGTTTTCGATTAATGTTTAAAATATGAGCTTGTGAACTTCAGGGTGTAAAAAACACTCATTTCGATGTCACATTAGAATGTCATAATATATATTTCAATGTGGTTATTATTGTGCAATTTTGAATTTAAAGTCTATTTGCAAGTTATTTTATTGCTATGATTTTGCATGTGGCACGCTCACCTTTTAAAATTCAATTTCTCTTTTAGTGAAGACATGTGGCTCTAATCTTCAAGGACCAAGTGGAACCTTTACGTCCCCCAACTTTCCATTCCAGTATGACAGCAATGCACAGTGTGTCTGGGTCATCACAGCGGTGAACACCAATAAGGTAAATGAAAACCATCTCTGGTGAAAAAGCATAACCATAAAGACAAAAACAAAGACATCATGAGGGAAGTGCAGTGAAGAAAATTCATACCTAACGTATGATTTCTGAAATATTTCCTGGTTTACTTATCCATTATATAAAACATAACTTATATGAGAAATATGGAAAAAATGTTAAATACTGCAGTTCTATCCCAACTAACATATAAACGACAACAGATTAAAATTATAAATTAATGTTTTCTGAGACAAACTTTTGAAGGTTGTAGGTATACTTTTTTTTTAAAAGAGGCCATAAATAATGGCTTTTCACTTCATATCTTTCTGCTTGACATATCATTCAGGTATATCATGTTTTTATACATAGCTGCCTTTCCTTTCAGTGTTTCTCTATTGCCACAGATCACATAGCTTTTCTTTATTATAAAAAGTTATTAATGTGCTCTCCACTAATAGAGGATTCATATTATGGGTACTTCTAAAGGTTGCGTTGTCTTTCTATTTGACTAAAAATGAATAATACATCTAAATATGTATATGCCACAGTACTTCAAACAAAATTATAATGCTGAATGAATGAAAGAGCAGCTGAAAAATTAGCAAGTTTTCTGTTTCTGTTCTCTCTAGCCTGCTTCTCCTTGTAAGAATGTATGGCGAGGACCTAAATAGGAAGAGTCAAAATTCCTCTCAGAATATATGATATCTTATCTGAGTTAGATTAAGGAAAGGTTGGTGGTAGAGTCCATAAAACTGCATCAGATTTGTAGTTCAAATACTGATTTAGAATTTACCTACTAACAACTTTGATCAAGCTATTTAACCTCTCTGAAATTCGGTTTCTTTATCTATAAAATGTGAGTAATAAGAGCATGTATTTCAAAGTTATGAGAAGTAAGTGAGGTAATGCATACAGAGTACTTAGCAGAGTTAATAAGTACTTAAAAAACATTAACTCGTTATTAGATACAAAGTATACTATTTTCCAGACTGTTTTGGGTTTTATGTTCATGAAACAATCATAAGAGTAGCAGGGTTGTTTTAAAAATCAACTCAGTGGTCAATTACACTTGCCTTATAGGAGAGGCCTGGTTTACGACTCATAAGAACTAGGTCAGAAGCCTACGCTCCCCTAAACTATCTGTATAAACCTTGGGAAAATTGCTAAATCTAATCCTTCACCTTCACAAAGGAAATAATTTTACTTACCCAACCCGTGTTGTCAATTCAATTCAATTCAGCAAATGTTTATTTATCGAATACTGTCTCTGTGCAAATTATGGGTTGTTAAGGGAAAAAAATCATGAACTACTTGAGAAAAAATAAACTCACATTTATTGAACATTTAGCAACATACCGGGTACCATTCGCAGCACTTTTCATGAATTATTTAATTTTAAGACTTCCCTTAATAGATAAATAATTTTATGCCTACATTTAATAAAGAAGATAAATAATGTGTCTAAGATCACATAGGTGGCAAAGGTCAATGCTGTGTACTTTATAAGATGTGTGCTATTTACAATGACGTATATCACACTAAGACATAAGTATCTTATACTAAGATAAGCATGAAGCAAATTCATTGTAAAGTATGGGAGAAACACATTGTATTAATCTTGTATTGAGATAGAAATCTTTTTTGTGTCATAGCAGTTACCTATAATTGTCAGCAAAATGTGGTAATTATCTCCTGCTCTATAAGATGTCTACTTTGCTAAGCTTAACTCATTTTCATTATTGAATTACCTGAAGTTTCACAGAGGTCATCACATATCTCCTTGCTTTTCTTAACCAATCTACCAGACTTTTATCTATTCTTTCTCTCCCTAAAAAAATCGAATTTATTTTGTAAGGAAGACATAATTACTTTCTTTGATATTTTTATCAAATAGCTGATTGAGGACATTAATTTTTGATCTGTTGGTTTATATCCATTTTAAGGTACCCTGTAAAAATCCAAGCATTTTCAACCATCTCCCACAATTATATTTTACATTGTGGCCCAGTTCACTCACACACACACACACACACACACACACACACAGAGACACACACATACATACATACGTACAATGCTACAAAATAATTTTCCCTTACTACATGAATGCAATTCTCTGTTTTTGATTCTAACTTGTTGTAATCTATTTTTAAACTACTGATCATGCCTCACTAAATCAATTTTATGAGGCACTACAGGTTATAACCATATATTTTGACAAATACTGTTGGAAGATTTGCTTACATAGATTACCATGTCAGAACTCTTTTGGGAAGACAGTTACTGGCATAAACCACAGGCACGGAGCTCTCTTAGTTGGTATAAACCCAAATTAACCAAGATACTTAACCCCTCAATATCTATGATTTTCTTCAAAAATCATTGCTCATGTTTTTATTTATGTTTGATAATTTAAAAACAATCATTGGGGAGGGTTCAAGATGGTGATACTGGAAGATCCTGAACTCAACTCTTCCCACAGATACAACAAATATACAACTACATATGGGATAATTCCCTCTGAAAGGGGACTGAAAACACAACAGAATCTCCACAACAAAGGGTGAAAGGACAGCCACAAAGGGTAAAAGGACAGTTAGGAGAAACAGAGATGCAGTCATGCCAAGGAAAAAAAACACACCCCAGCCACAGGATTCACAGTCTGGAAGGATCACAAGGTATGGATATTTTCCTTGAGAAGCAAGAGATTTGAACTTCACGTCAGGCCATCCAACTCTTAGATCCTTCACAGGAAAGATGAGCCCCTAAAACACATGTCTTTGAAAACCAATGGGTAATACATCCAGGAAAACTGTAGAACTACAGGGAATGGAAAACTCACTCTTAAAGGGGTCACATGCAGACTCAGTCAACCTGAAAACCAGCACAAAATCACCAGATTGAAAAGTGATTTCAATCACTTGAAAAGGTCAAAGGTAAAGGGGACTCCCTTACTGATCTTAAAGTGTCTGCTGGAGAGGCAGGAACCAGTTGAGATGATCCCTGGGGACTAAGACACTGGTGGGAGCCAGTTTTGAAATCTCAGGGTACCTTGCTAATACCATCTCTGGAAAGCACCATTTACGAAATCTCCATCTAACCTGTTACTGCCAGGGGATGTGCCCTACAAAGAGCTCCACCTACTCCTGTGCCTTGGCCAAGCCACAGAACCAGCTGGGATGTGACTCTGCCCAGCGTCCAGCAGCTACCATGACCAGGCCCTACAGCCAGCCATGATAGAGGCCAGCCCTGCCCACCAGCACACTGCAGCAGCAGCTGCAGCCCCTCCACAGCAGGAGGATGCATGCAGTCCACATAGGGAACACCCCTTGAGTGCCTGGCACTTCTGAGCCCTACAGAACATCTCCTACATAAGGTCACACCTCCAAGACTGGGAGAGGTAAGCTGATTTACCTAATACATAGAGACAAATACAGAGAATTAGGCAAAATGAGGAGACAGAGGAATATGTTCCAAGTGAAAGAACAAGACAATGCCTCAGAAAACAAAGTAAAGCAGAGTTAAACAATCTACTTTATAAAGAGTTCAAAGTAATAGTCATAAATATTCTCACTGAACACAGGAGAAGAATGGACAGACACAGTGAGAACTTCAACAAAGAGACAAAATATGAGGAAATACCAAACAGAAGTTATAACTGAACTGAAAAATACACTATAGGGGTTCAAAAAACAAGTTGGATGAGGTAGAAGAATGAATAAGCAAGCTGGAAGACAAGCCAATGGAACTCACCCAGACAGAGCAGCAAAATGAATAAAGAATTTTAAAAACTGAATACATCTTAAGAAACCTTTGGGACAAGATCAACAGGAATAACATTTGTGTTATAGTGGTCCCAGAAGGAAGAGAAAGAAAAAATGAGAAAAATTATTGAAGAAATAATGGCTGAAAATTTTCATAATCTGGAGAGGAAACAGACATCAAGGTCCAGAAAGCACAGAGAATTCTGAGTTAGATGGACCCAAAGAGACACATAACAAGACACATTATAATTAAAAATGGTAAAAGTCAAGGGCAAAGGGCGAATACTAAAAGCAGCAAGAGAAAAACAGCCTGTTACATGTAAGGGAAACCTCATAAGGCTATCAGCAGTTTTATTTTGTTTTGTTTTGTTTTGTTTTTTTCAGCAGAAATCTTACAGGCCAAAAGGAGTGGCATGACATATTTAAAGTGCTGAAAGGAAAAAACAACCAACCAAGAATTTTGCAATAACATACCCAGGAGGATTATCATTCAGAATTGAAAGAGAGATTAAGAGTTTCCCAGGGAAGCATAAGCTAAAGAACTTCACCACCACTAAACTGGCCCTGAGAGAAATGTTAAAGGACCTTCTTTAGACTGAAAATAAACGTCAGTAATTAAATACTAATAAAACAAAGTAAAAGTCCACTGGAAAAGGTAAATATATAGCAAAGGTAGTATACCAATTACTTATAAAGCAAGCATGAGGATTAAAAGGCAAAAGTAGTAAAATTAACTAAAATTACAATAGTTAAGGGATACATAAAAAGATGTAAAGTGTGTCATCAAAAGTATAAAACACTTGGGGAAGTGAAAATATACAGCTTTGGAATGTGTTCAAATTTAAGTTCCTAACAACTTAAGACAAACTGCTATTTAATTAGAATGTAGTATGTGAGCCTCATGATAATCACAAGGAAAAAACATTAAGTACACAAAAAAATGAACAGAAATTTAAAAATAATGCTAAAGAAAACAACCAAAACCCAAGGAAAAGAGAGAGGAAGAAAAGAACAGAGAAAAACTACAGAAACCAGAAAACAGTTACCAAAGTGGCAATATGTACATACCTATCGATAATTACTTTAAATGTAAATGGATGAAATTTTCCAATGAAAAGACCTAGGGAGAATAAATGGATTAAAAAAAAAAAAAAAAGACCCATCTGTATGCTGCCTACAAGTGACTCACTTCAGGAGTAAGAACACACACAAACTAAAGGTGAAGGGATGGAAAAAGATATTCCATGCAAATGGAAATGAAAAGAAAGCTGATATGATACTCATATCACAAAAAGTAGACTTTAAAATAAAGACGATAATAAAAGACAAGGGCATTACATAATGATAACAGAGCCAGTCCACCAAGAAGATATAACATTTATAAATGTATATGTACCTAACATAACACCAAGATATATAAAGCAAATATTAACAGACTTAAAAGGAGAAATTGAAAGCAATACAATAATAGTAAGGGACTTGAACACCCCAGTTACATCAATGGATAGATCATCCTGGCAGACAATCAATAAGGAAACAATAGACCTAAACAACACCTTACACCAAATTAAGTCCTTAATAGGTATATAGAACAGTCCATCCAAAATCAGCAGAATACAAATTCTTGTCAAGTGCACATGGAACATTCTCCAGGATAGTTCACATGTTAAGGGTCCAAAACAAGTCACAATACATTCAAGAAGATTGAAATCATATCAAGCATCTTTTCTTATCACAGTGGCAAGAAAATGGAAATCAATCACAAGAAAAAAAAGTGGGAAAAAAAGACAAAAACATGGAGATTAAGCAACATGCTACTGAATAACCAATGGGTCATGGAAGAAATCAAAAAACATCTAGAGACAAATGAGAACATAAATACAACATATCAAAATCTATCAGATACAGCAAAAGAGGTTCTGAGAAAGAACCTACCACAAACAATTATACACCAACAAATTGAACAACCTAAAGAAATAGATAAATTCATAGGAACACACAATTTTCCAGGAATGAATCATGAAGAAATAGAAAATCTGAATAGACTGATTACTAATAAGGAGATTGAAGTAGTAATCTGATACCTTCCAACAAACAAAAGCCCAGGACCAGGTGGCTTCACTAATGAATTCTACAAAACATTCAAAAATTTAATACCTATGAGTGTCAAACTTTCACAAAAAATTAAAGAGGAAGGAAGCCTTCCAAACACATTCAAAGACATTTTATGAAGGTAGCATTACCCTGATACGAAAACCAGGGCAAGGACACCACACACACATGCACGTGCGTGCGCACACACACACACATACACAATTAAATTATGAGCCAATATCACTGATGAACACAGATTCAAAAATTCTCAACAAAATATTAGCAAACCTAATCCAACAATACATTGAAAGGATCATACACCACAATCAAGTTGGACTTTTCCAGAGATGCAGGGATGGTTCAACATCTGCAAGTCAGTTAACATAATGCATCATATTAACAAATTGGAGGATAAAAATCATATGATTATCTCAATAGATGGAGAAAAAGCTTTTGACAATTTGACATACATTTATTATAAGAAAAACTCTCAACAAAGGGGATGTAGAGGGAACTTACCTCAACATAATTAAGGCCATATGTGAAAATCCCACAGCTAATATCATGTTCAACAGTGAAAAGCTGAAAGCTTTTCCTCTAAATCAGGAACAAGACAAGGATGTCCACTCTCACCACTTTTATTCAACATAGTATTAGAAGTCCTAGCCACAGTGACTAGGCAAGAAAAAGAAATAAAAGCCACCCAATTGGAAAGGCAGAAGTAAAACTGTCACTATTTGCAGATGACTTGATGCTGTATATAGAAAACCCTAAAGACTCCACCAAAAAAAACAAAAACGAAAAAACAATAGAACTAATAAATTAAGTGGGGAGAGTCAAAGGATACAAAATCAATATACAAAAATCTGCTCTGTTTTTATACACTAATAACAGGCTATTAGAAAGAGAAATTAAGAAAATAATCCCATTTATAATGACATCAAAAATAATAGAATACCTAGAAATACATTTAACCAAGGCAGTGAAAGACCTAAATACTGAAAACTATAAGACACTGATGAAAGAAATTGAACAAGATACAAAAAAGGAAAGATATTTCATGCTCATGTATTCGAAGAATTAATATTATTAAAATGTCCATACTACCCCAAAGCAATCTACAGATTCAGTACAATCCTTATAAATGCCAATGACATAATTCACAGAACTAAAATAAATACATTTACCCATGAACATCATAGGGGTTAGGGGTGCCAGCCTACTGCACAAATGAATATCTGCATATAACTTTATAGTCAGCCCTCTGTACCATGGTTTCTTTTCCACAGAGTCAACCAACTACAGATCATGTAGTACTATAGTACATATTTATTGAAAAAAAATCCACGTATAAGAGGACCTGCACAGTTCAAACCCATGAAGGGCCAGCTGTAATTCTAAAATCTGTATGGAACCACAAAAGACCTCAAATAGCCAAAACAATTTTGAGAAAGAAGTATTAAGCTGGAGGTATCACAGTCTCTGTTTTCAAACTATAATGCAAATCTACAACAATCAAAACAGTGTGGCACTGACACAGAAACAGATGCATAGATCAATGGAATGGAATTAAGAGCCCAGAAATAAACCCACACATATATGGACAACTAATCTAGGACAAGGGAGCAAAGAACATACGATGGAGAAAGGACAATCTCTTCAATAAATGGTGTTGGGAAAATTGGACAGACACATACAGAGAATGAAAGTAGACCACTATCTTACAGCATACACAAAAAATAACTTAAAATGGATTAAAGACATGAATATATGACCTGAAGCCATAAAATTCCTAAGAATAAAACATGTGCAGTTGACATTGACATTGGTGTTTGTGGATCTGACTCCATATGCAAGGGAAACAAATGCAAAAATAAACAACTGGGACAACATGAAACTAAAAAGCTTCTACACAGCTAAGGAGACTGTTATCAAAATGAAAAGGCAACCTACTGAATGGAAGAAGATATTTGCAAATAAAGAGTTAATATCCAAAATATATAAAGAACTCATACAACTGAACAATAAAAAATAACATTAAAAAAATGGGCAGAGAATCTGAATGGACATTTTTCCAAAGAATACTTACAAATGGCCAGTAGGCACATGAAAAGATATTTAACATCACTGACTATCAGGGAAATGCAAATAAAAAACACAATGATGTATTACTGCATACCTGTTAGAATGGCTGCTGTCAAAAAGACAAGGAATAATAAATGTTGAAGAAGATGTGGAAACAAGAGAACCCTCATATACTTTTGGTAGGACTGTAAATTCACGTAGGCACTGTGGAAAACAGAATAGAGGTTCCTCAGAAAATTAAGAAGGGAACTACCATACGACTCAGCTATCCCACTTCTGGATATTTATCCAAAGAACACAAAAACACTAATTTGAGAACATATATGCACCTCTATGTTCATTGTAGCATTATTTACAAAAGCCAAGATATAGAATCAACCTAAGTGACCATCAATTGATGAATGGATAAATAAGTTCTGGTACACACACACACACACACACACACACACACACACACACACACACAATGAAATACTACTCAGACATGAAAAAAGGTGAAATCTTGCAATTTGCAACAACATGGATGGACTTTGAGGGTATTATGCTAAGTGAAATAAGTCAGATGGAGAAAGACAAACATTGTATGGTTTTATTCATATGTGGAATCTAAAAAACAAATAACAATAACAAGCAAACAAAATGACATAAAAACAAGCTCATAAATACAGAGAGCAGATTAGTGGTTACCAGAGGAGAAGGGGGTTGGAGGGGTGAGTGAAATGGGTGAAGATTTGAAACTGGATATTATTGGATGGAACTGGTTTCAAATCTGGAGTATCCTCTTACTAGTTATATACAGTTTTAGGCAGGGATTTTTCTTAAGTCCTCTGAACCACAGTTTTTCATCTATTAAAGTTTCATCTATTAAAGACAATAATACTATATCATAAAGTTGTTTTACTCATTAGATAAGAAAATGTGAAATGTCTAATTCAAAGATGACTTTAAATGACATCTATTATTATTGCCAAATGTTGCCATCTCAAGTAATATGCTTCTGTTTATTCTCCTTAGTTATTTGTCAGATTTAACTTATGTATTGATGCAGAAAAAATCACTGCATTATATTTTCTTCCATATTTGATTATGTGGTTGAATAATGTAAAGGTGACTGTGTCTAATACTAAAATATTAAACATTAAATTATAGTCATTTTCACTAATCAGTTTACAAACATTTCCATTAAGCTTACTAAAAATATGACTAAGCATTACAATCTAAAGAAATATATGTTTTTTAAGTTTACCCTTTCCATTAGCCTCTCTAAGGGAATATTTCTTTTAATTGTAACATTTCAGTGATGAATAGAACCGAGAGATTCTTCATAATAAGTTAAAATATTAGAACTGCTACTTTAACCTGGTCATTGAATTAATTGTTCTTCTTGCATTAAGATATGCATTTACATTAGCATATGTGGTAAATAAATACATTTCTGCTTTGAGCTTTTCCCTAATTTCTGTGAGGTTGATCTTCCTCAGTTAGGTGGTCTAGTGCACTTGTCTTTAATAGGACATGTGTAGACCCCTGGGGTATACAAACAATTCCCAAGTTGTACATGGGGCACCTGGACACCATTTTCAGATATTCCATTTTCTAACATTGTCTTGCCTGAAGAAGCACCTCTGTTTGTTCTCTTTTATCACTTTCCCTTTTGTGGTTGTCTTTACTTTCAGAACAGTGATGTATATTACTTTTCTAGCTGAAATATTAATATTTTACATTGCTTGAGTGTAAATAAAACTCTGGATATCCAGAGAGGAAATTCCAGATGCATAGCTCCTGAAGGAGAGTCCTTAAGAACAAAGCAAAAACTAGATTCAATAAGAAATATTTGAAGGAGACAATACCTTATTTTATCCAAAAAACAAATTTTTTGAAAAGCACATCTCTTTCTATATATATGTATGTATGTATGTATCTACCTACCTATCTTATCTATCATCCATCCGTCCATCTATCCACCTATTTTATATCATTTATCTGTATCTCTGTCTATCCTAGAACTAAAATTCACATTACAGAGAGGTATATTATAGACTAATTTGAATTGAAACACAAAGTCTAACTTTTTGAACAGAAGAAATTTCCTATTTGTCTGATTGATTTTACAGTTTTTCAATTTATAATACACAGTAGACATTTTCTAGAAGTTAAATGAACTAATAATGCAAATTTTTAAGGAAACTAATTTATTTGTAAAATTGTAGTGTTACAGAAATTGGGTACTTTGAAACTATTCACACTTAGAATTTTTTTAAAAAAAATAGACAAATCTATTTAAAATTGTAAGAAATGGTAGTTTTCAAAATTTTGAGCTATCTGCACAAAATTGTTTGAAGGCTATCTAGACCGGCATTCTCCAATAAAAATATAATGCGAGCTACATATATAATTTAAAATTTTCTAGAAGTTACATTTGTTAAAGATGAAATTAAGAGACTGTCATACAGAGTGAAGTAGGTCAGATAGAGAAAAACAAATACCATAGCTAACACATATATACGGAATCTAAAAAAAAAAAAAAATTGTTCTGAAGAACCTAGAGGCAGGACAAGAATAAAGACGCAGATGTGGAGAATGGACTTGAGGACACAGGGAGGGGGAAAGGTAAGCTAGGACGAAGTGAGAGAGTGGCATGGACATATATACACTACCAAATGTAAAATAGATAGCATATGGGAAGCAGCCAAATAGCACAGGGAGATCAGCTTGGTGCTTTGTGTCCACCTAGAGGGGTGGGATAAGGAGGGTGGGAGGGAAATGCAAGAGAGAGGAGATATGGGGATATATGTATATGTATAGCTGATTCACTTTTTTATAAAGCAGAAACTAACACACCATTTTAAAGCAATTATATTCCAATAAAGATGTTAAAAAAAGATGAAATTAATTTTAATGTTTTATTTTATTTAACCCCAGCATTATAATTTCAACATGTAATCAGCATAAAATTGTTAATGCAATAATTTACCATCATTTTTTCATTCCAAATCTTTGAAATCCAGAATGTGTTTAACGCTTGTAGGACATCTCAATTCAGATGAGCACTTTTCAAGTGTTCAATAGCCACATGTTGCTGATGGCTACCATATTGTTGCATGGAAAATATTGAATATTTCCATAACCAAAGAGAATTTGACTGCTGTGCTTCAGAGACTATGAGAGGTGATGGTGGTTGGTCTTCCTGAGAAAAAAATGTCAGTAATTTGCAGTGCAACCTAACAACAAACAGCAGAGTATAGAATGGTTGGCTCAGAGCTAAGAGATAGTAAATAATTAGCACAGAATTGTTTTCCATTGATATGGGAAAGTGTAAGGTGGAACTAGTTTAGGGAAAAAAAAACAAAAAACCTGACAGTTCAGCTTGGGACTTGTTACATTTGCGGTATCTATTCGAATGGATATCAGGTTGGAAATAAAATCTGGAGATCCAAAAGATAGGGATAGAGATATAAATTTGCAAGCTATCAGTTTATAGATGTTATTTGAAGCCAGGAGGCTAAATAGGACCACAAAGTAAGTCTTAGGAAGAAAGTCAAAGTTAGAATAAATAGTAGATAAATAACTGGTAAAGTCTAATAAGTAGGGTACCTAATTAAAAATATATTTGTATATCTGTGTATTTTTTCTTATGTTATATTTAAATGTAATTGAAGAATATCCATTCCCAGCCCAAGATCCAAATATACATAGAAGAATCACAGAATAAATACCTCAGATGTATTTGTAATATTTTTGAAATATAAATACATATTATTGGTATTAAAAACACAAAATATATTTGTAATGCTAATGTACTCATACTAACTTTGGCTGTTTGGTTTTTTTCTTAGTTGAAAATAAATGAACAACTCTCCTCATGTGAGGGTCCCATAATTTTCCTTCATATTAAAATGTACTCTTCATATTCAGGGTTGGGAACCACTGATTAAAATAAAGTATGATAATCAGCATCACTCAAGTGTATTAACCTTTAAAAAATAAAAATAAAAAACGCCATACTGTTTCCACAGCAGCTGCACCATTTACAGTCCCACCAAGAGTGTTAAAGAGGGTTCCCTTTTCTACACATCCTCACCAACATTTGTTACTTGTATTCTTTTTGTTGATAGCCATTCTGACAGGTGTGACGTGATATCTCATTGTGGTTTTGATTTTCATTTTCCTGATGATTAATGGTGTTGAACATCTTTTCATGTGCCTCTTGGCAGTCTGTATTTCCTCTTTGGGAAAATGTGTATTCAGTTCTTCTGCCCATTTTTTAATCGGGTTGTTTGTTTTTTGATGTTGAGTTGTATGAGCTGTTTATGTATGTTGGATATTAACCCCTTATCAGTCATATCATTTTCAAATATCTTCTCCCATTCTGTAGGTTGTCTTTTTGTTTTATCGATGGTTTCCTTTGCTGTGCAAAAGCTTTTAAGTTTAATTAGGTCCCATTTATTTATTTTTGCTTTTGTTTCCTTTGCTTTAGGAGATGGATGAAAAAATAATATTGCTGCAATTTATGTCAAAGAGTGTTCTGCCTATGTTTTCCTCTAGGAGTTTTATAATAGCCAGTTGTACATTTAGGTCTTTAATTCATTTTGAGCTTAGCTTTGTATATGGTGTTAGAGAAAGTTCTAATTTCATTCTTTTACATGTAACTGTCCAGTTTTCCCAGTACCACTTATTGAGGAGACTGTCTTTTCTCTATTATACGTTCTTGCCCCATTTGTTATAGATTAATTGACTATGTGTGTGGGTTTATTTCTGGGCTCTCTACTATGTTCCATTGATCTATGTGTCTGTTTTTCTGCAAGTACCATACTGTTTGATTACTGTAGCTTTGTAGTACAGTGTGAAGTCAGGGAGCCTAATTCCGCCAGCTCTGTTCTTCTTTTTCAAGATTGTTTTGACTATTTGAGGTATTTTATGTTTCCATACAAATTTTGAAATTATTTATTCTAGTTCTGTGAAAAATGCCATTGGTATTTTGATAGGAATTGCATTGAATCTGCATAGATTGCCTTGGGTAGTACACCATATGACCCAACAATTCTACTCCTGGGTATATATCTGAAAAAAACAAAAACACTAATTAGAAAAGATACATGCCCCTCAGTGTTCATAGCAGCATTATTTACAGTTGCCAAGGTGTGGAAGCAACCTAAATGTCCATAAACATATGAGTAGAAAAAGAAGATGTGGGGTCTGTGTATACATACATATATATATACACACATGTATGTGTGTATATATACATATATATATATATATGTATATATACACACACACACACGATAGAATACTACTCAGCCATGAAAGGAATGAAATTTTGCCATTTGCAGCAACATGGATGGACTTGGAGGGCATTATGCTAAGTGAAATATGTCAGACAGAGAAAGACAAATACTGTATATCACTTATACGTGGAATATAAAAAATACAACAAACTAGTGAATCAAACAAAATGAAACTGACTCACAGATATAGAGAGAACAAACTAGTAGTTACCAGTAGGGAGAGGGAAGTGGGGAGGGGCAATAAAGGGGTAGGGGAAAAAAGGGTTATTATGGGATCATATGAAGTCATCTTTGTGAAACTTTTGAAAATTGTAAAGCACTATAGAATTTAAAGAATCTTTTATTCAATAATGTTTTTAAAAAGGAAAGAAAGAAAAGAAAAAGAAAAATCATATAAAGGAACATGGCAGGCTTTGTCTTATATTGTGTACAGTTCTTCTTACCACATCATTAAGTTTGCCTTATTTCAATTAGGCATAACTCCTGACTGTTGCAGGAAAACTAAATATTCCTAAACTGATATTCTAGGACTCAGCATAAAGTCACCCTTAATGTTAGTCCCTTAAATCACCTGTAATAATAATTAGGCTTTGGTTTTTATCTTGAGACTCAATGCCTACTTTAACTTTTGGTCCTGGCAATTGGAAATATGTCTTGTTTTATGTTCATGTGTCTGTTTTATTATTTTCAGTTTGCTAGGCTGAGCTTTTTCCTCATTATTCCTAGTCCGCTTTTAGGAACTGGAGTCCTGTTGCTGATCCACAGTCTCCTGTCTGGAGCTCTGCAACCCAACAGAATTGCTTCTTTGAACAAATTAGCTAATTGCCTACTTCTGGCACCTTCATCATTCTGTTTTACCCCATGAACCAACATTTTCCACATGGTGGTCTTCTTTTTCATTGCCATCTACTTACTATCATAGCTCTAATATATGTCTTCCCAGAGACCATCACATTTCTACTGGGAGATGCTTGTTTATTCATTTATTCATTCAAATAAAGGCTTATTGACTACTAAATACTGGGTACAGTTCTTGATGACAAAGATTCAAAGTTGAACAAAACATGATAAAACTCTCTCATGGCATTTATCAGGTTGGCCAAAAATTGCCTTCAGTTTTTTAGGTAAAAATAAAGGAAACATTTTTCATTTTCACCAGGAACTTTATTGAATAACGTATTCAGCCTCTTGTTCCACTACCTTCTGCCATTTTTCAGACAACTTTATAATTCCATCTTCCCAAAACTTGTTATCTTTTTGAGCAAAGAATTGTTCTAGGTGCCTTTTACAGTCTTCCAGGGAATTGAAATTTTTTCCATTAAGAGAATTTTGTAAAGACCGAAATAAATGGAAATCTGAAGGTGCAATGTCTGGTGAATATGACAGATGAATCAGAACTTCCCAGCCAAGCTGTGTAACAGTTTTTGCCTGGTCATCAAAGAAACATGCGGTCTTGTGTTATCCTGATGGAAGATTATGCATTTTCTGTTGACTAATTCTGCACGCTTTTCGTCGAGTGCTGCTTTCAGTTGGTCTAATTGGGAGCAGTTCTTGTTGGAATTAATCGTCTGGCTTTCCAGAAGGAGCTCATAATAAAGGACTCCCTTCCAAGCCCACCATATACACAACATCACCTTCTTTGGATGAAGACAGGCCTTTAGTATGGTTGGTGGTGGTTCATTTCGCTTGCCCCATGATCTCTTCCATTCCACATTGTTGTACAGTATCCATTTTTCATTGCCGGCAGAATTTGTTTTAAAATGGACCGTTTTCATTACATTTCAGTAGAGAATCGCATGCAGAAATATGGTCAAGAAGGTTTTTTTTGGTTAACATATGTGGAATCCAAACATCAAACCGATGAACATAACCAAGCTGTTGCAAATGATTTTCACCCCTTGATTTGGATAATTTTAGTATGTCAGCTATCTCTTGCGTGGTATAATGTTGGTCGTTCTCAATTATTGTTTCGATTTGATCTCTATCAACTTCAGCTGGTCTACCTGACCATGGAGCATTATCCAGCAAGTAACCTCCAGCACGAAACTTCACAAACCACTTTTGACATGTTCAATCAGTCACAGCACCTTCTCCATACACTGCACAAATCTTTTTTTGCATTTCAGTTGCGTTTTTACCTTTCTTGAACTAATAAAGCATAATATGCCAAAATGTTGCCTTTTTTCTTCCATCTTCAATATTAAAATGACTACACAAAAATTCACCAATTTTGGTAAGTCTTTTTTTAAATGCACGCTGATATGACAGCTGCCACATACAGTCTAACGAAATTGTTTCAAATGAAGTTAAAGACAACTAAGTGCTTCTAGAGCCATCTTAGGGGAAAAACCGAATAAACCTTTTAGCCAACCCAGTACATTATAGTCAGGGGTCACAAACAATAAAAGAAGCTTAAGTAATGTACTAGGTGATACAGTTGCTCTGGAAAATAATTTACCAGAGCAAGGGGCATAAGAAATATGAAGAAGTATTGGGTTTTTTTGTTTTTTGGTGTTTTTAAATACAGAAGACACTACATACAGGAAAAGATGAATGAAAAAAAAAGTGGAACTGGGCATGTGGTAGACTTGGATGTGTGTTGTATTTTTGCTTATGCAGCATCCATCCATTCCCCATTCTTCATGAATCTGAGAAACTACTCCTCTCCCAGTATGGATGGTCTTAAAGGGGACTTCGCTCAAAGTATACTGTCTTAACGTCTTCACTTTTATTTTCCAAGACATCATACAGTGACGTGCTGGAGCTAACTTAAATAGCTCTTGATATCTGATTGTTAAATTATCAGGAATATAGCGAGCTCTTGTTAAGTATAGCCAATATTAAAATGTACATATGTAAACATAAAATTTAATAAATTATATTTTAAAAGAAAGCAGTAATTACCTATTTATGAACATCAATTTATAAATATTTTGCTGAGTTTACTATTAGCTATGCTCTTGAGGTTATTTACATCTATTTTGTCCATATGATGGAGCTACTATATAATGATGTGCTTCTGTGCACGTTTCCTAACTCTGTATTCAGTCACATTGGCAGCCTGAGATTGGACATCATAGAAGAATTTGTACTATAGAAGGTGGCAAACACTACAGATAAGAGCTTGATTTATTTATTTTTGTTAATTGAATAGATGTAGAAAGTGATGGAGAAAATGTTATTAATCATGGCTAAATTTCTAAAGTGTGTTGTGTCTGTAGCTATCACATTGTGAAGGGCAAAAAAAAAAAATTGTATTTTGAGGAAGGATTCTTCCAGTGTGTGAAAACTATTATCTGATTCAGTAATGAAATAATTCATATAATTGACAAATATATAATTTTCCAACATATGTATTCATTTTTACTCTTGTGTTTTACTAATTAATGTAAATGAAAATTTCAACCAACATTCATCTGAGAACTACACTCATTCATTCGTCAATTGCAACCATAAGTTGGTTAAGATATAAAATTTAGCAAAGCTCAGTTAAAGCATTCTATGAGAATCAATTGACTATGTGGAATTCATAAGCAAGGTTATTGTATACTTATCATTTGTAGATTCTATGTTACATGTCCTTTATATTAGTAATTTTTTTTACAAACTTTTTTTCCAGAAAGCCAGTTGTCAAGTATTTATCAGTACACTCTGATGTCATGTGATCCAAGCTAGGTCAGTTCATTCCTTTCTGGACCTTGAAAAAAGTGGCACACACTGAAAAAAATTATTTGAGTTTATTCATCAGAAAGGGAGACCTTCAGAATAATAGTAAATAACAATAGTTAATGTGTATTTCATGCTTACTATGCACCAAGGTGTTGTTCTGAACCCTTGTATATAATATTTATTTTAAGCTATACAACAACGCTATGATGTAAGTACAATTATTCCCATTTTTCAGATAAGGAAACAGATTAAGGTAGATAAAGTAATTTTCCCAAGACTACAATGTAACTTTCACAACTAGAATTCATAACTAGATACTCTGACTCTTGCAGTAATCACTGATTCTTTCCTGCTGCTTCTGTCCTTTCTTCAACCTGCAATTTTAGTTTTTACTTACTTCTTTGACGTACTCCATCTCTCTCTCTCTTTCTCTAGATAGACATATATATACACACATATATATGTATATATATATATGTATATTTTTACTTAAGTCAGCCAAAATAATTTTCTGTTACTTGTCATCAAGGAATCCTGAGGCAGGAAGCTAGTGTTACAGTCATCATTTTTATTGTTGTCTCCTGATCCTAGTGTAAAATCTGTTGCAATGTTTAGCTCTCCAGTGTGCTCTCTGATACATTTGATACATACATACATTGCATCATATCCTGCAAATTGACAATATGCTTATTTCCTCCGTCCTTATCTATATTTGGGTTGGAAATACTTGGTAATGCTGGCTACCTATACTCTAATTTCTTGGGTTTCTAATGGCCTTTTGAGAAATGGGTTTTCAAATGTAAACATAAAAATTAATAATGAAGTCAAAATATATTTTTAATTAAATAATTCTTTAGTATAATGTGCAGAACTAAGATAAAAATATTGTGGAACAGAATTCTTTATGGCTTTTTGACTAGGCTTCGTTCTCACCTTAAATGGAATGCACTTTAAACCACATTGAATGATTGCTACAAGAATAATGTTGATGTCTCCAGGATGTCAGCAATCTCACAAGTGAGAAAATAAAATCCATTGGGAGGTTAGTAATGAAAGATTAAGTTAACTGAGCATAGAAGAATATAATTCAGAGAGAATAATAATACAAGCCCATGAGGTCGACTTCGGTTTAGATTATAATTCTCACTAGTTTAGCAGAAGTCTTACATGTCAGAAGAAATAAAATTGGCCATCAAAAGAGTAAGAATTGACTAGGGCTTTAAAAAAACGTTATTATAGATAACATTAGCCAACAGCACATTTGCTTGTGTATGTTCCAAGACTTAATATTTGTTTCTGCATTTGGCTCACATTTGCACCTTATGATTCAGAAGATAAAACAAAAAAACAAAAAAAAAACTGGCGTGATTTTAAGTGTATGTATTTAAGAACATACTTTGGAAATTCCTAACCTATTTGTAAATAACTTCCTGATTATTGTATATAAAACAATGTATGGACAGAGTTTTGATCTAAAAGTCAAAAACCTTGACTTCTTGTGCAGGACATTTTGCCTTTCTGAATCTCATCTTTAAAGCAGGAATAATCATCCCTGCCCTACCATGTCATAGGAGTGTTGGAGGATCACACAAGTTAATAAACCAAACAGCACTTTGTATGTTGGAAATTATCTTATAAATTTAAGTCATTATATTAGCATAAGGATGTTTAAGCATAAGAATAGTACTGAGATCATAGCGGGTGCCTAGTTAACATTTGTGGTATAAATAAAAGGACTAATAAGAGTAAGCAATACATGTGGAATATGTGAAAAATTATTAGGCATTTCGATCCAGCATAGTCTAAAATTAGTGTATAATGGATAGCAGATATTTTGTTGATATTTATATTGCCTTATAAATAAATGTTAACTGTACTTAAAATATATTAAATAATATTTATACCTGTATATTATTTTTTCTATAGCTATCATAAAGCATGGTTTTTCATATAGTTCTGATAAAAGTTCACTATAGCATTTCATACTATCCTTACACAGACTTTGTTTCTTTTGAAGTGACATCATAGATGAGAGTTTCTTCTCTTACCTTTTTATGAACATCTGTCCCAAACTTAAATGCAGGTAAAGAAAGAGAACCTTTTCTAGTAGTGGATGATATCCCTTTCTATGCAAGTCATTCCATTCTTCTGTTTATCTTAAAAAGAACTGAAGGGTTACTTTATAATGTAGTAAAGTAATTAAGTTGTGAAATATTTTATTCCTGTATTCACTACAACATTTAAGCCCATTGTTTTTGTTTAGATCAGTAAAACACCCTCAGTGTTCCTCCCCAAGAACTCTTCAGGCATCAGAACACACCCTTGACTTCCACCCATAACAAAGATTTTCCATATTGTCACTGTTCCATCACTACAGCTAGCCTTTTGCTACGTCATTTAGCCTGCCCACTTGCCGGCACTAGTTCTTTGATCCAAATAGTTGGAGTTTTGGAACCTGTGCCAAGCTTCAGTGCCAGGTCTGAGACCTCGGCCAGGCATAGAGAGTGTCACTTTCCTGAAGACTGCAACTGTCTTATCTGCAAAGTGCAGAACCAAGACAAGGATTTGTATGCAAGTGATATTAAGAATGTGTGCCCAGGAAACTATTAAGGGGGTAGGGGAAACAGGACAGGAAAGAAGTTAAGCAAAGATGCAATTTCAGGCAAAATCCAAGCCGCAGCCGGATCCCATGCAGTGTAAATTGCACCTAGGAGTTTGTCCCAACTCAAAACAAGGGTCCTGGGCTCTCTTAACTTCTACATCCCATAACCACAGTCTAAGGATTATGCAGGTCCTTCAGGGTTCATGTGGACAAAGCAGTTCCTGTAGCCCAAAGGCAGTCTACAGAAAACTTACAGCTATACGCATTTAGAGGCAAATGAATAGAGAAGAGAAGATAGCATACAGATAACAGAAAAGACAAGAAGCACCCAGAGGGATCTGGATAGGGTGTTGACAGTGTTTGCTGCAGTTGAGTAGGAACTAAAAGGAGCAAACCTGAGGCAGCAGTTCAGGGATAAATTGAAATAAAAGCTGGTCTTAGCAAGTCATGAATCAGAAAGAGCACAGGAGTAAAGTGCAGATCTTAGTATAAAACAATAGGATTGCAATAAGGGAGACCAACTAGGAGATTCCCCAAGCTAAGGAAAATGGCTTGCAATCACCATTTATAGGACATCCCAGCCATGAAAGTATCATTGCTATCAAAGGTGCTAACACTATTTCCTCTTCTCTTGACTGAATCATACCTGTACAGTACTTCTTGATTATTCTCAGCCCCTACCAATGGGACGTGTCCTATTCTCTAAATGGTTTATTTAGTTGAAATATTTTAAAATGAACTCTTCTGTGTAGATACAATGAATAGTCATCTAAAAATAAACAAATATCAATAAAGACAAAATAAAAGAAATATTCCAAAGTGTTAAAAAATATTATCCCTGGATAGAGGACTATAATTATTTTTCCCTGTTACTTTTATGCTAACAAAAATATTCTCTGTTAAATTTCAATAATATGTATGTTATATTTTATAATAAAAATATATTTTAAAGAATAACAAATTAGTAAAAGGAAAAAGAAAATTATAGGTATACAGTGATTGACATTATTGACTATTTCCTACTTCTTGAAACTTTCTCTTTCCCTGGCTTCTTTATTCTCTGATTTCCGGAATTTTCTCCTACTTTTGCAGGCTTTTCCCAGTACTGAATTTCCTCTTCTGTATTAAAATTCAGTGTTCCTCAGTGTTCTGAAAATTTTTCATTCTGTAGTCTTCTCTTCCTTCATACATCTAAATACAAACTCCAGTGAATTCACTAGAGCTCATTAATATGCCTCGAACTTGCTTAAATCTTTCACCCAGGTTTCCATTATTTCTCCTTTGAGTTATGAACCAACTTCGCAATTAGTGAGTCTTCATCTCATTTTGCTGCCTACTTCAAGTCTACTGACAAATCCAGTGTGACATTTTATTCTAAAGTGAAATGATAACTCCTTTCTTAATTAAGTATTTAAATACATCCATATATCTTCATGGATGAACCCATCGACAATCTGAACTACTCTTACCTATCTAGGCCCATGTCCCAACACTCTATTTTATATTGCTGCATTAGCAGAGCTCTCTAGTTCATGCTGCTCCCTCTTTGAAGAATACATGTCACGTTCCCACTCTGTTTGCATCTCACTAAATTTGTGACCATTTTTTTCCTGGCCATTCTCCAGGATTCAGTTCATGTTTCACTTTTTCTTGAGAGCATTTCCTGTCCTGCCTCCTAGCTTGGCTTAGAATCCTACTCTGCATACTAGTTCATTAGTTGTTATATTGTAATTATCTGTTAACTATTTTCCTTAGTTTGACCCTAAATGACAAAAAAAAAAAGAAAGAAAGAAAGTTTGAATCTTTGCACTCTTATCATCTAGTACAGTAGTTTTCATATGGAAAATTTTAAATTAATATTTATTGGAAGGGGTTCTCTGGTGGGGCTAATGGCAGACTCTAGGAGGGCTCAAACCAAGGAGTACTTCCCAGAATTTCTGCTGCCAGTGTCCTTGTCCTCACAGTGAGCCACAGCCACTACTGCCTCTGCAGGAGAGCCTACAAAACTAGCAGCCGTGTGGCTGACAGAGTCTTGGTGCTCCAGCTGGGTGTCAGGCCTAAGCCTCTGAGGTAGGAGAGCTGAGTTCAGGACACTGGACCAACAGAGACCTCCTGGCCCCATATAATATAAATCAGCGGGAGCTCTCCCAGAGATCTCTGTCTCAACGGTAAGACCCAGCTCCACTCAATGACCAGCAAGCTCCAGCACTGCACACCCCATGACAATCAACTAGCAAGACAGGAACACAACCCCACCCATTAGCAAATAGTCTGCCTAAAATCATACTGAGTTCACAGACACACCAAAACAAACCACTGGACACGGTCCTGCCCACCAGAAAGACAAGGTCCAGCCTCATCCACCAGAGCACAGGCACCAGGCCCCTCTACCAGGAAGCCTACACAACTCACTGAACCAACCTTACCCACTGGGGGCAGACACCAAAAACAATGGGAACTATGAACCTGCAGCCTGCAAAAAGGAGACCCCCAAACACAGTAAGTTAAGCAAAATGAGAAGACAGAGAAATACACAGCAGATGAAGGAGCAAGGTGAAAACCCACCTGACCAAGCAAATGAAGAAGAAATAGGCAGTCTACCTGAAAAAGAATTCAGAGTAATGATAGTAAAGATGATCCAAAATCTTGGAAATAGAATGGAGAAAATACAAGAAATGTTTAACAGGGACCTAGAAGAACTAAAGAGCAAACAAACGATGACCAACCTAACAAATGAAATTAAAAATTCTCTAGAAGAAATCAATAGCAGAATAACTGAGGCAGAAGAACGGATAAGTGACCTGGAATATAAAATAGTGAAAGTCACTACTGCAGAGCAGAATAAAGAAAAAAAGAATGAAAAGAATTGAGCACAGTCTCAGAGACCTCTGGGACAACATGAAACACAACAACATTCGAATTATAAGGGTCCCAGAAGAGGAAGAGAAAAAGAAAGGGACTGAGAAAATATTTGAAGGGATTATAGTTGAAAACTTCCCTAATATGGGAAAGGAAATAGTCAAGTCCAGGAAGCACAGAGAGTTCCATATAGGATAAATCCAAGGAGAAACACGCCAAGACACATATTAGTCAAACTATCAAAAATTAAATACAAAGAAAAAATATTAAAAGCAGCAAGGGAAAAGCAACAAACAACATACAAGGGAATCCCCATAAGATTAACAGCTGATCTTTCAGCAGAAACTCTGCAAGCCAGAAGGGAGTGGCAGGACATATTTAAAGTGATGAAAGGGAAAATCCTACAACCAAGATTACCCAGCAAGCATCTCATTCAGATTCAATGGAGAAATTAAATCTTTACAGACAAGCAAAAGCTATGAGAATTCAGCACCAACAAACCAGCTTTACAACAAATGCTAAAGGAACTTCTCTAAGTGGGAAACACAAGAGAAGGGAAAGACCTACAATAGCAAACCCAAAACAATTAACAAAATGGCAATAGGAACATACATATTGATGATTACCATAAATGTAAATGGATTAAATGCTCCAAACAAAAGACATAGACTGGCTGAATGGTTACAAAAACAAGACCTGTATATATGCTGTCTACAAGAGACCCACTTCAGACCTAGGGACACATACAGACTGAAAGTGAAGGGATGGAAAAAGATATTTCATGCAAATGGAAATGAAAAGAAAACTGGAGTAGCAATTCTCATATCAGTCAAAATAGACTTTAAAATAAAGACTATTACAAGAGACAAAAAAGGACACTACATAATGATCAAGGGATCAATCCAAGAAGAAGATATAACAATTGTTAATATTTAGGCACCCAACATAGGAATACCTCAATACATAAGGCAGATGCCAGCAGCCATAAAAGGGGAAATTGACAGTGCCACAATAATAGTAGGGGACTGTAACACCCCACTTTCACCAATGGACACATCATCCAAAAGGAAAATAAATAGGGAAACACAAGCTTTAAATGACACATTAAAAGAGATGGACTTAATTGATATTTATAAGACATTCAATCCAAAAACAACAGAATACACTTTCTTCTGACGTGCTCATGGAACATTCTCCAGTATAGAGCACATCTTTTGTCACAAATCAAGCCTTGGTAAATTTAAGAAAATTGAAATCATATCAAGTATCATTTCTGAGCACAACGCTATGAGACTAGATGTCAATTACAGGAAAAAAACTGTAAAAAATACAAACACATGTAGGCTAAACAATACACTACTAAATAACCAAGAGATCACTATGAAATCAAAGAGGAAATCAAAAAATACCTAGAACCAACTGACAATGAAAACACAAGGACCCAAAACCTATGGGATGCAGCAAAAGCAGTTCTAAGAAGGAAGTATATAACAATACAACCCTACCTCAGGAAACAAGAGAAATCTCAAATAAGCAATCTAACATTACACTTAAAGCAATTAGAGAAAGATGAACAAAAAAAAATTAAAAAAAAGAAAACAAAGTTAGCAGAAGGAAAGAAATCATAAAGATCAGATCAGAAATAAATGAAAAAGAAATGAAGGAAACCATAGCAAAGATCAATAAAAATAAAAGCTGGTTCTTTGAGAAGATAAACAAAATTGATAAACCATTAGCCAGTTTCATCAAGAAATAAAGGGAAAAGACTCAAATCAACAGAATTAGAAATGAAAAAGGAGAAGTAACAACTGACACTGCAGAAATACAAAGGATCGTGAGAGACTACTACAAGCAACTACATGCCAATAAAATGGACAACCTGAAAGAAATGGACACAGTCTTAGAAAAGCACAACCTTCTGAGACTGAAGCAGGAAGAAACAGAAAATATAAATAGACCAATCACAAGCACTGAAATTGAAACTGTGATTAAAAATCTTTCAACACACAAAAGCCCAGGACCAGATGGCTTCACAGGTGAATTCTATCAAACATTTAGAGAAGAGCTAACACCTATCCTTCTCAAACTCTTCCAAAATATAGCAGAGGGGGGAATACTCCCAAACTCATTCTACGAGTCCACCATCACCCTGATACCAATACCAGACAAAGATGTCACAAAGAAAGAAAACTACAGGCAAATATCACTGATGAACATAGATGCAAAAATCCTCAACAAAATACTAGCAAACAGAATCCAACAGCACATTAAAAGGATCATACACCATGATCAAGTGGGGTTTATCCCAGGAATGCAAGGATTCTTCAATATACGCAAATCAATCTATGTCATACACCATATTAACAAATTGAAGGATAAAAAACACGATAATCTCAATAGATGCAGAAAAAGCTTTTGAGAAAATTCAACACCCATTTATGATAAAAACCCTCCAGAAAGTAGGCATAGAGGGAACTTACCTCAACATAAGAAAGGTCATATAGGACAAACCCACAGCCAACATTGTTCTCAGTGGTGAAAAACTGAAACATTTCCTCTAAGATCAGGAACAAGAGAAGGTTGCCCACTCTCACCTCTATTCAACATAGTTTTCGAAGTTGTAGCCTCAGACAGCAGAGGAGAAAAATAAAAGGAAACCAAATCGGTAAAGAAGAAGTAAAACTGTCACTGTTTGCAGATGACATGATACTAAACATAGAGAATCCTAAAGATGCTACCAGAAAACTACTGGAGCTAATCAATGAATTTGGTAAAGTAGCAGGACACAAAATTAATGAATAAAAATCTCTTGCATTCCTATACACTAATGATGAAAAATCTGAAAGGGAAATTAAGGGAACACTCCCATTTACCATTGCAACAAAAAGTAGAAAATACCTAGGAATAAACCTACCTAAGGAGACAAAAGACCTGTATGCAGAGAACAATAAGACACTGATGAAAAAATTAAAGATGATACAAACAGATGTAGAGATATACCATGTTCTTGGATTGGAAGAATCAACATTGTGAAAATTTCTATACTACCCAAAGCAATCTACAAATTCAGTGCAAGCCTAACAAACTACCAATGGCATTTTTCACAGAACTAGAACAAAAAATTTCACAATCTGTATGGAAACATAAAAGACCCTGAATAGCCAAAGCAGTCTTGAGAAAGAAAAACGGAGTTGGAGGAATCAGGCTCCCTGACTTCAGACTATACTACAAAGCTACAGTAATCAAGACAGTATGGTACTGGCACAAAAACATAAATATAGATCAATGGAACAGGATACAAAGCCTAGAGATAAACCCACGCACATATGGCTACCTCATTTTTGATAAAGGAGGCAAGATTATACAGTGGAGAAAAGACAGCCTCTTCAATAAGTGGTGCTGGGAAGACTGGATAGCTACATGTAAAAGAATGAAATTAGAACACTCCCTAACACCATACACAGAAATAAACTCAGAATGGATTAAAGACCTAAATGTAAGGCCAGGCCCTATATAACTTTTAGAGGAAAACATAGGCAAAACACTCTATGACATAAATCACAGCAAGATCCTTTTTGACCCACCTCCTAGAGAAATGGAAATAAAAACAAAAATAAACAAATGGTACCTAATGAAACTTAAAAGCTTTTGCACAGCAAAGGAAGCCATAAACAAGACAAAAAGACAACCCTCAGAATGGGAGAAACTATTTGCAAACAAAGCAACTGACAAACTATTAACCTCCAAAATTTACAAGCAACTCATGCAGCTCAATGTCAAAAAAACAACGCAATTCAAGAATGGGCAGAAGACCTAAATAGACATTTCTCCAAAGAAGGTATACAGATTGCTAACAAACACATGAAATGATGCGCAACACCACTAATCATTAGAGAAATGCAAATCAAAACTACAATGAGGTATCATCTCACACCGGTCAGAATGGCCATCATCAAAAAATCTACAAACAATACATGCTGGAGAGGGTGTGGAGAAAAGGGAACCCTCTTGCACTGTTGGTGGGAATGTTAATTGATACAGCCTCTATGGAGAACAGTATGGAGGTTCCTTAAAAAACAGAAAATAGAACTACCATATGACCCAGCAATCCCATTACTGGGCATATACCCTGAGGAAACCATAATTCAAAAAGAGTCATGTACCACAGTGTTCATTTCAGCTGTATTTGCAATAGCCAGGATATGGAAGGAACGTAAGTGTCCATTGACAGATGAATGGATAAAGAAGATGCAGCACATATATTCAATGGAATATTACTCAGCCCTAAAAAGAAACGAAATTGAGTTACTTGTAGTGAGGTGGATGGACCTAGAGACTGTCATACTGAGTGAAGTAAGTCAGTAAGAGAAAAACAAATACCGTATGCTAACACATATATATGGAATCTAAAAAAAAAATGGTTCTGATGAACCTAGGGGCAGGACAGAAATAAAGATGCAGACGTAGAGAATGGACTTGAAGCCATGGGGAGGGGGAAGGGTAAGCTGGGACAAAGTCTGGGGGTGGCATGCACATATATACACTACCAAATGTAAAATAGATAGCTAGTGGGAAGCAGCCGCATAGCACAGGGAAATCAGCTCGGTGCTTTGTGACCACCTAGAGGGGTGGGATAGGGAGGGTGGGAGGGAGACGCAAGGGCAAGGGAATATGAGGATATATGTGTACGTATAGCTGATTCACTTTGTTATTCAGCAGAAACTAACACACCATTATAAAGCAATTATACTCCAATAAACATGTTAGAAAAAATATTTATTGGAAGAACTGATTAAATATTCTCAGCTAAAAATCTCACTGGCTTATTTACATGTATGTTAGCTTTTCCTAGGAACTTCTCTGATTCTTACCAAAAAAAAGAGGGAAAGTATGCAAAATACAAAGTACCTTTATTTAGTTTTTTGTTTGTTTTTACTACTCCTCCCTCTACTAATTGTTCAGTGTCCCCTAACACTTTAATAACCTCACTGTTGTAATTGTTTTTGAATGGTAGCCATAATCAGAGTCGTGCTACATGATAATTAGGCATAAAATTAAGTGATGTACATAAGTGGTGGCAATTAATACACTTTATGCAGCCAGATAAAGTCCTTGGGGATTGGCATAGGAGAGGAAAATGAGAAGCTAGACAAAGAAATTTTTAATTAAAAGTAACAAGATACACAAATTTATGTGTTAGGATTAGGTTTGGCCGTCAGTGAAAGAAAACCCATAATAAGAGGGAATAAAACAAGATAGATATGTGGTCCAAGATATGTGGTGGTTCTGCTCTAGGAATTCTCAGGGACATAGGCTAATGCACTATTGCATCATTTCCCAGGGTATGGCCCTTTCCCCCAAGTTCCAGTATAGTGTCTCAGGTTCCAGCATAATATGTCACATGTTCCAGGCAGGGAGTTGGGGGAAGTGATAAGAAGGAGGGTAAAACAAATTGTAACATAATATTATAACATATATATATGTATGTATATATATATAATAAAATAAATTAACAACAGGGTCATACTCAGCTGTAAGAGAGGTGGAAAATACAGTCTTTATGTAGGGTAACTTGCTACCAGCTGGAAATTCTAGTACTATGGAAGAAGTAGTAATGGGATATTTGGGAAAGATAAGATTTAGTCCAGTATTGATAAGTGAATAAGAAATATTCTTTACCAGGACCTACCTAGTAAGAAGACAAATATTAGGAAAACAACAGGATTAATAATATTAATACTGTATTATCAAAATTATTGATAATCTTATTAATAACATTAAAATGGACATGAATTGTGTGCATGTCTATTCTAAGTTATTTTTACGTACACTCTCACTTAATCTTTTCTTTAATTCTGTGAAGTAGTTCCTGTTATTGTGTCCATTTTACATGTGGAAAAACAACTTTAGAGAACTAAAGTGACTTGTCTAAATTTGAAGGGTAAGTAGCCACACTAAGAATATAAGAGTTATGAGGTTGGAGAGTTCTGTGGTGGTGATGATTCTATTGCTGTTATAACAGATTACCATAAACTTTATGACTTAAAACAACACATATGCACTATCTTACAGTTCTGTGGGGCAGAAGTCCAGCATAGGTCCCAGGCAGTAAAATTAAGGTGTTAGCAGGCTCTGTTCCTTTCTGTAGGCTCTTGGGAAGAATGTTTCCTGTTTATTTGTGTTGTTAGCTGAACTCAGTTCCTTGTGGTTGAAAGACCAGGGTCCCCAGTTTTTGTTTTTTGTTTTTTTTATACTGACTCTCAGCCATGGGCCATTCCCAGCCTCCTTCATCTGTCTTCAAGTCCAGCAAAGGCAGGTCTAAGCCTTCTAATGTCACATCTCCCTAGCACGCACTTCTGCCTTCCTCTTCTACTTTTGACTTGTGTGATTAGAATGGGCCCACCTGGGTAATCTAGAATAAATTTTCCATCTCAAAGTTCTCAACCTTAATCACATCTGCAAACTCTTTTTAACATGTAAGGTAACATATTCACAGCTTCCTGGATTAAGGCATGGACATCTTTGGGAGGCCATTATTTCACCACAAGTAGGAATGAGAAGGGACAAAGGAATTGAAGAGCAGAGGAGTTTTAAGTGATTGTGTCTTTATAGTGGAAGCTGTGTCCAGCAAAGGAGACAAAGAATTCTAATTAGTATCCTCAGTATCCAAGGTATAGAAAAGCGACAACGGCTAACTTTGGAATCTTGAATTATGTTCAGTTCTGTCTCTTTTTCTTCCTAGAGGGATCCATTTATCAGTAGACAATTTTGAATATAATTTAATTATTCTATAATTGCATACCATTCCCATTTCACATCTTTCACTCTCTATCCCTAGCACTGAAAGATTATATTTCTACTGAGGGAGATTTCAAGGGTTTACGGAAGGTATTCATGCCCAGAGTAGCTCCTCAATGGCAAATACCCTTCAGTGGTTTAAGCAATGAGGGTCTAAGAACATTAAATGAATTTACATTAATACAAACAAAGGGAATAGAAACATTGACATACATCTTCAGTTGTTAATGTAGGGAAGTGTAGTGAGTATCCTGTTAAGGTAATTTTGAGACACAGTATTTTATTCAAGCAGGACATTTGTTCCCTGCTTCCCAAATTCCTCATCTAACCAGCACTCTGCTTTTAATGGTGAAAAACACAGGTAAAAAGGCAGAAGGAAGTAAAGTAGAAAATAGGTAAAGAAGAATCTTTTGTGTAAAAAAAGACATCAAAACATCTTCAAACTAAACCACACACTTGTTATATCTATTAATTAAAGGGCCAGTCCTATTAAACACCATATATCTCAAGTAAAAGTTATGAAACAAGAAGAGTTCTTCCATAACATGAGAAGGGGAGAGATGGTATGAGTCAGAATGTAGAAAAGTATCTGGCACACAAGAAATATTTAATAAATATTTGACATTGAATCACTTGTATAAATCTCTAGCATATAAGCAAATATTGTATACAATTTCATATTATAGAAATCCCCTAAATAATATATAATTTAGGCAATAATACGATGGATTATAAAAAGCTTGTTTCCTTATTTTAGTGAAACAATTTTCAAATAGTTATTTATAACTTACTCTGTGTAAGACACTGTACTGACTTTAAATGTACTTAAGCTGAGTTTATTCATGACTTATGAATAATTTTTAATAACTTTTTAAACAGCTCTAGTGTAGTATGATTTTTAAGCTTATATATCTTCTTAGTTCTATACATTATTTTAACTTTTTTTTTTTCACACTCATACTATGTCATAATATTGACATTCAGTCCAGTAATCCTCCACTGTAACAGCTCCTTTACTTTGCAGTGAAAATTGATTTGTATATTCTTTGCCTCTGAGTCCTTGTGAGATTTTTTTTTTTTTAATTCAAACAGAAAGTCACAAAAATTATACTCATCCTCATCAGTTCACTCAGTCCCATGTAATTAATTTGTTTTTCATCTTGATCTTTTGTTAGCACTTTTATGAGTTCATCAGTTTTTCATTAGAGTTCTGAAAATGCTTATTCATTCAGTTCAGCAGTACAGTCGGTTACCAGAAACCTGTACTTGTCAGTCTTTTCCATGAATTTCTTGAAGATGAAACCCTTTTATAAGAACATATTTGCAAAAGCATCAGAGTACACCCAGAACTGTCTGTAAATGACAAAAGACTTAAAAATGACCACAGTTAAAGATTTGATGAAAGTTCATAATAATGCAGTTGACAAGAAAATTAGTTATTTCTGAGATATACATTTTAAAATAATAACTAGGATTATTACTTATAACATTATACCAGAACATATAAGATTTTTAGAAATTTCATGTAATGTCTGAAACATTTATATTAACATATTTCCATACAAATAACCCAATGAAAGTTTAGTATTAGTTGTTTTGTTTGTTTTTTTATACTGCAGGTTTTTATTAGGCATCAATTTTATACACATCACTGTATACATGTCAATCCCAATCGCCCAATTCAGCACACCACCATCCCCACCCCAGCGCAGTTTTCCCCCCTTGGTGTCCATATGTCCATTCTCTACATCTGTGTCTCAACTTCTGCCCTGCAAACTGGCTCATCTGTACCATTTTTCTAGGTTCCACATACATGCATTAATATATGATATTTGTTTTTCTCTTTCTGACTTACTTCACTCTGTATGACAGTTTCTAGATCCATCCACTTCTCAACAAATGACTCAGTTTCGTTCCTTTTTATGGCTGAGTAATATTCCATTGTATATATGTACCACATCTTCTTTATCCATTCGTCTGTTGATGGGCATTTAGGTTGCTTCCATGACCTGGCTATTGTAAATAGTGCTGCAGTGAACATTCGGGTGCATGTGTCTTTTTGAATTACGGTTTTCTCTGGGTATATGCCCAGTAGTGGGATTTTATTTTAACTTTTTAAAATTTGTTTTTCTGACTATAATTTTTGTAATGTATGTTTTTGTAAATGAAGGCATTTAGAGGTATAAAGAAACAACCTAAAGTCTCTTTAGGTAGAATACATATTTATTCTACGAAGCATTATATTTCTCTTATTTAAATAATATATATTTTTTTTAAAGGAACTCCTTTATTTATTTATTTATTTATGGCTGTGTTGAGTCTTCGTTTCTGTGCGAGGGCTTTCTCTAGTTGTGGCAAGTGGGGGCCACTCTTCATCGCGGTGTGCGGGCCTCTCACTATCCCAGCCTCTCTTGTTGTGAAGCACAGGCTCCAGACGCGCAGGCTCAGTAGTTGTGGCTCACGGGCTTAATTGCTCCGCGGCATGTGGGATCTTCCCAGAACAGGGCTCGAACCCGTGTTCCCTGCATTGGCAGGCAGATTCTCAACCACTGCGCCACCAGGGAAGCCCTTAAATAATATTTTTTAAGATCTTATTTCTTCATCACATGTATTTTAGTCATTTACATAATTACATGACCAGTGTTTTAGACTGCAATTATACTTAAGTTAGATGTAGCTTCATTTTAACATCTTGAAAACTGAAGCAACATATAGTTTTTTACAACATGAGAGTTTAATACTCCCAATAATAATTATTGACTTTCAGTATTTTACTTTCTCTTGAAGATGAGGCACCACTCACTGCACAGTTTAGAATAAAAAGTAAATATTTATTCTATTTCCCTTTTATATTTTCTATCCTTAGTGCTAACATTTCCTCCTATTCTAGTATGCCACATAAAAAGTACCTATGTTTATGCAAATATACATATTGCATAATGGTATAATTAATCACAGATCAACACCAAAAAATTAACTTATCTGAGTTTATGTTTTTTCAACAGTAAAATAAAGATAATAATGTCTTCCTCATAGGGCTTTGGAAGGATTATATGAGATAAAACATGCCATATACTTAGAACAGTGTCTAGAATGTAGTACATGCTCAAAAATGTTAATAATAATGATATTACTACTACTGCAACTAGTACTACCACCATCACCACCACCGCCACCACATACCCAGAGTGTGCTGAGCCATAATGCTTCTATCACTGTTTGATCTTAGCTTCCCAGTGTGCAGATAACACGTGCTCACACACATTTCAGAACTTGAAATATCCTTGTGGAGACTCCCTGCTGATATTAGTTGTCAGAAGCCATCAGCAGATGTTTCTAAGAAGTCAGAATAGGCTTCTGTCAAGAGAGCTTAAAAAAGGAACTGAGAGAGCTGTGACCTTTGCTTCCTGACCCTGAGATATTTTACTGCAAGGTAGAAGGTTATCTAATGACAGCCTTGGAGTTAATAAGAGCCATGGTCACCAATATGGGACGTTGCTTTTTTTTTTTTTTTTTTTTGCCTCAGCTGCCCAGCCCCTCAGCAACAGCTATAGCTAGGTAGTGAGGAGAGAGAAGGAGTGCAATACTGTACCAGTGTATCCAGCACTTGCCCTTCGTAGTATTAAAGCTCTTTGAACTTCTGGAATCTCTAACCAGTGTGGAGGAAAGTCACTTGGATGATTTGATTATTCTCATATGACCAAAGTCACATAGGCTACATATCATCAAATTATACAATTCTGTCTAATCCCTTTGCTCAGCATTACATATCTTCCTTGAAATTCAGCCCCCTCCTGACCTAACAGCATAACCACTCACATTGTATGATACCAGAGGAAAGGACAGAAGGGAGGAGCAAAATCTGAAGATATAGGATGTGGTAGCTATACCTTTTTTCTGTGATGATCTCTAGCATCCAAAAGCAAACATATAAAACTTCATATATCTTGGAATGGCCAGATGAAAACCAGTGTTATAAATCCTAAACTTTTCATGGGAAACCTGCATTTTCATTAACTAGAAAGCTGGGACTACAATCGATTTTAAAAAATTAAAAAAACAAATTCTTTGCCCTTAGAAAGTGTTCAGTTAGTGATTTAAATGGAAAATAAAAGAGTAAACACAGAAATTAGTAGTCACAACTTGAAGGAAACACTCTGGGTGGAATAGAAGGGAGGTTACTTAGAATTGTCAGTGAACACCTTTCTGAGCAAGTGAGATTTAATCCAATATTAAAGGATGACAGGGACTAACAATGCAAAGACGAGAGGAGGTAGAAGAAAAAGTATTTATAAAGGCCCGTGAAGACCCTGGTGTCTTCTAGAAACTAAAAAGATGACAGCGGTCCTGTGGCATAGTGGGTAAGGAGAAGAATGTAAGAAATGGAGGCTATAGAGCTGATTAAAGCTCGGATCATACAGGGCCCTCTGCGATCCATCCAAAAATGTAATGAGAAGCATTATATCTCTTACTTCATTTAGATATCTCTTAAGTGTCACTTTCTTTCCCCTGAATCACTGGCCACCTCCATCTCTATCTCCTTGCTTTATTTTTTTTATAGCACCTTGTAACACATCAGTATTTGAATATCTCATATTGTATGGTATTATATTACATGCTGCTTCTCTATCTTTTGTATACTTCCCCAAGAAGGGAGGAAAGTTTGTCTATATCCCCAGCACTAGAATAGCACCTGGTAAAGAGTAGGCTCTAAATACAAATTTATAGAATGAATTAAACAAATTAGAAGTTTTTAGGAAGAAGGTTTATCTGATTTGTGTTTCAACATAACATCCAAAATTTTAAAAAGAGGCTTATTAATTGAAGTGCAGTTCACAAAACAGCAAATAGTATAACTATCTCTCACTACTCTTTTCCCAACCACTCGCCCCGAAGAATATTCATTCATGGACCAGGAATCTTTCTTCCTGGATAACTGGCAAACAGTGAGTTCAGTGGCAAATAATTCCTCTTATACCCTAACTTCTTGGGCTTCTACCTAAATTGCTTACTCAAGAAGATAATTTTGGAAGTAAACAAGGTCTTCCATAAATATTAACTGATAAAGATTCATTAACACTTGAAGAAATTACATAAACAAAAATAAAGTTAACAACAAAGACCGTGAATTGAGAAGCTAATATCTTGCATCCTTCCTCTTTGGTATCAAAGAAAAACAAAAAAAATAAACTGAAGATGGGAATTAGAATCCACTGTATGGTTCATTATATACAAAAATGTGTAGTATCTCACTACCATGTTGTATGTTTAGTCATTTTAAACTAATCTCATGTTTTAATAAAGCTTCAAGTCAAAGGTTCTCTGCATAAAAATAGTATAGATGAATAAATGGAGAGATAGATATTCTGGATCAGACTGACGTCATTATTAATGAGTGACAAAACCCAGCAAAACAGTACTTCTTACCAAATTCACTTTAATGAGACATACTCATATTTGTTTAAAATTTGTTTCAATATGTACAACCTAACATGTACAAATTTGTAATGAATATCCTCCTAAAACCAGCAACAGTATCTGCAAGCATTTTCTTCAAAATTTGTAACTTCAAGTTGATCATTTATATATATTATGAAATTTAAATTATATCCTCCAGTAGCAAAACATGAATAAATGATAGAAAGAACCAATGGTTTTGTACAGTTTTGTTATAGATTTAATATTTGATGCATTTTTCATTTTATGTAGTTTCTTCCCTTCAGTGAAACATTTGTAGTGCCATATTTAATGTCACTGTTACATACCAGCAACCCCCTAAAGGGGAAGAGCAGTGCACAAATACAAAAGGCATAGAAAAATAAACAAAGCTGAAAGCTTTTATCGTTCCATCAATATCTTACTGTGTCTCCAGATTCCCCTCCTGTCTCTAAAATGTGAGCCTTTGTAAGAATTGAAACTATTAACCTGATTCTGGCAGCAAAGTGGATGAACCTAGAGAATTCCCTAGGCTGGCACTCCTCATTTTTGAATGGTCTAGTCCAAGAGTCTTGGAATACATCTTCTGTCAGAAAATATATAATATTATAGTGTATAATCCTTCTAGAATATGAGAGATTAATTTCTTCCTCTAAAATGAGATTACTTTCAAATAAATAAATGTTGGGTTTATATGTGTTATATTTAAACCTTTTTTATCTTACAGTATTTGTTTCACAAATTTCATGTAAATTTACCTTTTTACAAAAATAGGCAAATTAGGATGATTACTAATAAAACAGTTATTGAACACTAATTTTCCATGTACACATGTAATACATATCACACAAAATACATATCACAAAACAGTAAAATTTTAGGATTATTCTGAAATACATGATTTTTTTGGACAAATGGGTTGAATATTCTGCTTTGTCTGAATTAGACTATACCCAATAAAATTTGATAAAATAGTCCTATGAGGCATAGATTTTTGAGTGAGCTTTTGACTAGTGCTTCTATATGTATGAAAAGAGAAAAAGGGAAAAATGACTACAATCATTTTTTGGGGGGGGGGTAAAAAAATCTAGATTGAGTCCACTCTTCTCCATCACTACTTTTACAGCTCAAGTTTAGTCCCTCGATCTCTCTAACTCTGCCCTACTCCACTTCAAATACAGATTGTTCCTGCTGCCAAAGTGAACATATGAAAAGCAAATAAAACCCTGTTAACACACCACTCAAAACTCATTATTTGCTGCTCCTCATTTATAAGATAAAGTTCAAAGTCCTTAACATGATATAGCTCCTACCTCCATTTTTAGCCTTCCTTTTAATCACTTCCTGTTTCACAGTTGATATTACAGAAACGAAAAGAATATTTCTTCCCACTGTGCCATTTTTCATGCTGTCTTCTACAATGTTCTTCCCCAGTTCCCATCTTTACCTTCCTTTGCACTGCCTGGGGATTCTCTCTTGGGGGGAAATCTTTCCATTTTACTCTTTAATTGGATTGGGTAGCTCTCATCTCTGCCCATGTTAACCCTGTGTGTCCATATCCCAAAGCACTTAACACAGGGTATTGTATTTATCTTGTTTATGTCTTGTCTCCAAATTGGACTGTGATCGCTAAGGTCTGAGACATATATGAAAAAGGAAGTTCTTTAATTATATGTCAAATTGATTGTGTAATATAGCATTACATACCTTAAGCTTTGTATGCAAAGCTTACACTTTGTACATTTTGTATTTATGCATTCTGGATTTCCTCACCTGGTAAGAAATATGCTTGTTAATAACAGAGTGAATTATAGTCATTCTGAAATGAACTTAATAGAGAAAATATTATTTTCTTCCAGAAAAGATAAATTTCTAGCAGCATAGATTTTGGGGAAGAAACTCTCCTCCTTAAATCACAGTGGGGTTGCCAGAAATAGAACTTCATCCTCAAGATCCATTGTGAACAGATGTCAACATTTATTTTATGATTAGCTAATAATAACTGCCATTTATTGAAGGCCTACTGTATATCAAGCACAGTATGTTCTCTTTTAGAAACTTTGTTTAATGTAATACCTACATCAACCTTAGGAATTATGAATTATAAACACTCTTTTATAGTTATGAGACTTCCCCAAAATAATGTAACATCCCGTGACAGAGAGAGACGTAAACCATATCTTTGCCTGTACCCTTATATTATCTTGTCTCACTAATGTGATTAGCTTGGTATTAATATTAAAGCATCATTAATTTGTTTAGTTAAATATCATCAAAGCTTCATTTAATTCCAATACTAGTTATATTGGTGCAAATTGGCCAATACAGGGAACTGTGACTGGAGAAATACTAAGAAATTTCATCAGCTTCCAGATTTATTTTGAAGCAAAAAAATACAGACTTTATCATGGAAGATAAAATCGCTTATACCAATGCATGCTTTCTGTATTTTTCCCCCAAGGAATTGACACAATATTTGTTACTTGTCAGATTTCAGAAATTATCTTCCCTTGCCATCTCTATTTAAAACATGAGGCATATGTGCAACATCAAAGAACTTACTTAGAAGTTATGCTATTATATACCAGGTATTTGGCGGACAGAAGGTATTTCCTAAGTTGTAGACGTTTACTATGCAAATGCAGAATAGTGTGAAGTTTGAGCACTTGGATTGTCGCATCAGAGAAGTCTGAGATTGAATTTAGTCCCATCACTTTTAGCCAAATAAACACAAATTACTGGGCAAAGCATTTTTTAAAACTTAGAATTGAATATACTGATGTATCCACTATAATGTTTTCAGTTTAAGTACGGGAAAGATATGGTTTAAATAATAAGGAAATGCATTATTTAGCACAGCATACTACCCAGAGGTATGCAAGTCTCAGGCATACAGTAAAAACATCCATCTCTTGGCTCTGGGCATCTCCATGTGTTAGCTTTGTCCTTAAACTACATATTGCAGGATGGTTGCAGTAGCTCTAGTCAGTACATTCAGATCCAGTCACCTCCAAAGCAGACTGATTCTTTGTGTTTCATTTGAGCGTGAAGAAATATTTTCCCAAAAGCACCCCCCCCCAGAAGATTGCTCCTCATCTTCCACTGACTGACCAGAATTAAGTGACATAGTAAGATCTAATTTTATCCCTGACAAATGAAATGGAACTGCTAATATTGGCATAGACTCATTAGGAGCCATTCCATGGAACTTGGTATGGGGTCAGCAGTCCCTAAAGCATGAGAATGTACGTAGAAAGATGCATAGCTGAACAAAATCAATGTCCTGTTTGGAAGAGAAAAGTCTGGAGTGAACAAGTAAGATGGCTGTTGGATAAGCAATCAATAGTTTCTGCCACAATCCACTCGTTTTGTTATCAAATGTTCATCCAGATGCATAGTTCTTTCCCTACATTCACTTTGAAAAATGTTTACATGAAAAAATGCTGTCTTCATTAATAGAGAAAACCAAAAATCTTAGCCAGTTACATATGTAGAGTATGTAACTCTAGTTACATACAACTCAAGTATCTCCAAGTATTGTGCTGGCTTCTCCATTATCCACTAGTCTCCACTATCTGGTGAAGACTACCTTCGATGGAAGGGGGATGAGTTCCTTGATCAGCCTGGAATGTAGCAGAACCCATTTTACCTCACTAGAACTTTACTTTGTCATAGTCTGATATGGCTTCTGGTTCTGACTTGTGGGAAGATTTTTTTCTGTTGGATAATGCTGCTCTAGGACATCAGTGCCATTGCATATTACAACTACTATTGCTTCTAAAACTGGATGTTTCTGCTGCTTTTGCCACCCTCTGCCAGAATCCATGGTTTGGGGAGCTTAGATTTCATGCCTACACTCTGGTTGCAGTTAATGATGAGGAAGATAACATCTAACCATGCTGGGAAGTATACTATGCTTCCTACCAAGCCTCCTAATTTTGCAAACACAAGGAGGATAGTCAGCTTCTGAGTGGCCAAACTAATATATAAATGGATGCTACCTATAGTTTTAGGGTTAAAATGAAGCAGTGCATGTGTGGCACTGAGCCCAGGACTCACACAATATAAATACTTGCCAATTTAAAAAAATTTCATGGGTAAAAGATACAAAGTGTATAAATGGGGATTCCACATGACTTAATAAAATATAATGATGGAGAAGTCATGGTTTTAAACCCTCTGTGAATGATGGAGAGAATGACAATTATGAAACATAGGTTCTATACCAGTTCTATCAAAATACCTTGTGAAAACCCATGTCTTAAGCCTTATGGGAAATGGATCTACTAACCATTTAATATTTAATATTATTTACAGATTTCTCACTTCTGGAAAGCCAATGTTAATATGCATGAGATTACTGTTAATTGATTACATTAGTGGCTTAAATTTTTTAACATAACCCTCAATTAGCAACATCATATAGTAATTTGGAATCGGCACTTTACAAGTGGAAGCCAAGAGTATGGCTTATTTGATTAAAAAATCAAGACAATTATAAATTATTTTATATTTAGGAGCATATTTTATTATCACAGCTTTTTCTTCAACAGTCCTATGACCTAAATGCAGGTTTTTTTCCCACCCACAAATGATTAGGAACAAATACGAAAGGCAAAATGTATGACGTTCCTTTCTCTTCTAATATGCATTATATTCTTCCTATTTTCCTACTAAATGTTTCAGCCCTACTGCCAACTATATACGTAGAGAAAGTAGTTATATTACACTGATGAGTACTGATTTTTTAATTACCTTTTCATTACATTTTCATATTATACAAAGATAAACGGATGGAAAGTGGCTACTTTCTCCTCCATGTTACAGGAAAATCCAGAAAAAGAAACTTTCACATCACACTCCTGATGTTACTTATTACATTTTTGTGTAAAAAAAATGGTTTTGTTTTTACAAATTACTTTTATACATTCTACTGTTTTTATTTTTTTTACTTTTGGAAATATCTCAATGTACCATTTTTGAATTTTACTGTAATGTAATTTTACTTATGTTAATGCCTCCAGCTCAGGCCAAAGTAGTTTTTATTCTTTTTAATGCATAGATTTTACTTCTAAAGAACCAGTCCAATAATGACGTTTAAACTAAGCATACAAGAATCAAATTAAAATGAATGTGTTCTACAATTCAATCAGACTATTTTAGCTTCTCAGTGATTCAGTGTCATTGAAACTGTTCAAGAATTATAAGTATCTAAAATTTCAGTGACAGCTCAGTGGTTAAGTGCTGATCTGAAAGTATATGGATTAGTTAGTAATTAATTCATCACTTAATTTAAAATGAAGTAGAGTTCTCATTGTTGCATATATACATGCATGAACCTCAGTTACAATTCAGGCAAAATAAAATCTATCATTAAATGGATATCCAAAATTTTTGAGACATGACTAAACAATAATGACTATCAAGGGTTTGGCATAGAAATAGCAATCAACCAGTCACTTATTAAATTCCTAGTTTGTATCTACTAGCCTATTAGACTTTTAAAGCCATTTAATAGGCGACATTCCCTAATTTTAAATGCAATGCACTCATGGCTCTATTGTGAAATGGCTTGGGGTAAAGTGGATCATGTCATTTCTCTTTTGAAAGGATGACAGATGAAGTACTCTGAAAGGCCCTCCCACTGAAATACAAGAAACACATTTTTCAGTGCATTGTTGGTTCACAATAAAGAAAACCTATGACTATGCATGCATACCATACAAACACAAGTACAATTATGCGTATATAATTAAAAGAAGAATGAACTGAAATGAAAGTAGGAGATGAAATTGAAAGAAAGCTTGGAGATGAAATGTAAAGAAAGCTTGGTTTTCCTTGTGGCAAATGGCAATAAGTCTCTGGAATTAGGAGACCAAGACTGAGGCCCAGTCTCTTTGGATCAACAGGTGAAGAAGCTGAACTTGAAACTTTAGTATTTAGCTAAAAGCCTCACAAGATGTTAAACTGGCACCAGCTTGGTAGTAACCCTTGGATCCAGTTAGCAGAAAATGAATGAAATTACACCCAGTTTAAGACCTTCAAGATTCTCACAGCTGAAGCCCTAATAAAAATGGGTTTACTGTTAAATATAACTAAACACATAGGAAAACAAGCCAGCATGAGTGAGTTACTAGAAATAAGAAACAGAGTTTCTTCAGGAAATTAGGACATGCAAAAGCCCTCCAGTATATGGTGGAATTTAGAAAGTCGCATGCATGCCCATGGCAAGACACATGCTCAGGAAGACCTGAGAAGACCGTAAGATTTCACCACTATCTGATCTATAGGCTTAGTGCAAGCAGCAAGTGAAGGCTAAGACAAAATTGTAAATGGTCTGGCTAGGTATTAAAGAATATCCTATCACTGAGCCAGTCCTCAAAGACTGGGAGAGGTCTTGCTATGATCTGAATGCTTCTGTCCCTTCAGAATTCATAATCCTAATGCTCAATGTGATGGTATTAGGAGGTGGGGCCTTTGGGAGGTCCTGAGGGTGGAGACCTCATGAGCAGGATTAGTGTTCTTATAAGAGAGACCCCAAAGGGCTCCCTAGACCTTTCTGCTGGTGTTAGGTTACAACAAAAAGATGGCCGCCTGTGAACCAGGAAACTTTCTCTCACCATACACTGAATCAACCGTGCCTTGATCTTGGACTTCCCAGCCTTGAGAACTGTGATAAATAAATTTCTATTGTTTGTATGCCACCCAGTTTATGGTATTTTGTTATAGCAGCCCAAACATGTTGAAATGGATATTTTTTTTAGCTCCTTGAATTTAAAGAAATTCCAGTTAAAACATTGGATGGACACAAGTCTTCAAAAATCAAGAACAGCAAACCCTGGGGAAGGGAGAGACTCTGATTTCCAGAAATACCACATTATAATATTCAAATGGCTAGTTTTCAGAAACAACAATGAAATCACAAAGTATGCAAAGAAACAGGAGAATATGGCCATTGAAAGGAACAAAATAAATTGACAGAAAATATCCCTGAAGACATTGAGTCATTGAACTTATTAGACAAAGATTTAAAACAACTGTATTAATTATGCTCAAACAGCATGGACAAAATTAAAGGGAATGATGAAAATGATATATGAATAAAATGAGAATATCAATAAAGAGATAGAAATTATAAAAAAGAAACCAAATAGAAATTCTGGAGCTTTAAACCATAATAACAGAAATTTTAAAAACCTAGAGGTTTTTGAGAGCAGGTTTGATCAGCAGAAGAAAGAATTAGTAAGCTTGAAGATAAGACAATTGAAATTATTCAGTCTGAAGAACAGAAAAAAAAAAAAAGAAAAAAGGTGAAAAAAGTGAAAGGAGCCTAGGGACCTGTGGAATATGAGCAAATGGACCAACAAATGTATTATATGACTTTTAGGAGGAGAAGATAGAAATAATGGTACAGAAAGAATATTTGAAGGAATAATGACCAAGAAGATCACAAATTTGAGAGAGACATGAATCTACCCATCCAGGAAGCTCAACAAACTCTATGTAAGATAAGCTTAAAGTGATCCATACCTAAACATATTATAGTCAAATGGTTGAAAGGTAAAAACAAAGAGAATCTTGAAGCAGCAAGTGAAAAGTGACTCTTCAAGTACAACAAATGCTAAAAAATATTAACAGCTGATTTCAAAAAAGAAAAAGAAGCTGAGAAGCAAGTGAGACAATATCTTTAAACATTGAAAACAAAACTGTCAACCAAGAATTCTATATCTATCTGTCAAAACTCTCCTTCAAGGATGAAAGATAAATCAAGATATTCCCAGATAAACAAAAGCTAAGAGAGCACAGAACTAAACCCTCCCATCTGTGAGCAATTAATTTTTGACAAAGGTGCCAAAAACATTCAATGGGGAAAGAATACAGGCATACCTTGGAGATATTGTGTGTTCAGTTCTAGACCACCACAATAAAACGAATATCACAATAAAGTGAGTCTCACAAATTTTTTGTTTTGTAGTATGTATAATAGTTATGTTTACAGTATACTGTAGTCTATTAAGTGTGCAACAACATGGTGCCTAAAAAAACAGTGTACAGACCTTAATTAAAAAATATTTTATGGGGGGTGGGGGAGGGAAGGATTGGGAGTTTGAGATTAGCAGATGGAAACTAGTATATATAGGATGGATAAACAAAGTCCTACTGTATAGCACAGGGAACTATATTCAATATCCTGTGATAAACAATAATGGAACAGAATATGAAAAAGAATATGTATATGTATAACTGAGTCACTTTGCTGTACTGAAGAAATTAACACTACATTGTAAATCAACTGTACTTCAATAAATTTTTAAAAAATAATAAAATACTAAGGAATAAATTTAACCAAGGAGGTGAAAGATCTGTACACTAAAAACTATTAAAAAAACCCTAACCATAATCTGAGCCTGCAGTGAGTCATAATCATTTAGCTGGTGGACAGTCTTTCCTTGATATTGATGGCTGATGAATGATCAGGGTGGTGGTGCTGATGGTTGGGGTGGCTGTAGCAATTTCTTTTTTTTTTTTTAAGAGTCAATTTTATTTATTTATTTATTTCTGGTTGTGTTGGGTCTTCGTTGCTGCACACGGGCTTTCTGTAGTTGTGGCGAGCGGGGGCTACTCTTCATCGCGGTGTGCAGGCTTCTCATTGCGGTGGCCTCTCCTGTTGCGGAGCACAGGCTCCAGGTGTGCGGGCTTCAGTAGCTGTGGCACACAGGCTCAGCAGCTGTGGCTCATGGGCTCCAGAGGGTAGGCTCAGTAGTTGTGGCACACGGGCTTAGGTGCTCTGCAGCATGTGGGATCCTCCCAGACCAGGGATCGAACCCGTGTCCCCTGCATTGGCAGGTGGATTCCTAACCACTGCGCCACCAGGGGAGTCCCTGTAGCAATTTCTTAAAATAAAACATTAATGAAGTTTGCCACATTGATTAACTCTTCCCTTTCACCAGTGATTTCTCTGTAGCAGGCACTGTGCTTTGATAGCATTTTATCCACAGTTGAACTTTCAAAATTGGAGTCAGTTCTCTCAAATGCTACTACTGCTTTATCAAGTAAGTTTATATAATATTCTAAATCCTTTGCTGTCATTTCAACAGTCTTCACAGCATCTTCACCAAGAGGAGATTCCATTACATTCTTTGCTTATCCACAGGAAGCAACTCCTCATCTGTTAAAAGTTTTACCATGAAATTGCAGCAATTCAGTCCCATCTTCAGGCTCCACTTCCAATTATAATTCTCTTGCTATTTTCACCACAGCTGTGGTGACTTCCTCCACTGAAGTTTTGAACCTCTCAAAGTCCTCCATGAGGGTTGGAATCAACTTCTTCCAAACTTCTATTAATGTTGATATTTTGCTCTTCCCATGAATCGCAAATGTTCTTAATGGCATTTAGAATGGTGAATCCTTTACAGAAAGGTTTTAATTTACTTTGCCCAGATCCATCAGAGGAACCACCATCTGTGGCAGATACAGTCTTACAAAATGTGTTAATTAAATAATAAGACTTGAAAGTCAGAATTACTCCTTGATCCATGGGCTGCAGAATGGATGTTGTTTAGCAGACATGACAACATTAATCTTGTTTTACAGGTTCATCAGGGCTCTTGAGTGATCAGGTGCATTGTCAATAAACAATCATATTTTTAAAGGAATCTTTTTCTTTCCTGAGCAGTAGGTCTCAACAGTGGGCTAAAAATATTCCATAAACTGTTGTAAACAGATGTGCTATTTCCAGGCTTTATTGTTCCATTTATAGAGCACAGGCAGAGTAGATTTAGCATAATTCTTAAGATTCCTAAGGTTTTCAGAACAGTAAATCAGCATTGGCTTCAAGTCAGCTACATATACCCTTAACAAGAGAGTCAGCCTGTCTTTTGAAGATTTGAAGTCAAGCATTGACTTCTCTCTAGCTGTGAAAGTCCTAGATGGTGTCTTCTTCCAATATAGGCTGTTTTGTCTACACTGAAAATCTGTTGATTAGTGTAGCCACATTCATTAATTTTCTTAGCAAGATCTTCTGGATAACTTGCTGCAGCTTCTGCTGTTCACCTTGTACTTTTATGTTATGGAGATGGCTTTTTTTCCTTAAACCTCATGAACCAATCTCTGCTAGCTTCAGACTTTTCTTTGCAGCTTACTCACCTCTCTGAACCTTCATAGATTTGAGGAGAGTTAGGGCCTTACTCTAAATTAAGCTTTTGCTTAAGAGAATGTTGTGACTTGTTTGAACTTCCTTCTAGACCACTAAAACTTTCTCCATATCAGCAGTAAGGCTATTTTGCTTTCTTATCATTCATGTGTTCACTAGAGTAGCACTTTTAATTTCCTTCAAGAACAATTTCTTTGCATTTACAACTTGCAACTGATGCAACACGCCTACCTTTCGGCCTGTCTCGACTTTTGAAATGCATGCATTTCTCACTAAGCTTAATCATTTCTAGCTTTTGATTTAAAGTACGGGAGGTGGGACTTCTCTTTACACTTGAACACTTAGAAACCACTGTAGGGTCATTATTTGACCCAATTTCAATATTATTGTGTCTTAGGGAATAGGGAGGCCTAAAGAGATAGAGAAAGATGGGGGAACAGCCTGTCAGTGGAGCACTTAAAACACACACAACATTTATCATTTAAGTGTGCAGTCTTATGTGGATGTGGATTGTGGCTCCCCAAAACCATTACAAAGAAACATCAAAAGTCACTGAGCACAGATCACCATAATAAATGTAATAATAATGAAAAAGTTTGAAATATTGTGAGAAGTATCAAAACATGACACAGCCACAAAGTATGCAAATGCTGTTTAAAAAATGGTGCTGATAGACTTGCTTAACCACAGTTTTGCCACAAAACTTCAATTTGTAAAAAATACATCTGCCAATCACAATAAAGCAAAGTGCAATAAGGCAAGGTTTGTCTGTAGTTGCTTCAATAAATGATGCTTGTAAAATTGGATAGCCACATGCAGAAGAATGAAATTTGATCCTTACTTGCACTGTATACAAGAGTTAAATCAAAATGAATCAAAAACCTAAATTTAAGAGCTTAAACTATAAAATTCATAGAAGAAAACATAGAAAAAAAATGTATGATACGGGATTTTGCAATGTTTCTTAAATATGACACCAAAAGCAAAGGAAACAAAATAAAAAATAGATAAACTGGACTTCATTACATTAAAACTTTGTGGCGTCAAAGAACACTATCACAAGAGTGGAAAGACAATTCACATAATGGGAGAAAATATTTGCAAATAATATATCTGATAGGGGATTAATATCTAGAATATGTAAAGAGCTCTTACAACTCAACAACAATAAAACAAATGACAATTTTAAAAGGGGTAAATGACTTGAATAGACAGTTACCAAAGAAGATACACAAATGGTTAATAAGTACATGAAAAAATGCTCAACATCATTAATTAGAGAGATGCAGTTAAATCCATAGTAAGATACCACTTTACACCTACCAGAATGGGTATGATAAAAACAAAACAGAAAATAACATGTGGTGAGGATATGGAGAAATTGGAACTCTCATGAATAGCTGGTGGAAATTTAAAATGTTCAGAAGCTCTGGAAAGCATCTTGGCAGTTCTTCAAAATGTTAAATATATGACCCAGTAACTTCACTCCTAGGTATATATACAATAATTGAAAACAGGGATTCAAATAAGTACTTTTACACCAATCTTCATAATAGTAATATTCACCATAGATAAAAGATAGAAACACCCTAAGTGTCCATCAGCAGAGTAATGGTTAAACCAAATTAGGTGTATACATACAATGGACTATTATTCAGCCATAAAAAGGAATGAAGTTCTGATACATGCTATAATGTAGATGAACCTCAAAGACTTTGCTTAGTGAAGTAAATCAGACACAAAAAGGCAAATATTGTGTTATTCCATGTATATAAAATATCTAGAATATGAAAATTTGTAGAGACAGAAAGTATGTTGGAAGTTACCAGGAGATGGAGGAAAGAGGAAAATGGGGAGTTATTGTTATGGCTTAATGGTAACAGGGTTTTGGTTTGGAAAAGGACGGTGATGGTTACATAGCATTGTGAATATATTGATAATTAATGCCACTGAATTGTACACTTAAAAATAGCTAAAATTGATTTTTTAATATATATTATAGTTAGCACAATAAAAAATAGTAAACAAAAATAGAGAAGACATATAATGTTAGAAATAGAAATAGGACAAGAGTACAGACAACATAGGCTAAAAGAAAGCAAATAATTATATGACAATAAATTTGAAAACTTTTTCAGCATTGACATGTTTCTAGGAAAATTAAAATAACTTTGAGTCAAGGAAAAAAGGAACATAAATGACAAATAAACATATGAAAAAAGAACTTAATTACTAATGAAGAAAATGCAAAAAAAAAATCGTTTTTTACACCCTCTAGATTGGTAGAAATAATGAAACCTAATGTACACAAGTTGTAGGCATTTAAATTGGTAAAACAATTTCCAAATCATATGGCACAATATTATGAAATTTAATTTTTGCTTTGTTATTATCCAGAAATTGCACTCATAAGTACATATATAACCTAATACTTGTACATTTGAACCAGAAAATATTTAATATTGGTTGTAACCATGTTGCTTATGATAGCAAAAAAATGGGAACAACTTAATCTCTATTAACAGGCAATTATTAATTGAGAATACTTATATTTAACTCAATGTAGAACAGGGAAACATTTACTTTTAAATTGTAACCATGTAAAATTCAGCGTTTTTATATATTCTGCATTTAAACCTGACCAAAACAGTTGCTTTAATTAATGCTAATAAAAAATGATTTAAAAATCAAGAAATAGACATAATCAAAAATTTGGTTTTTTGTTACGAAGCTAAAAAGAGTCAGGGTATGAAATCCCTCATTTTCTTAAGAATTTCTTTTTATGATACCAAAGTAACAATTATAAAAATTAGTTTTTAAATAATAATTTTAAAAAAATTTAAAGCTTTTTTTCATTTATTCTCTAGTACTATTGGTAACCTCAGCCATTCATTTTCTTTAACTGGTGTTGAATAATACTTTATTATAAATTATTTTTTGCTCAAGCCATGATTATATATAGGATGATATTTATGTAATTTCTTCTTATATGGATTCTTGATTATATTATTCTTTAATATTATATTGGGTTTCTAATTTAAGAATTGCAATTTAATTAAATATGAATTTTTACATAGATATATAAACAATAAATGAATGCATGAGTATATTTTGATAAGAATTAATATTAATTTTTTTGTTATGGTATAATGTGTCTCCCAAAGAATTGTGCTCCTAGTTTTGCCAGCAAAATATAATATATATGAGGGATTCTGTTATTAAAGGATATACAGAAATAAACCTGATGCCTTTAAATTTAGTGATCTAGATTCAAATTTTGCTCTAACATTTTTTAAGTTTTACTATTTCATGGAAATAGTATACTCTGTGTTTTTCTGTGCTAGCTTGTAAAAATTTATGCAGATGTAACCACTCTTCAGGTACATATACTTTTTTATAAAGCCTTCTTAAATTAGATTTGCATTCAAATTCCTCAAATAAGAGTATCCTATAAACAGAAGCCATGCCATTTCATTGAAAAATTATTACAGAAGATACAATAGAGTAAATAAAAAATATGTTATAATTATAATGATTGAATTTTAGGAATAGTCTCACATGATCTCCTGCCACAGTTTGAAATTCTTATACAGGTAGCTATAGATCTATAGATATATAGTATGTCCACAGTGCATTTTAAATGTTTTTCTCCCATTGCTCTTTTGTTTGCTTTTATTATATAATGAAATATATTTGAGATTTTTTTTCTGTTTATTGCTAGGTTATCCAGATAAATTTTGAAGAATTCGATCTGGAAATTGGCTATGACACCTTGACAATTGGTGATGGGAGCGAAGTTGGAGACCCAAGGACAGTGCTCCAAGTGTAAGTTCTCAATGTTTCTTTCTTGGCTTAACCTATTAGGTCTTTATAAAATTGTATGAAATTTTACTTTTTCTTTTCTTTCATTGATTCTTCCTACTATCACCAACAGAAGAAGCATAGTACCTTAGTTATGATCATCAACCTGCATATAGTATATTTATTAGTCCTTCTTCAGTGGTGCTTAAGGTACTTGATCCAAACACAGTTACTTAGAATCCATTTCCAGAAAGGAGCTCATTGGCAAAAGAGACCTAGGGTGAAATTGCAGAGTGGCTGATTGGCCTTATTTTGGAAAGTACCTTTGCCCTCACAGAGTTTTAGAATAGACTGGAAAAAACAAGCATGAAATTGATCCCAGAGACAATAATAAAGACCTGGTCATCAAGGTCTGTAGTTGAGAGTTTATCAGTGGTTTGACATGAAGTAGTTAGCAATGAACAGCTCTTAGAGTTGAGCTAATATACTAAAAAGGTTCTTAATGTGAACAAAAAGAATGAACATAAATTGAGAAAAGAGAAATGTTAGGAACTTACCACCAAATCCTTGGCTATCCATTCCAATAATCTACCTCTGATAATGGCAAGAAGAAATGTCCAGGGCAAGTATATTTTTTTTTCTGTGATGAACCTCAAAAGGTTATGATATGCTTTCTCTCAGCATTCCTTTCATAAATGTTGATTTGCAATACAGGCTTTATCAGTGAGGTGTTTCTCAAAAATGGGGTCTTTTGCATCACAATTACCTGGTGCACTTTTTAAAATGTAGATATCTGGACCCCTCCCATTATGTCTATTAATGTTTGTTTTATATATTTAGGTGGTCCTATGTTGGGTGCATGGATATTTACAAATGCTATATCCTCTTGTTGGATTGATCCCTTTATCATTATGTGATGCTCTTCTTTGTCTTTTGTTACAGTCTTTATTTTAAAGTATATTTTATCTGATGTAAGTACTGCTACCCCAGCTTTCTTTTTGTTTTTATTTGCATGAAGTATCTTTTTTCATTCCTTCACTTTTGGTCTGTGTGTGTTTAGATCTGAAGTGAGTCTCTTATAAGCAGCATAAAGATGGGTCTTGGGTTTTTTTGTTTGTTTGTTTGTTAATGATTGTTTAATGATTTTCTTTAGTGTCATGTTTGGATTTTTTTTGTCTTTATTTTCTCTTTCGTCATTTAACCTTCACACAGGTTTTATAAGTGATTGATCCACTACCATTACTATATATTTGCCTTTTCCAGTGAGAATTTTAGTTTCATGTGTTTTCTTATTAATTAGTGCCATTTCATTTCAGCTTAGAAGTCCCTTTAACATTTCTTGCAGAGCCAGTTTAGTGGTGGTGAACTCCTTTAGATTTTGCTTGTCTGGGAAACTCTTTATCTCACTTTCAATTCTGAATTATAACCTTGCTGGATAGAGTATTCTTGGTTGTAAATTTTTGTTTGTTTGTTATTTTGTTTCAGCACTTTGAATATATCATGCTGCTCCATTCTGGTCTGCAAAGTTTCTGCTGAAAAAATTGCTTCCATTATATTAACTAGTTGGTTTCCTCTTACTGCTTTTAGTACTCTCTCTTTAATTTTTGACATTTTACCTATAATGTGTCTCTTTGTAGGTCTCTTTGGAGTCATCTTGTTTGGGACTCTCTGTGCTTCCTGAATCTGGATGTCTGTTTCCTTTCTAGAATAGGGAAGTTTTCAGCCAGTATTTCTTCAAATACATTTGTTCCCCATTCTCTCTTTCTTCTACTTCTGGCATCACTATAAAGCAAATATTCGTGTGCTTGATGTTGTCCCAGAGGTCCTTAAGCTATCCACATATAATTTTTTTTCCCTTTTTGTTCTGATTGGGTGTTTTCCATTACCCTGTCTTCCAGATTGCTAATCATTCTTCTGTATCATCTTATCTGCTATTGATTCCCTTTAGTGTATTTTTCATTTAATTTATGTTACTCATGTTATTTCATTCTTTAGCTGTGATTGATTCTTTCTTATATTTTTTTAACTCTTTGTTGAAGTTCTCACTGTGTTCATCCATTCTTCCCCTGAGTTCAGTGAGCACTTTTATGACCATCATTTTGAATTCTTTACCAGATAAATTACTTATCTTCATATCATTAAGGGTTTTTTTTTCTGATGTTTTGTTTTTTCTTTTGTTTGGAGCATATTTTGTCTCCTCATTTTGCCTAATTCTCTGTGTCTGTTTCTATATATTAGGCAAAACTGCTACCTCTATCAGTCTTGAAGTAGTGACTTTGTGTAGGTGATGATCCTTCTCATTCAACCCTGACCTAGCTCTTTGTTGTCTCTTAAATCTTTTTGGCTGTATATACTGCCGTATTTATTCCTGATTTGCCCCTGCTGTTCAGCATGTGCCAAGACCTGTCAGTGTTCCAAAGAAAGGAATTCAGTGATCACCTAGTTTCAGGCTGATTGGATGCCAGACCCTCAGGCAGAAGCTTTTAAAGTTTGCAAATATATACAGTCCTGAGGGGCTGCAGTTGTAATCCCTACTGGCCTCCAGACCTCTCCTCCTCTTTCCTTTCCTTTTCTTTTTAATTTTACAAGAAGTTCTCCTAGTACTGTTATTCCAGAATCCTGTAATAACACCAAGGATTTACCTTATGTGTACATTGTAGACCCAATACTATTCCATCTTAGTTGTTATCTTTTCAGGAAAAAAAAAAATTCCCTTCTTTTCTTACTTATCTTTATGCATTCTTGACCTCAACTTCAACTTTCTCCTCCACCTACTCATGGATATCATTGATCAACCACAATGTTGTTGTTTATCTCTGAGACTACTACAATTCCACTTTGTGCTTCCTAAGGTAATGATAGACAAAGGGCCAGTATTTTACATGTTCTGCATATTTGTTTATGTTGTTCAAATTATTTGTAACTCCACCCCCCTAAAAATACTCAACATTTTTATCAGGATGATGTACCTGGTAGACATTTCACCACGTTAGACTAATATCTTTCAGAAATAATATATAGTTCCTCCTAGATTTCTTTGTGGTTTAGTACCTGATAGTTTGGATTTCATTATACTGTAATATTGTATTAGAAATTGACAGCCACAGAACTAATATGATCAGTAAGTATGTTTTTTGGTTGTTTGGGAAATGCAGTCATCCCTTGGTATCCACGGGGTATTGTTTCCAGGAACTGCCACATATATCACAATATGCTCATGCCCAAATCCCATAGTCAGCCCTCCATATCCATAGTTCCACATACATGGGTTCAACCAACCATGGATTGTGTAGTACTGTAGTATTTATTGGAAGAAAAATCCATGTATAAGTGGACCTGTGCAGTTCAAACCCATGTTCCTCAAGGGTCAACTATACAGTGTTTTAAATAATTGAAAATTACATATAAAAAATCTGAATTTGTTGTTTCTTTTGACAGACTGGCCACACTAGGACTGGATTATCACATGGCAAAATTTGCTGGAACTCTCTTCTGCCCTCTTTAGAGAGCCCATAGGTTCTCATGGGCCTTAAACCTTGTATCATTTTTCACTTGAGCATCTAAGAACCCTTGCATTGCCTGCCTAGGCCTATAGGCATGTGACACATGATACAACACAAAATTTGGTGTATTCCTTAAATTTATTATTTATTATTTCCCAAATAATACATGTATTTGTTCCTTTATCTGACACTTTAGAAAAATTGAAGTTTCTTGGGCATTAATGAAAATATAGCAAATTTTGTAAGTGATCCTCACACATTCTGAGACCTATCTTTCTACATGTTTGTTTGATAGATCACATTATATGAACTTCAAAAATGAAACTGTAAGACATGTATGTGATGGGACATATTTTCCTTTTTTCTGCTTAAGATAGAGGACTAGAATTCAGGTTTAGATTCTTCAAAGCATGGACAGGGAAAGGCAGGATAGCTAGTCAGTTGACTGAAGAATATTTCTTAAACATCTTTTTTACTATATCTACCACTAAATAAAGCTTAGTATTTCAGAATCTAATGAAATAATAGATGTCATCTTGTACAACTAATATCCCAGATCATAGATGCTGTATACTCCTTTAGCCACTGCCTTAAAGAATCTGTGAGATAATTAATATCATAAAACTACAGGCAGAAAAGTTATAGACATACAAATTTATAGTAATCTAATAAGACACAGAAGGAAAATATCAAAATTATTATCTTAAATACCCAACCATTAGAAATGGTAAGCATAAAAGAGTACATTTATTGGGATTAAGCAGTAATCTGTACAATCCCACATGCTAAAAGAAAAAAATAATATTATGTTTGAACCATATAATTTAATCTATTCTAATGTTAAAAAAATTATATAGACAATAATGAATTCTGATATACCTGTTGATATTTTCTTCATAGAACAAATTATTGTATTAATAACACAGAATGGTTATTAATTATTATTTTCAAAAGAATACCAAGTTTCCAAGTGGATTTCCCTATACTATCATATTCAAAGTTCACATTGAGTACTTCACCTCCAGCAGAAATAAAAATTAAAGCTTTATTCTGTGACCGTTACTTTTTAGACTGCTCAATCATTGGATCTAAATTGGTCCCTTAGTGAGAGCGTGGGAGGGCTAAGAGAGAGTAAGAAAGATAATACATTATGTTTAAATAACCAGAAGACTATGAGATGAGCGCACGAGTGCGCGTGCACACACAAACACACACACACACACACATACACACACATATTTTTAGATGCAGACGTCATAATCGTATATATATTATGTTTTTGCAAAACTCAAAGTAAAAAGAATTAGGGCAATGATATTTACTATATAATTTTAAGTATTAAGAGGAAAACCCCTTTATATTTTCAATATAGCCATACATTTTCTAAAAAAATGAACTCTTCGCTAATCACAAGAACCTCTTTGTAAACATGCCACAGTCCTTCACTTTCTGCACACCTTCTTTTAAGAATTTTGACCTCAGTTGCTTCAAAAAGATCTAGTAAAATTTTTATTAGTGGATTTTCTGTGCTTTTCAAAATTCTTATCAAGTGCAGATAATGTCTCTATTTCCTTTTATTTTGGAAGACAGGGTGAATAAATTTTTTAAGTGATTTTTTAAATCCTTTGTTGTATGAATTGGATCAAGTAGCAGATGACATGAGAAGTATTGGATAATTAAATGAAAGAAATAGGTTCACAATTGATTTTTTTTTTTTTTGAGGATGATCCCAAAGTTAGGTAGGCGACATAAGACCAGATAAAGAACAAATACGTTAATGAGAAGAGGTCTTATGACCTGAATGAATAGTCAAGTGGAAATAGCTGTATTTTACAGACTAAGCTTCTGCTGCTGGTAGAATAAACGAAGAAAAAAAATTACATTTTTCCTTTTCTCACATTCCTGTCATCATATTGTCCCTAGTTTGCACAGTAGTTCTATTTCATTACTTGTTATAATTCCTTCACTCTGAGAAGTGGTATTAATTTTGAAAAATCTGTGAATTTTTTTATATTTGTCTGTCTGTAACCAGAAATATGTTTCTTAAACATGCTTTTCTTCCTCAGAACACAATTACACATTTCTGAAAATATAACTTTCTTTTCCTTGAGTGAGGGTGACTACAACAGAACTTAGATAGCACCCACCTCCTAGAGGTGTTCAAATAAAAGCTGTCTGACTAGCTAACAGAGATTTTACAAACTTGAAGTTAGGTCAAAGGTTCCTCTGAACTCTAAGAGTCAGTGATAAGAGAACCTATTGGATTTGTATCTACCAAAGAAGCTGATATAAATTTGAGTGTACCTGAAACATATTTTTTAATAAGTTTAAATTTCTCAACAGCAGGCCCACTCATCTGGACATTTACAAAGCTCAGAGTAAGAATGCAGATAGAATCTCACATATCAAATGTCTAAATATTAAAAGTTATAAATTAAGCTACATATTGTTAAATACAATATGTTCCATCCTCCTACCTTGACAAATACACTTTCATAACAACCTAGAAGGACAAGTTTAAATTTAGAATTCTGGGACTTGTGTGATTTTCTTGTTGGGACATGAAGATATAGGAAAGTGGTCCCAGCCCCAGCTTGCACCTGGCCACCCTCTATTCCCAAACTCAGTTCCATCCTTCACGATGCATGTAGACTTCCCAGCCTACACATTCAAGCTGCCATACCTCCCTGCAAACACTGCCCACTGGGTCTAGGAGTGCACATATGGGTCATGTGTTCTGACCCTGGGAATGTGGACCTGGAAAAGAGGCCTATGAAGGTTCAGGTAGCAGGAAATTCCAGGGTACCAGGTACCAATGAGTTGTAGAACAGTAGTTTTTAAACAAACTATAAAATAGAAGATTTGTTTTTATTTTTAATTCGTCTTGAAATGATACTTTTACAAAGTGAAAAAATTTCTAGAAAAATGAAATAAAAACACATATAAATACATTCCAAGTTTTTTAATTATGAAATTCACCAGACAGAATTACTCTTTCAAATTACTCTATAAGTTTGAAAGATTTGCTCCCAATTTCAGTTCTTAACCACATTGTGGGCTGGAAATTAGTCCAGGATCTCATAAGGGAAGTGAGCAGGCACATCCCTGGGCAAGAGGTGGGCTACAGAATGGTCAGATAAAGGGATCAGGGAAGGATCCTATCTTGCCCAAGTTTAAAAACAGTATTGCATATGGCATGGTTAATGGTCGAGAACTTATAAAAAAAAAACCAGAAAAACAGTTGAAGGGAATTTATTTTAAATAATGTTCTTCTAATGGGTAAAATTAGTCTCCATTTAGACATTTTATTTGGCAAACTGTTTACTCGTCTACATATTCCTTTTTGCTTTTTTCTTAAGTGTGATCCATGTGCTAGAGACTAACTTTCGGCACTAAAACTATCTTTTCAATAAATTTATTTAAAAATATTAAATAGCCGAAAGTCAGAAACATAGTAAAACATGGAAAATATGTTCATTTAACAGAGAGCCGTGTAATCTCATATTTGAAAGTATTTTATAAGAGGATGAATTCAACCTATATATTTAAGTTTATAAGTTCTGATTAGTTTAATAAACACAGGATACCTCATTTTTTAAAATATTTAACCAGATAAGGAACATTCCAGCCTATTCTATTTAGGTCATAGGATTGAATTAAGCATTGGAAGTAAATGGTGTTTTCACTTCCAATTTTCCTTCAATATTTAGGTTCTAAAAGTTAAAATCAATTGTCATATTCTATTCAATAAAAAATGTAGTCCATATAGTCATAACATGTTCAACAGCTAAAATAGTCCTCCAAAAATGAATTATGAAAAGTTTTTAAAAATAATTCTTATAATTTCTTCCCCTTAAGTACAAAGTATATCAGTTTTGCAATTCAGTAACTTATAAATAATTTCAGTGTGCCATATCTCTTTACCTTGAAATTTTGGTTCCGAAGAAATACTCATGACACAGTTATAAGCAATACATTTATTAAGTAACAGAGAATACACTGTAATTAGACATCGTATGCAGTACTAAGTACTCCATATAATTTTATCAGATGAAAATTCCTAAAATTATGTGAATTTAAGCTACAAACTTAAATTCACAATTCAAAGATTTGTTGCTTCAGCCATTTGCTGTATCGTACTGTATTGCTTATTTGTGGCCTTTTCTTTCTCACTCTCATGCATGTTAATTTTCTCTCCAGTGAACTTACTTGAAGGGCATTTTTTTTTTTCTCTCTAATTTGAAGTAGCATTTTTCATTCATGGCAGCTTCATGGTGGTATAGTGACAAGTGTCAATAGAGATCAGAATATAAACTTGACCAGTTGATAATAATTCAGATAATGGATTTCAACCATCACATTAATATCTTTTAAAGACTGTTAAAAGAAGTTTAACTTTTTCACAGATTGTTTTACATGTGCTATTTTCACATTTATGTATAAATTCACCTGATGGTAAAAATGGATGTAATAAATTTGAGAGAACTAACAGTGATGATAGTACAATTACAGACATTGAATACACTTCCAACCCTCATTTCATCTGCATAAAGAAGGGAGGAGTTGTTGATTACTTGTCCAACCTTCTCATCTGTATGGCATCAAACTGAGATAGTAAAAAATGCATCCTATGAGAAATGTGATTCTCTTTCCTTTTCCTACCTTTTCTCTCACACACTTTGCTGTTCCATTAATGGAGTTGCAGTAACACTATAAAGAATAATTAAGTGAACACTTGCAAAATAAAAAACAGAAAGAAGACTCTTCTTTTCCAAGATGCTCCTGGAAATTTTATGAGTGTACATTGATATTGGATGACATTGTATTTGAACAAATGTCTTACAGAAGGTGAACAAAAATGTTGTCTTAGATATCCAAACATGGTTCTGTCCTATCACTATCAAATTCTGATTTGTCCTGAAAAATTTTACAATGTAAAATCTCATTCTCAGATATATGTTAGTATGGGCTAACAACACTCTTCCCTGGGAACTCTTCTTTTTATTTTATTTATTTATTTTTTAACATCTTTATTGGAGTATAATTGCTTTACAATGGTGTGTTAGTTTCTGCTTTATAACAAACTGAATCACCTATACATATACATATATCCCCATATCTCCTCCCTCTTGCATCTCCCTCCTACCCTCCCTATCCCACTCCTCTAGGTGGTCACAAAACACCGAGCTGATCTCCCTGTGCTGTGCGAGCTGATCTCCCTGTGTGATGAGGCTGCTTCCCACTAGCTATCTATTTTACATGTGATAGTATATATAAATCCATGCCACTCTCTCACTTCATCCCAGCTTACCCTTCCCCCTCCCCGTATCCTCAAGTCCATTCTCTACATCTGCATCTTTATTCCTGTCCTGCCCCTAGGTTCTTCAGAACAATTTTCTTTCTTTTTTTTTTTTTTTTAAGATTCCATATATATGTGTTAGCATACGGTATTTGTTTTTCTCTTTCTAACTTCACTCTGTATGACAGGCTCTAGGTCTATCCACCTCACTACAAATAATTCAATTTCGTTTCTTTTTAATGGCTGAATAATATTCCATTGTATATATGTGACACATCTTCTTTATCCATTTATCTGTCGATGGACACTTAGGTTGCTTCCATGTCCTGGCTATTGTAAATAAAGTTGCAATGAACATTGTGGTACATGACTCTTTGAATTATGGTTTTCTCAGGGTATATGCCTAGTAGTGGGATTGCTGGGTCGTATGGTAGTTCTATTCATAGTTTTTTGAGGAACCTCCATACTGTTCTCCCTAGTGGCTATATCAATTTACATTCCCACCAACAGTGCAAGAGGGTTCCCTTTTCTCCACATCCTCTCCAGCATGTATGGTTTGTAGATTTTTTGATGATGGCCATTCTAACTGGTGTGAGGTGATACCTCATTGGAGTTTTGATTTGCATTTCTCTAATGGTTAGTGATGTTGAGCATCCTTTCATGTGTCTGTTGGCAATCTGTATATCTTCTTTGGAGAAATGTCTATTTAGGTCTTCTGCCCATTTTTGGATTGGGTTGTTTGTTTTTTTTGGTATTGATCTGCATAAGCTGCTTGTAAATTTTGGAGATTATTCCTTTGTCATTTCCTTCATTTGCAAATATTTTCTCCCATCTCTCCCATTCATTCTTTTAGATGTAACTGTCCAGTTTTCCCAGCACCACTTATTGAAGAGGCTGTCTTTTCTCCATCGTATATTCTTGCCTCCTTTATCAAAAATAAGATGACCATATGTGCGTGGGCTTATCTCTGGGCTTTCTATCCTGTTCCATTGATCTATATTTCTTCTTTTTATTTTAAATACACACGCATGCACACACATGCACCCACGCAAACTCTACTTTGTGTTAATATATTTTAAATAAATATTTTCTTTATTTTAATATTTAAGAAATAATATTCATACTAGATTTATAGAAAAGGTAGCTGTTTTTTATGTTCATATATTATTGTTATTGCTCTCAGCTCACTGGTGCATATGTTTTAACGAGCTACTTTGTTGAAGATATATTATTTTATAAAATTTTTCAACAGTTTACTCTTTCAAAATGCCACCTTGGTATCAGACTACTATATGTGATATTTGCCTTGAGCAAACTCTCCTACAACCAGGGACTTACACCTTCCCAAATTTGCTCTTGTACCTTCCCCTGTTAATAATGGAAATCTAAATATCAACCGACCCCATGGGTTAATGAAAGAAGGGAATATACTAAATATAGCAACAAGGCAATATTGTTAGAGATTGATGGCCACAGTATAAAAAGGACTTAGAAAAATTGACCATTCAGAATAATCTTTCACCCTTTATATGAAAGTTATCAAAAACAAAAAAACATATTGTGTTGGCCAAAGGGTTCGTTCGTTTTTTTCCCTAAGATGGCTCTAGTAGCGCTTAGTTGTCTTTAACTTCATTTGAAACAATTTTGTTAGATTGTATTGTCACAGCTGTCATATCAGCGTGCATTAAAAAAAAAAAAACTTATCAAAATTGGAAAATTTTTGTATAGCCATTTTAATATTGAAGATGGAAGAAAAAAAGCAACATTTTTGGCGTATTATGCTTTATTATTTCAAGAAAGGTAAAAACACAACTGAAATGCAAAAAAAAATTTGTGCAGTGTATGGAGCAGGTGCTGTGACTGATCGAAAGTGTCAAAAGTGGTTTGCGAAGTTTCGTTCTGGAGATTTCTTGCTGGACAATGCTCCACGGTCAGGTAGACCAGTTGCAGATGATAGTGATCAAATTGAGACATTAATTGAGAGCAGTTAACATTATACCACACGGGAGATAGCTGACATACTCAAAATATCCAAATCAAGTGTTGAAAATCATTTGCACCAGCTTGGTTATGTTAATCGCTTTGATGTTTGGGTTCCACATAAGTTAAGAGAAAAAAACCTTCTTGACCATATTTCCGCATGCGTTTCTCTGATTCTCTACTTAAATGTAGTGAAAACGTTATGTTTTTGAAACGAATTATGATGGGCGATGAAAAGTGGATACTGTACCATAATGTGGAACGGGAGAGATCATGGGGCAAGCGAAATGAACCACCACCAACCACACCAAAAGGCTGGTCTTCATCCAAAGAAGATGATGTTGTGTATATGGTGTGATTGGAAGGGAGTCCTCTATTATGAGCTCCTTCCGGAAAATGAAACAATTAATTCCAACAAGTACTATTCCCAATTAGACCAACTGAAAGCAGCACTTGACGAAAAGCATCCGGAATTAGTCAACAGAAAACGCATAATCTTCCATCAGGATAATGCAAGACTGCATGTTTCTTTGATCACCAGGCAAATACTGTTACAGCTTGACTGGGAAGTTCTGATTCATTTGCCGTATTCACCAGACATTGCCCCTTCAGATTTACATTTATTGATATTTCAGTCTTTATAAAATTCTGTTAATGGAGAAAATTTCAATTCCCTGGAAGACTGTAAAAGGCACCTGGAACAGTTCTTTGCTCAAAAAGATAAAAAGTTTTGGGAAGATAGGATTATGAAATTGCCTGAAAAATGGCAGAAGGTAGTGGAACAAAATGATGAATGCATTGTTCAATAAATTTCTTGGTGAAAATGCAAAATGTGTCTTTTATTTTTACTTAAAAACCAAAGGAACTTTTTTTCCAATCCGATATCTTCTTACTGCCCTTATTTCTGCCTTGCACTCCTCCTTGTCTTCCTCCATTACACTCACACACACACCCACACACACACTCATACACACTCACAATCATTTTAGGTTCCTTGATTGCAGAGACTGTTTACTACTCATCTTGGATTTCCCAAAATACCTAACACAGAGCCTGTGTTAACATCGTTAAGTGTGGCATGAATTATAATGGGAGCGGAAAAATTGCTCTGCATCAAGACACATCTACTGAAACATGTCAGCAGATGGGATATCTTTGCAGACATTGGCAAGGACATACCACGAGCAGTAGAGAGCTATGCAAGTCTGCGTGGTGTCAGTGCATTCAGGCTACTATAAAAAAAAAAAAAAAAGGATAGACTGGGTGGTTTGTAAACAACATAAATGTATTCCTCACAGTTCTGGAGGCTGGAATTCAGAGATCATGGTGCCAGCAGATTCGGTGTCTGCTAACAACCCGCTTTCCAGTTCATAGATGGCCATCTTTTTACTGTGTCCTCATATAGCAGATGGAGGCGGTGATCTCTCTGGGGCCTCTTTTATAAGGGCACAATTACATTCATGAGGGCTCTGCCTTCATGACCTAATCACCTATCAAAGTCCTCACCTTCAAATACCCTAACATTGGAGATTAGATTTCAACATGTAAGTTTTGGCAGCAGAGGGACATTTAGTCTCTAGCACCAGAGTTTCAACAGCACTTACTGATACCACATGCAAGAAAAACAATCAAACTGAACAACAGCAATTATCTCATCGTGTGGACAAAATTTGATGTGTAGTCATTCAAATGACTTGCTACTGGGCAATAGTAAATAAATGCTCTTGGAATTTCAGAATTACTTTAGGCTGCAGTATGAAATAATCTCTGTGACATTTGATTACTAGCAACAAAAATGTTAAATATAAGGGATAGTTTATTTTTATGGTTCTTCATTATTTCTTCATTGTGATGATAGTTACATTTTCGACTGGGAGAACATGGGTGATTTTACTAAAAAAAAAAAAAAAACGCAGTTTACTGTTTTACTTTGTTTTGTGAAAACACGGATGGTTTTACTGCAGTTTAAGCAATTACTATGGTTTTGTTTTGGGGTTTTCGTTTTTTGTTTTTTTTTTTTTTTTGGCATTGGATTCAATTGGATCAAATTGTCTAAACTAAAGAAGCTTTCAGTTGGGATTTTTCTCTTTTTATCAGGAATATTTGTAATATGGTAGGCATTTCGAAAGTGGTTGTAGAAAAGAAATTAGGACAAAATATAGAAAGAGTATGTAAATAAATACATTAGCGTTCTTCCCACAAAAGCACAGCACTTTGTTAGAGTGCTAAATATTGGGTTGGCCAAAAAGTTCTTTTGGTTTTTTTGTGAGCTAGTATGGAAAACCCGAACAAACTTTTTGGCCAACCCAATATTTGACTGAAGTATCCACAGATGAGTAAAAAGATGTATGTGCTGAGGTCTTGACCTTAAAATTCTTCTAAAAACAAGTGTTGAAATAGACATCTTTTTGCATCTGTAATAAGAACTGTTCCAAACACTCTCACACACATTATGCTTTAGAATTAACCAATAAATTAAAACTTCTGTAGTCCAAGACCATAAATGAAGTAAAAATCACAATTATTCACTGCTCAGTTACCTAATTGAACTAACATTTATGTAGTCCCATCATTCCACAGTACTTCATTTTTTTTTTAAACTGTATGTTGTTCGTCTAGTATTTTGATCCACTTTCTTTTCTATTTTATTTGCTTTTAAAATTTTGTTTCAGACTTACTGAGGTATAATTGATGAATAAAAATGTAAGGCATTTTAAATTATACAACGTGATGATATATGTATACTTTGTGAAAGGATTCCCCCCCATCAAGTTAATTAACACATCTATCACCTCACATATTTACCTTTTTTTTTTTCTGGTGAGAACATTTAAGTTCTACTTCTAGCAAATTTCAGTTATAGAGTTCAGTGTTATCAACTATAGTTATCATGTTACACATTAGACTTTCAGATCTTATTCATCTTATAACTGAAAGTATGTACACTTTTACCAAACTCTACCTATTTCCCCCACTCCCCAATACCTGGCAACTCTCTTGTTTCTATGAATTAAGACTCTCTGTCTTTTTTATTTTTTATTTTTTAGGTTCCACATATGTGATTCCATGCAGTATTTGTCTTTCTCTATATGACTTAGTGTCACTTATCATAATGCCCTCCAGTTTCACCCATGTTGTTGCAAATGACAGGATTTCCTTCCTTTTTAAGGCTGAACGATATGTGTGTGTGTGTGTGTGTGTGTGTGTGTCTGTGTGTGCATAAATTTTCTTGATCTATTTATCTACTGACAGATGCTTAGGTTGTTTCCATAGCCCTGTTATTGTGAATAATGCTGCAGTGAAGACGGAATTATAGATAACTCTTTGAGATAATGGTTTCATTTCCTTTGGATATCTCTAGCAGGAAGTGGGATTCCTGTATCTTAGGGTATTTCTGTTTTTAATTTCTTGAGGAACCTCCATACTGTTTCATAGGGGCTGTAACGGTTTACATTCCCACCAACAGTGTACAAGGGTTCCTTTTTCTCCACATCCCCACCAGCATTTGTTATTTCTTACCTTTTTGTGAATAGCCATCCTAACAGGTGTGAGTGAGGTGATAACACTTTTTTTTAAATTTAATTTTATTCATTTTTTTTATACAGCAGGTTCTTATTAGTCATCCATTTTATACACATCAGTGTATACATGTCAGTCCCAATCTCCCAATTCATCACACCACCACCCCCCACCCCCGCTGCTTTCCCCCCTTGGTGTGCATACGTTTGTTCTCTACTTCTGTGTCTCAATTTCTGCTCTGCAAACTGGTTCATCTGTACCATTTTCTAGGTTCCACATATATGTGTTAATATATGATATTTGTTTTTCTCTTTCTGACTTACTTCACTCTATATGACACTCTCTAGATTCATCCACGTCTCTACAAATGACCCAATTTCATTCCTTTTTTTATGGCTGAGTAATATTCCATTGTATATATGTACCACTTCTTCTTTATCCATTCATCTGTTGATGGGCATTTAGGTTGCTTCCATGACCTGGCCAATGGAAATAGTGCTGCAATGAATATTGGGGTGCATGTGTCTTTTTGAATTATGGTTTTCTCAGGGTATATGCCCAGTAGTGGGATTGCTGGGTCATATGGTAATTCTATTTTTAGTTTTTTAAGGAACCTCCATACTGGTCTCCATAGTGGCTGTATCAATTTACATTCCCACCAACAGTGCAAGAGGGTTCACTTTTCTCCACACCCTCTCCAGTATTTGTTGTTTGTAGATTTTCTGATGATACCCATTCTAACTGGTGTGAGGTGATACCTCATTGTAATTTTGATTTGCATTTCTCTAACAATTAGTGACATTGAGCAGCTTTTCATGGGCCTCGTGGCCATCTGTATGTCTTCCTTGGAGAAATGTCTACTTAGGTCTTCTGCCCATTTTTGGATCGGGTTGTTGGGTTTTTTAATATTGAGCTGCATGAGCTGTTTATATATTTTGGAGATTAATCCTTTGTCCGTTGATTCGTTTGCAAATATTTTCTCCCATTCTGAGGGTTGTCTTTTGGTCTTGTTTATGGTTTCCTTTGCTGTGCAAAAGCTTTTTAAGTTTCATTAGGTCCCATTTGTTTATTTTTGTTTTTATTTCCATTACTCTAGGAGATGGATCAAAAAAGATCTTGCTGTGATTTATGTCAAAGAGTGTTCTTCTTATGTTTCCCTCTAAGAGTTTTACAGTGCCTGGTCTTACATTTAGGTCTCTAATCCATTTTGAGTTTATTTTTGTGTATGGTGTTAAGGAGTGTTCTAATCTCATTCTTTTACATGTAGCTGTCCAGTTTTCCCAGCACCACTTATTGAAGAGACTGTCTTTACTCCATTGTATATCTTTGCCTCCTTTGTCATAGATTAGTTCACCATAGGTGCATGGGTTTATCTCTTGGCTTTCTATCCTGTTCCATTGATCTATATTTCTGTTTTTGTGCGAGTACCATATTGTCTTGATTACTGTAGCTTTGTAGTATAGTCTTAAGTCAGGGAGTCTGATTCCTCCAGCTCCACTTTTTTCCCTCAAGACTGCTTTGGCTATTCGGAGTATTCTATGTGTCCATATAAATTTTAAGATTTTTTGTTCTAGTTCTGTAAAAAATGCCATTGGTAATTCGTTAGGGACTACATTGAATCTGTAGATTGCTTTGGGGAGTATAGTCATTTTCACAATATTGATTCTTCCAATCCAAGAACATGGTATATCTCTCCATCTGTTGGTATCATCTTTAATTTCTTTCATCAGTGTCTTACAGTTTTCTGCATACAGGTCTTTTGTCTCCCTAGGTAAAATACCTATTCCTAGGTATTTTATTCTTTTTGTTGCAATGGTAAATGGGAGTGTTTCCTTAATTTCTCTTTCAGATTTTTCATCATTAGTGTATAGGAATGCAAGAGAATTCTGTGCATTAATTTGTATCCTGCAACATTACCAAATTCATTGATTAGCTCTAGTAGTTTTTTGGTGGCATCTTTAGGATTCTCTATGTATAGTATCATGTCATCTGCAAACAGAGACAGTTTTACTTCTTCTTTTCCAATTTGTATTCATTTTATTTCTTTTTCTTCTCTGATTGCCGTGGCTAGGACTGCCAAAACTATGTTGAATAATAGTAGTGAGAGTGGACATCCTTGTCTCGTTCCTGATCTTAGAGGAAATGCTTTCAGTTTTTCACCATTGAGAATGATGTTTGCTGTGGGTTTGTCGTATATGGCCTTTATTATGTTGATGTAGGTTCCCTCTATGCCTACTTTCTGGAGAGTTTTTATCATAAATCGGTGTTGAATTTTGTCAAAAACTTTTTCTGCATCTATTGAGATGATCATATGGTTTTTATTCTTCAATTTGTTAATATGGTGTATCGCATTGATTGATTTGTGTATATTGAAGAATCCTTGCATCCCTGGTATAAATTCCACTTGATCATGGTGTATGATCCTTTAAATGTGTTGTTGGATTCTGTTTGCTAGTATTTCATTGAGGATTTTTGCATTTATATTCATCAGTGATGTTGGTCTGTAATTTTCTTTTTTTGTCGTATCTTTTTCTGGTTTTGGTATCAGGGTGATGGTGGCCTCATAGAATGAGTTTGGGAGTTTTCCTTCCTCTGCAATTTTTTGGGAGAGTTTGAGAAGCATGGGTATTAGGTCTTCTCTAAATGTTTGATAGAATTCACCTGTGAAGCTCTCTGGTCCTGGACTTTTGTGCGTTGGAAGATTTTTAATCAGAGGTTTAATTTTATTACTTGTGATTGGTCTGTTCATATTTTCTGTTTCTTCCTGGTTCAGTCTTGGAAGCCTATACCTTTCTAAGAATTTGTCCGTTTCTTCCACGTTGTGCATTTTATTGGCATACAGTTGCTTGTGGTAATCTCTTAGGATGCTTTGTATTTCTGTGGTGTCTGTTGTAATTCCTCCTTTTTCATTTCTAATTTTATTGATTTGAGTCCTCTCCCTCTTTTTCTTGATCAGTGTGGCTAATGGTTTATCAATTTTGTTTATCTTCTCAAAGAACCAGCTTTTAGTTTTATTGGTATTGTTTTCTTTGTTTCCATTTCATTTATTTCTGCTCTGATCTTGATGATTTCTTTCCTTCTGCTAACTTTGGGTTTTGTTTGTTCTTTTTTCTCTAGTTCCTTTAGGTGTAACGTTAGATTTTTTTATTTGAGGTTTTTCTTGTTTTTGAGGTAGGCGTATATAGCTGTAAACTTCCCTCTTAGAACTGCTTTTGCTCATCCCATAGGTTTTGGATTGTCGTGTTTTCATCGCCATTTGTCTCTAGGTATTTTTTGATTTCCTCTTTGATTTCTTCAGTGATCTCTTGGTTATTTAGTAACGTATTGTTTAGCCTCCATGTGTTTGTGTTTTTTACGTTTTTTTCCCTGTAATTGATTTCTAATCTCATAGCGTTGTGGTCAGAAAAGATGCTTATATGATTTCAATTGTCTTAAATTTACTGAGGCTTGACTTATGACCCAAGATATTATCTATCCTGGAGAATGTTCTGTGCACACTTGAGAAGAAAGTATAATCTGCTGTTTTTGGATGGAATGTCCTATAAATATCAATTAAATCTATCTGGTCTATTGTGTCATTTAAACCTTGTGTTTCCTTATTAATTTTCTGTTTCAGATGATCTGTCCATTGGTGTAAGTGAGGTGTTAAAGTCCCCCACTATTTTTGTGTTACTGTCGATTTCCTCTTTTAGAGCTGTTAGCAGTTGCCTTATGTATTGAGGTGCTCCTATGTTGGGTGCATGTATATTTATAATTGTTATATCTTCTTCTTGGATTGATCCCTTGATCATCATGTAGTGTCCTTCCTTGTCTCTTGTAACATTCTTTTTTTTAAGGTCCATTTTATCTGATATGAGTATTGCTACTCCAGCTTTCTTTTGATTTCCATTTGCATGGAATATCTTTTTCCATCCCCTCACTTTCAGTCTGAATGTGTCCCTGGGTCTGAAGTGGGTCTCTTGTAGACAGCATATATATGGGTCTTGTTTTTGTATCCATTCAGCAAGCCTGTGTCTTTTGGTTGAAGCATTTAATCCATTCACGTTTGAGGTAATTATCAATATGTATATTCCTATTACCATTTTCTTAATTGTTTTAGGTTTGTTTTTGTAGGTCCTTTTCTTCTCTTGTGTTTCCCACTTAGAGAAGTTCCTTTAGCATTTGTTGTAGAGCTGGTTTGGTGGTGCTGAATTCTCTTAGCTTTTGCTTGTCTGTAAAGCTTTTGATTTCTCCATCGAATCTGAATGAGATCCTTGCCGCCTAGAGTAATCTTGGTTGTAGGTTCTTCCCTTTCATCACTTTAAGTATATCATGCCACTCCTGTCTGGCTTGTAGAGTTTCTGCTGCGAAATCAGCTGTTAACCTTATGGGAGTTCCCTTGTATGTTATTTGTCATTTTTCCCTTGCTGCTTTCAATAATTTTTCTTTGTCTTTAATTTTTGCTAATTTGATTAATATGTGTCTCAGTGTGTTTCTCCTTGGGTTTATCCTATATGGGACTCTCTGCGCTTCCTGGACTTGGGTGGCTATTTCCTTTCCCATGTTAGGGAAGTTTCCGACTCTAGTCTCTTCAGGTATTTTCTTGGGTCCTTTCTCTCTCTCTTCTCCTTCTGGAACCCCTATAATGCAAATGTTTTTGCATTTAATGTTGTCCCAGATGTCTCTTTGTCTGTCTTCATTTCTTTTCATTCGTTTTTCTTTATTGTGCTCTGCATCAGTGAATTCCACCATTCTGTCTTCTAGGTCACTTATCTGTTCTTCTGCCTCAGTTATTCTGCTATTGATTCCTTCTAGTGTATTTTTCATTTCATTTATTGTATTGTTCATCTCTTTTTGTTTGTTCTTTAATTCTTCTAGATCTTTGTTAAACATTTCTTGCATCTTCTCGATCTTTGCCTCCATTCTTTTTCCGAGGTCCTGGATCATCTTCACTATCATTATTCTGATTTCTCTTTCTGGAAGATTGCCTATCTCCCATTTCATTTAGTTGTTTTTCTGGGGTTTTATCTTGTTTCTGCCTCTGTTACATAGCCCTCTGCCTTTTCATCTTGTCTATCTTTCTGTGAATGTGGTTTTCCTTCTGCAGGCTGCAGGATTGTAGTTCTTCTTGCTTTTGCTGTCTGCCCTCTTGGTGGTAACACTTTTTGATGCCACCCTAATGGTGATATTTCAGGGTTTTTTTTAATCTAATCTTTGCAGCCATCATCTTCATCCTTAGTTAATTTCATGTATCCAAAAATGAAGGTATACACCATCCTTGTTAGCACTGTATTAGAAGAAAGAATATTAAATGCATTTCTATAAAAGGTAAAAGTTACATTCTTGTACAATACAGGAAATATATTCGAATGTAGGGCTATAGTTCTTATTTCTAATGGATACACCCGTAATGCCTAGAGTGATTATAAGGAAAATCAAGCATTGAGCATAATTGAAATTTAATAGATCTTGTCTTTTATTTTATATTGTACTTGAGAGCTTGAGGACTATTTCTGTGTGCATTTATTTAGGGCTTTTAATCTTTTATTCTATCATGAAGGGACTAACTAAGAAGATTAGAATGCACTATGAATGCTGAAGTTACTCAGCTTGTAAATAAACACATATTAAAGAAGTTTTTAATTTAAGTTTACAGATAATTGTTTCAAAAAGATGTATTAAAAACATGTTAAAACTATTTGAAGACTCTTTTCAGAGTTTTTTGAGAATGGTATAAGACTCCCTCCTCTGTGGCCCAGAAGCACCCCTTATTGTCAGGGATGGGGGTAGAATACAAAGTTGTCTTAAGCAGTTTGAGTCTAAACCAAGGTCTTTGAAAGGATATCGAGATTAATTAGCCGTTGAGGCTGGATGCAAAGAGCAGAGTTTTAAGTGACATACCCATTGTTGAGAAAATACAAATATTGATATAAAGTCACCTACCAACCCAGTGAATCCTTTCCAGAAAATAAAGAAAAGAATGAATTAGTTTTACTCTTGAATATGGATTAAATCAGACCATGATGCACATGATAGGCAATCTGCTAAAGAGACTGCAGAAAGAGAAAAAAAAATCTAACCCATTTATATAGACAAATAGATATAATCATTTCACATGTTAATTATCCTTATCAAAAGAAAAAGGATAGTGCATTATGTTGTTTATAAACCACCCGGTCTCTCCTATCTTTTTTTTTTTTTTTTAATAGCCTGAATGCACTATCCTTGTCTTCTTTATGACAAGAAGGAAGTTACATCCTGAAGCCAAGCACCTAGGCTTTAACTCTCACAGAAACAGGGTGACAGGGCACCATCCATCTTGATGTTCACATTTCAAAGAGGTGACTCCCATGGCCTCCAAGAGAGACATTCTTGGGGTGCAAAACTGGTAAGAGGTTTATTTAGCTTTTAAAACATTTACATACCTCTGAAAGAAACAGAGAAAGCAATCATTTGTAATTGCAAGTTTTCTAAAAGAAATGCTAAAGAGAGGTGGGAGGGGAGGAGAGTTATTTTTCCCTTTTATTATTAGGGAAATTTTGAATTTTTTTTAGATTTGTGTTTGCACTTATAATTCTTCTTTTTGTGACTATTTTATAATAAAGCTACAATTTTCTAATTATCTCTATTGCTGTTTCTGCTTTATCTTGGCAATTTGCAATCATCTAAATATACAGCAAGTCCACAGTAAAATACAAAGCAAAGTAATTGTCAGGGTTACAATAAGATGAATTTAAAAATTCAGTGCAATATTAGCCTTGGAGGCTAATATTAGCCTTTACGTTTATTATACCAGTGGTGAATGGTTGAAGTAGATTTTTGATTAGCAATGGTCAAATTTTTCTTTCATCATACATTAATTTTACAAACTGTTGTGATGTCTATATTGCTTATACTTTCAAATGATTAACAATTTGAGTATTATTTTGTCGTTTCATATGAAATATTACCTAATTCAGTCCTGTGGAGTAGCTTCATTCTGGAGCCTGAATCTAAATTTTTAACTAAGTGTTTTCCTCACAGGCCCAACAAATTTCTCCTAGTTCTCATCAATCACATAAGTAACATTATATTTACGAGATGATCTGGGCCCTTCAGTAATTATTCATCTTTCAAAATAATTTTTTCTAGACAGGAAACACAAAAATACTCAGAACCATTATCTAGTATTATTATAAGGCACCTACTGAAGGGCACATACTGAACTTACTGTGTTTAGTATACATGACTCTAAGTGTTGTAAGTCTTGAGGACAAACCCAGCCTGTGGGCCATTTTTTGCCTGAGTCCAAATCAATAATTATATTATTATAACAATCAATTAAATCTACATGATTAATAAACATCCACTTTTTAAACATATATATGTATATATATTCTTTTTTATATTCTTTTCCATTATAGGCTATTATAAGATGTTGAGTATATACTTCCCTGTGCTAGATAGTAGGTCCTTGTTGGTTACCTATTTCATATACAGTAGTGTGTATATTTTAATTCAAACTCCTAATTTATCCCACCCCACCCCCTTTCCCCTTTGGTAACCATAGTTTTTTTCTATTTCTCTCTTGTAAATAAATTCATTTGTATCATTTTTTTTATTCCACATATACGTGATATCATAAGAAATTTGTCTTTCTCTGACTTACTTCACTTAATATGATAATCTCTAGGTCCATCCATGTCACCGCAAGTGACATTATTTCATTCTTTTTTATGGCTGAGTAATATTCCATTATATATATATATATATATATATATGTATATATATACATATATACATATATATATATATATATATGTATATATATACCATATCTTCTTTTTTTTTTTCTTTTTTGGAATTTTATTATTATTATTTTTTTATACAGCAGGTTCTTTTTTCTTTTCTTTTTTTTTTTTTAAACATCTTTATTGGAGGATAGTTGCTTTACAATGGTGTGTTAGTTTCTGCTTTATAACAAAGTGAATCAGTCATACATATACATATGTTCCCATATCTCTTACCCCCTGCATCTCCCTCCCTCCCACCCTCCCTATCCCACTCCTCTAGGTGGTCACAAAGCACCGAGCTGATCTCCCTGTGCTATGCGGTTGCTTCCCACTAGCTATCTATTTTACATTTGGTAGTGTATATATGTCTATGCCACTCTCTCACCCTGTCACATCTTACCCCTCCCCCTCCCCATATCCTCAAGTCCATTCTCTAGTAGGTCTGTGTCTTTATTCCCATCTTGCCACTAGGTTCTTCATGACCTTTATTTTCCCTTAGATTCCATATATATGTGTTAGCATACGGTATTTGTTTTTCTCTTTCTGACTTACTTCACTCTGTATGACAGACTCTAACTCCATCCACCTCACTACAAATACCTCCATTTCATTTCTTTTTATGGCTGAGTAATATTCTATTGTATATATGTGCCACATCTTCTTTATCCGTTCATCTGATGATGGACACTTAGGTTGCTTCCATGTCCTGGCTATTGTAAATAGAGCTGCAATGAATATTTTGGTACATGACTCTTTCTGAATTATGGTTTTCTCAGGGTATATGCCCAGTAATGGGATTGCTGGGTCGTATGGTAGTTCTATTTTTAGTTTTATAAGGAACCTCCATACTGTTCTCCATAGTGGCTGTATCAATTTACATTCCCACCAACAGTGCAAGAGTGTTCCCTTTTCTCCACACCCTCTCCAGCATTTATTGTTTCTAGATTTGATGATGGCCATTCTGAGCGGTGTGAGATGATATCCCATTGTAGTTTTGATTTGCATTTCTCTAATGATTAATGATGTTGAGCATTCTTTCATGTGTCTGTTGGCAATCTGTATATCTTCTTTGGAGAAATGTCTATTTAGGTCTTCTGCCCATTTTTGGATTGGGTTTTTTGTTTTTTTTGTTATTGAGCTGCATGAGTTGCTTGTAAATCTTGGAGATTAATCCTTTGTCAGTTGCTTCATTTGCAAGTATTTTCTCCCATTCTGAGGGTTGTCTTTTGGTCTTGTTTATGGTTTCCTTTTCTGTGCAAAAGCTTTTAAGTTTCATTAGGTCCCATTTGTTTATTTTTGTTTTTATTTCCGTTTCTCTAGGAGCTGGGTCATAAAGGATCTAGCTGTGATTTATGTCATAGAGTGTTCTGCCTATGTTTTCCTCTAAGAGTTTGATAGTGTCTGGCCTTACACTTAGGTCTTTAATCCATTTTGAGTTTATTTTTGTGTATGGTGTCAGGGAGTGTTCTAATTTCATACTTTTACATGTATCTGTCCAATTTTCCCAGCACCACTTATTGAAGAGGCTGTCTTTTCTCCACTGTATATTCTTGCCTCCTTTATCAACGATAAGATGACCATATGTGCGTGGGTTTATCTCTGGGCTTTCTATCCTGTTCCATTGATCTATATTTCTGTTTTTGTGCCAGTACCAAACTGTCTTGATTACTGTAGCTTTGTAATATAGTCTGAAGTCAGGGAGCCTGTTTCCTCCAGCTCCATTTTTCGTTCTCAAGATTGCTTTGGCTATTCGGGGTCTTTTGTGTTTCCATATCAATTGTGAAATTTTTTGTTCTAGTTCTGTGAAAAATGCCAGTGGTAGTTTGATAGGGATTGCATTGAATCTGTAGATTGCTTTGGGTAGTAGAGTCATTTTCACAATGTTGATTCTTCCAATCCAAGAACATGGTATATCTCTCCATCTATTTGTATTATCTTTAACTTCTTTCATCAGTGTCTTACAATTTTCTGCATACAGGTCTTTTGTCTCCTTAGGTAGATTTATTCCTAGATGTTTTATTCTTTTTGTTGCAATGGTAAACGGGAGTGTTTTCTTAATCTCACTTTCAGATTCCGTATCTTCTTTATCTTTTCATCTGTCAGTGGACACTTAGGTTGCTTCCATGTCTTGGCTGTGTAGACAGTGCTGCTATGAATGTTGTTGGGGTGCATGTATTTTTTCTATAGTTTTCTCCAGATATATGTCCAGGAGTGGGATTGCTGGATCATATGGTAGCTCTATTTTTAGTTTTTTAAGGAAACTCCATGTTCTCCACAGTGGCTGCACCAATTTACATTCCCACCAACAGTGTAGGAGGGTTCCTTTTCTCCACACCCTCTCCAGCATTTATTATTTGTAGACTTTTTGATGATGGCCATTCTGACCAATGTGAGGTGATACCTCATTGCAGTTTTGGTTTCCATTTCTCTAATAATTAACAGTGTTGAGCATCTTTTCATGTGCCTGTTAGCCATCTGTACGTCTTTTTTGGAGAAATGTCTATTAAGGTTTTATGCCCATTTTTTGATTGGGTTGTTTGTTTGTCTTTTGATATTGAGCGGTATGAGCTGTTTGTATATTTTGGAGATTAATCCTTTTACGGTTGCTCCATTTGCAAATATTTTCTCCCAGTCTGAGGGTTGTCTTTTTGTCTTGTTTATGGTTTCCTTTGCTGTGCAAAAGCTTTAAGTTTAATTTGATCCCATTTTTTAATTTTTGTTTTTATTTCCATTAGTCTAGGAGATGGATACAAAAAAATATTGCTGCGATTTGAGTCAAACAGTGTTCTGCCTATGTTTTCCTCTAGAAGTTTTATAGTATCTAGTCTTACATTAAGGTCTTTAAACCACTTTGAGTTTATTTTTATATATGATGTTAGAGAATCTTCTAATTTCATTCGTTTACATGTAGCTGTTCAGTTTTCCCAGCACCACTTGTTGAAGAGACTGTCATTTCTCCATTGTATATTCTTGCCTCCTTTGTTGTAGATTAATTGACCGTAAGTGCATGGGTTTATTTTCAGGCTTTCTATCCTGTTCCACTGATCGATGTGTCTGTTTTTGTGCAAGTACCATACTGTTTTGATGACTGTAGCTTTGTAGTACAGTCTGAAGTCAGGGAGCCTGATTCTTTCAGCTCTGTTCATCTTTCTAATATTGCTTTGGCTATTTGGGGTCTTTTGTGTTTCTATACAAATTTTCAGGAGGATAGGTGTTAACTCTTCTCTAAGTGTTTGGTAGAATTTGCCTGTGGAGCCATCTGGCCGTCACCTTTTATTTGTTGGGAGTTTTTAAATTACTGATTCAATTTCAGTACCGGTAATTGGTGTGTTCATATTTTCTACTTCTTCCTGGTTCAGTCTTGGGAGATTGTACCTTTCTCAGAATTTATCCATTTCTTCTAGGTTATCCATTTTATTGGCATATAGTTGCTTGTGGTAGTCTCTTATGATCCTTTGTATTTCTGTGCTGTCAGTTGTAACTTTTCCTTTTTCATTTCTGATTTTATTGATTTGGGCCCTCTATTTTTTCTTGGTGAGTCTGGCTAAAGGTTTTTCAATTTTGTTTATCTTTTCAAAGAACCATCTTTTAGTGTTTTTAATTTCATTGATCTTTTCTATTGCTTTCTTAGTCTCTAATTCATTTATTTCTGCTCTGATCTTTATAATTTCTTCCTTTCTACTAACTTTGGGTTTTGTTTATTTGTCTTTCTCTAGTTACTTTAGGTGTAAGGTTGGGTTGTTTATTTGAGATTTTTCTTATGTCCTGAAGTAAGCTTGCATCACTATAAACTTCCCTGTTAGAACTGCTTTTGCTGGGTCCCATAGGTTTTGGATTGTCATGTTTTCGTTTTCATTTGTCTCTAGGTATTTTTCGATTTCCTCTTTGATTTCTTTAATGATCCATTGGTTGTTTAGTAGCATATCATTTAGCCTCCATGTGTTTGAATAAATATCCACTTTTGTTTATTTATCTATACCTGGACTGGAAGGAACTTGTATTTCAAAGTTAATCAAGGGACTTTACACCTGTCTACTGCAGTCTTAAACTGTGAATGCCAGATTTCTGTGTCTCTTACGTGATAGTTTTCCTGCTGCATCTTCCTTGCAATCAAACTAGTAAACACAACTGTTTGTGTGTGTGTGTGTGTGTGTGAGTGTGGGTGTGTGTGTGTGTCAAATTTAGATACTGAGTATCTGGATGTATATCAGTTACTTTTACTTTGATATTATAAGAAATTTGGTAAGATGGCCTCAGTTTTACTCTGCCAATAATTGGATTGTTGGATTTGTAAGACCAGATCATGTCTATACTGGTATAAGAGAGAAATTATGTCAGGCCAGTTAAACAGTCAGGGAGGACTTTATTCAAGACTATTACAACAGAAGTCAGGACTATTGCAATAGGGGCAAAGACTATTGAAATGAGAGTCAAGACTACTGTTATAGGGAAGACAAATTGAACTCAACTCTTCTGGACAAGGTGGGATGGTGTTTAAATGCTGGGGTGAGCTAGTAGAAAAGTACTGGAACACTTTAGGTGGGAGATTAGTCAATATTAATATGCCATCTGTGTTTGCTAGTAGTTACTTAACAAAGTTGGGTTCTTCACTCCCACAGAGTCGGGAAAACAGGAATGCTATCTCCTTTGATGATTTTATTTCAGGACAATGGCTTCCAAGTCCTTGAGAGAGACATTCCTGGTTGTAGAAGATTTACACCTCAAAGGGCAGAGAAAGGATTTACAATTGCAAGTTTTCTAAAGTAAATTCTCTTAAGAAAAGTGAGGGCCGGAGCCTATAGTCAGGATGATACCTCTCTAAAATTTAGTTAAGCCGAGGGTAATGTTAAGGCTGTCTTGGTCATTGGGAGTACTATTTAGAGCTGTTTGGAAGTAGTGATTGTGGGAAATATTAATGAGGTTACAGAAAGAAAAATAGTGTAACAAATAACATGTTTGTTTTTTAATGAAATGTGATTCTTAAAATATTTGAAATAATACTACCGTGAATAGGACAGCAGGGTAATTCATGAGAATCGTAGCTTGCTAGAATACCTTCTTTCAGTTAAGTTCAGTGCCATTATCAGTTGTTCTAGAAAATTTAAGTTTCCAGTTCTTTGAGGGAACCACTGTCCATTCCATCTGAGATTCTGGCTACACTTGACAAACATGGATCCACCTGTGTTTTCCTTTCACTTCGATAGCCATATGGGTGATTAGCAGCCCTTGAAAGGGTTCCTCCAGCACAAGAACAGCCTATCTTTTCTCTAGAACACTTTGACGTAAGCAGAATATTCTAGTCAATAGAGGTGGCATACTTCTTCCAGTGGGTCCTTCAGGGTCCTTATAGCTTTATGTCTCAGGGCTTCTAGGGAAGAAAGAGGCCCTTTGAAGTACTGAACATGATTATGGGAGGATTCACTTAAATCGGACACAGGACATGATCTCTGGCCCAAATTCATAGGTCTACCAAATATAAGTTCAAAGGGAAAAATATGATGCTTGCCTGCAAGGGTTGCTCTAATTTTCAACAAGGCTAGAAGTAAAGTTCTAGCCATTTTAATCTAGTATGTTTCTGAATCTTACCAGATGGGTTTGATTCATCTTCTGGGAGTCTGTAAACATTTGCATAATTACTGGATGGCAGTGGGAATAAGATGACATCCTCTCTCTGGTTCATTATGCTCTAGTATCCAAAATGTAGAAAATACATTTATTAAGAGAGATTTTACCACTGCCTGAGTATTGGCATCTGAAGAAGGAAAGACTTCAGACCATCCAAACATCATATACACCATAACTAGACAAAATTTCTTACTTTCCTCAGGCATTAATTCTATGAAATCCAAATGCCAGTAAGTTGCTGGTAAATTTGATTGGGAAAACTGCCTATATACCTTGGGAGTGACCTGTAAATAATTCTGCTGACAGGTTGCTCATCTCTTAAATATGTTTTGAGTAACTTCACCTTTTATGTAAATATGCTAAGAATCTAGTGCCTTTAAAAATCCCTCTTTTACTTAATTATGTTGGTAACGCAACATTACTAACCAAGCAAATAAGGACTGCTCTATAGAAATGATTTTGTTGGATAATTCCCATAGTTCAGTCAAATTTCTTTTAACTGCCTTTTGAATCCATTTGTACATTTCCTTTTTTGAAGCATATATTTGGAAGTTAATAAAAATTGCTTGTTGTGTTAAATGCGAGGCTTCTAACTTTGAAGTCTGCCACATTTTAACAGTGGCTTTTACAGCTGTCAGCAAAATCATTGCCTTTAGAAGTTTTTATTCTGCCCTGCGTGAGCTCTATAATGGATTACTGATCTGAGCGGCAGCTGTACAGCCTCTAAAAAATCAACTATCAATTTTTCATGAGATATTTTACTTCCCCTCAAAGTAGAGAATCCTCTAATTTTCCAGATTAGCTCCTTTACATGACAGACACAAACACATCATATATATATTTTATATATATATATATATATATAATATATATATTAAAAACTACGTGTGTCTGTTTATGTATGTATGTGCACATATGCACATATATCAAGAATTGGAATTCCTGTTACTGTTATTGACTAGGCTGCTTGTGCCAACTAACCTCTAGGCAAAATATAAGCTTCCAAAATTTCATAACAAGTCACCATAGCATACGAAGCCTTAAGTTGGTCACTTTTATCCTGAGTACATGACCCATTAGGTAACATTATTAAAAGAGATTATGAACAATAATATCAGTTAAAACATGCCAGGGCCTAGTGTTGTCTTCTTTTACCATTGTACAATCATGATCATCTATTTGATCAGGATCTGGTAAAAAATGAATGGGATTTAGGAGATTGCATCTCCCAAATACAGTGTTAGGATTGAATAATAGTGCTTATTCATAACTAGTCTGATGCCATGCCTACCAATTCTGGATCTTATGTACTTATATCTGTCACAACAATAAGGCATGCACATAAGTCAAGTGACCAGAGGTGAGGGCTTAAGCCTTTTTAATTTTATTTATTTATTTATTATTTTTGGCTGTGTTGGGTCTTCGTTTCTGCGCGAGGGCTTTCTATAGTTGCGGCAAGTGGGGGCCACTCTTCATCGCGGTGCGTGGGCCTCTCACTATCGCGGCCTCTCTTGTTGCGGAGCACAGGCTCCAGACGCGCAGGCTCAGTAGCTGTGGCTCACGGACCTAGTTGCTCCGCGGCATGTGGGATCTTCCCAGACCAGGGCTCGAACCCGTGTCCCCTGCATTAGCAGGCAGATTCTCAACTACTGCGCCACCAGGGAAGCCCCAAGCCTTTTTAAAGATGTGTCTGCTGCTGTCACTACAGCCCAGTATCCACAGTGCCACGGCCTCCAGAAGAACTGAGAAACACACTATTAATGTATGGTCTCATCCCAACTTTTGAGTTAAATTCCAGAAGTATCACTTTTACTTTAATGACAAAACAAGAAGAAGGGCTTTTCAAAATTACAGATCCCCAAAGCTGAGACAATAGCCAATTTTAATTCAAAAGCCTCTTTAGATTCTACAGAGTAAATCAGAGGTTCTGAACAATTTTCACACAGTTGCTCCATTAAAGGTTTTCCTTCCCTGCAGAAGCTAGAATCCACTATTCACAATATCCTATCAGTCCCCAAAATGATCTAAGTTGTTTTTTGTAATATGGCATTTTATCTGCAAAATGGGCTGACCCTGTGTTGTAACACTTGTGGGCCCTCACCACTAATATATGCCCTAAATATCCCTCAGTTTGGCAATATTGCAGTTTACCCAATGAGGTCTTATGTCCTTGTGAAGGGGGAAATTGTAACAAAGCCAAAGTATCAGTTTTGCATTACTCTTTAGTTTTTGATGCTACCAGCCAACCATCTATATATTGAATGCTTATAGATCCCTCTGGTGGAAGTTTCCCATACGTTTTCTGCAGATGGCTAAAGAAATAGTAGGAGAGTATTGAAACTCTTGAGGAATCCTTTGCCATAAACACTGGACTTCCTTCATAAGTAAAAACAAACAAGAATATAGACCTGTTTAGATTAGAGGAATGGGAAAAAAAAGCAGAGCGTAGATAAATTGGAGAAAAACTTTGTAGAGGGTGGTACCAAAGTTATAATATAGTATTAGGAACTGTAGGTATTAATAGAACAATGGATTTATTTACTTCTTTAAGATGTTATATTAAGGTCAGCCATATTTATCAAATTTACCTTCCTTCTTTGCTGGAAGTTTGGCAGTATTAATATTACAGGGTGAATGTCCTTTTATAATTATCCTTTGTTTTTCTAATTCTTTTTATAACTGGTTTTATTTCTTCTAGTTGAGCTCCTGTCAACAAAGGCTACTGTTTGACACATGGTAATGGCCTATGCTGTTTAAACTGGTATTATTATCCCAAGGCCCAAAGTGATGCATTGCTTTATTTCTGCTCAGGGTACTTTTCCAGCACAGTGTGACACTGCCACTTGCTGCTACATTCCTTTTCTTTCAGAAGGCACACCATAACCAAATAAGACAGTTTTTTCCAAGGACATTAAACAGACACTCCATATGGAGTATACAATATGGTAGTTTTAATTTGCACAGGAGATCTCTCCCCAATAGGTTTACAGGAGAATCAGGAGAAAGTAAGAAAACATGTTCCTCAGTCAGGAGATCTATTAATGTGGGAACCACAGAAGAAAAGAACACATATAAAGCTGATTTAAAATACCAGCAACCTGAATTGGTCTATCACCAGATGGAAAGTGAGGGATTTCTGGGACATTTTCAGAATAAGTAGCACCTGTATCTACAGATTTTTCTGTATCCAGAAAAATCAAGGATATGTTAGCCTGAGGGAAATTTATTCAGACATAAATTTCATCAGTTCCTACTGCTGAGATTCCCTCAATCTGTCAATTGTAAACCATTTGACAATTATTCTCTAGCTTTCTGGGCTTTCTTCATTCCCTTGTTTCTGCAATTTCTGCATCTTCTGGAGTCTCTTTTCTTCAATCTCTTTTCCACTGTCCCAGTTTCTTGGAATAATAACATATGGTTTTCTCTTCTTTGCTGCCTTCACAGATTGGCCAGAGTAAAGTTTATTTTCTTTAGTAAACAGTATTAACTGAACAGTTAACGTAGCAGTTTATAACTTCTTTTCTTCTTCATATTTTTTCTAGATTGTTCTCCAACTGAGTAGTTGCTGCTAAGATTTGAGTAGTAATCTGTCCTTGCCAACCGTTTACCTTTCTCCTAATTTGAGTTTGGATAACCAGCAAGAGAGCAAAGGCAAAGGATAGGACCAGGGGACAATTTTTATCTGCCCTTGGATCCAGGCCAGTAAATTTTGAGAAAATTTCAACAGATAGAAATTTTAGATGGAAAATAATGGGGACTCATCTGTTTTGTGGATACAACACTGCAATTTCTCCCAGCTCATCTTTAGAGGAAAAACTGCGAGCAGTCTCTTTTGATGGGTCACCCAAGCCCTTGGTTCTTCCACAGTTGTGGAGGGTGGTGGATAGCTGCTACTCCTTGACGGGGTGGGTCATCTTCTGGTCCCCAATGTGCTTGCTCTGTCAAAGGAGCAAAGTCTGCTGGTTGCAGAATTCCCCACAGTAGCTTGCGCACATCCCCAAGCATGGGTCTGTAAAGTAAAAACACACTGTGTAGTACTTCTGCAAACTTCTGGAAAAGAGGAAGAGAAGCTTTCACATGAATAGGCTGGGTAGCTTCTCAATGGCATTAGCTTCACTGATGATCAGATAAGAAGAGCTGGTTTTCCACATATTGTGACAAAAAAAAAAAAAGTAGAATTATATGACTATTTGGCTTCTTTCTTATGCTGGTATATTTATCAACCTAATACTTTTTTTTCTTTTTCTTTTTTTTTCCAAGTGACTAGTGAAACTACTCTACATCCTGCCACTTTCATGTAGGGACAGAATCTTTTATTCAAGTTCTCAACTCTTCCCTAAATATATCTCCTTATAGTTTCTGCTTTCCTAGATCCGTAGTGTATGGATGATAAGAGACTCCTGGAGGTAGACTCTATGCTAGGACATAGAGTAGACTCAGAGCTAGGATATGAGGATTATAAGCCTGTGTTCTCAAACAGGGCAGGTAATTCAGTACCAGCTAAAAAAGTCATGCCATCAGCCTTCTTTGTAGGGAAATTTACTGACAAAGGGAAGTGATGATCTGAAAGATCATCATTTCCCTCTTCCCAGGAGTTTGTTTGAAGCAAGAAGAATAAAGAGATGTAGGGGGAGCAGAGGGAGCAGAAACAGCAAAGAAAGGAAGAAGAGGGCTCTGTGAATGAGAAAGTACCTTTAATTCTCAAATTTCCTTTTCCATTTTTCTCAGTCTTTCCTTCTGGCTTTCCAACTCATTTTAAACTTTACTCTTAGAATGATGTCCATCCAGTAAATACCAGCAATTAATTTGCTTATAATGTGGACCTCCTAAATCCCTCATAAATCTTGAAAGACTGTATTCTCATAAGTATTCCAAATGTGACAGAGATTAGTAGTTGTTTAAGAACTGCAGGCAACATTCCTGGCTTCCCATATTTTTCCATCATCAAAGCTAATCATGATCCTGAAGGGATTTTAGAGCCCAATTTACCCATGCTTACTCAATAGAAAAATCTTAAATTTGCAGAGGGTGGTTCATCTAGCTAGTATTCCAAAAGAGCAGAGCACTAGGTGGGAGACTTTTTATAATTTAGGGTCTCTTAAACTACTGTTATGTGGCCGTAAGAACTTCATCTGGTCCATTTAATTTTGGAACTGCCATTTGCATCCCATCCTCATCACCAAATTGTTGGAGAAATATAATTAACAATAAAATCTCCTGCCAACCCAGTCAAGCCTCTCCACAAAATGTAGAAAGAATGAAACAGTTTTAATATTGAATAAGCATTAAACTAGACTGTGATGGACATCATAGGCAATCTGCTAAAAAGATTGCAAAGAGAACTAAATCTTACCCTTTATATATCAGGTAGATACAATCCATTTACATACATGTTAATTGACCTTATCAAAAGGGAAAATAGAACTTCTCCTATCTTTATGAAAAGCAGGAAATTAACATCATGGAGCTATATGCCTAGGCTTAAACTCCCACAGAAACAGGGAGACAGGGTGATATTTTCCTTGATGTTCACATTTCAAAGAGGTAACACTAAGGCCTCCAAGAAAGTCATTCATGTAGTGCAAAAATTGACAAGAGGCTTATTTAGCTTAAAAGATTTACATACATCTGTAACAAACATTATTTATAATTTCAAGTTTCATAAGAGAAATGCTAGAGAGAAAGGGGAATTTTTCTTTACCTTCTGATATTGGGGAAATGTTTAATTTAATCCCTTTTTTTTTAGATTTATATTTACCCTTACACCACCAATGGGGTGGGAACTAGGTAGAATCATGGCCAAGAGAATAAATTGGCAGTGGAACGATTAGTCTATATATGTTAGCTGTTCTTTATGAAACAAACTTATATGTGCTAGAGGTTTTGGGCTGGTAAAAGAGTTCAGGACTGAGATGGATATAGGAGGATATAATAAAGAGGAATAATTTAATCCAATAAAAAGGTGTCTTTTAATATTCACTATGAGATAGATTGTTGGCATATTTGATATGGTATAGCTGATGCACATCCTATAGTTTTAAGCTCTCATGCCCATTTCATAATGGATTTACTTTACTTTCTTTCATGTCTCTGAGCTTGAGTCCTCACTCTTGCCCATAAACCTGTCTCTTTACCGTAGCTCAAAAGACTAGTTCTTTTGAACTCATCAATTTGAAAATTGAAAGTTCACATGCCACAAAGTTTTCAAACGATAATGTGTATGTGTATGTATATGAATACATATAGATATACACATATGTTACAAAGGAGAATGTATGTGTTCATATCTTTTACATTATAATAATTTTAAATTTGCTTTGGCAGGAAGAAAGTGAATATAGTCTAAAATTCTATATCTTATAGTATCTTTATATCTCACACTATTCCTTAATATTATGCACAATCACATAATTAAATCATAATATTTAACTAGGTTCATTTGTGATGGATTCCCATAAATTCTGTAACACTGGACACTGCTGGCATAGCTGTATTGCTAATGCAGTCTGCTGATCATGTTCTGTAGTTTTGGTGGCTGACCAATGAGCAGGACATTCTGCTGCCATGGTGGCTTCAAGGATACAGTCCTCCATGTTGCCCTCTGCTGGTCTATTATAGTATAGCCTCCATCCAGGACACTGCTCTCTTAGGGTGCCCTTTTTATTAGGAAGGGAAACTTTATACCTTCTCTCCTCATGCAATTTTTCAGAAATCTTCATGGTTTTAGCAATAAAGTGGGTAAACACTTAAGAATTTCTTCTTTTAAAAACCTATTTTTTTAGTATGTAATTTAGAAGTCCTAGTCATTATGGATATTTTACTCAGCAGTGAATCCATTTTTTTTTTTTTCTCTTTGTATTCTTCACAGACTTTTCCCCTCAAGGTCTTATTTACTCATTTGCTTTCTGGCTTTATATGACCCTTGGCTTCGGTTCAAATATGTGACTAAAACATTATTAATGACAGAGGAAACATTAAGTAATTTCCCCTGTTAGGGTTATAAAATTGAGCATTACTGAATGAGATTATTAATGTATAGATTCAGTGATGCATTAGCAGAATATTCTTTAAAATAAAATTATTCCCAGTACAACATACATGACATGACTAGCCTGACATCAGTATTGCGAAGGTTTATATTATACTCCTTGCCATTTTATTGTTTTGCACAGTACTTAAATATTTTTCACAATGTTTCTTTAGAACAAAGTTCTGTGAAACTTGAATGTCAAAATGAAGTACATTCCCGGTGTTAAAAAAAACCAGTTAAAGATTTTTATAGATTCTTTTTTTCTTTTCAGTTCAAAAAGAAGTATAAGATTTTCAGTGATCTAAAATTTAGTATCTTGGCACTGTTGGTGGGAATGTAAATTGATACAGCCACTATGGAGAACAGTATGGAGGTTCCTTAAAAAACTAAAAATAGAGCTACCATACGACCCAGCAATCCCACTACTGGGCATATACCCTGAGAAAACCATAATTCAAAAAGAGTCATATACCACAATATTCATTGCATCTCTATTTACAATAGCCAAGACATGGAAACAACCTAAGTGTCCATCGACAGATGAATGGATAAAGAAGATGTGGCACATATATACAATGGAATATTATTCAGCCATTAAAAAGAAATGAAATTGAATTATTTGTAGTGAGGTGGATGGACCTAGATGCTGTCATACAGAGTGAAGTTAGAAAGAGAAAAACAAATACAGTATGCTAACACATATATATAGAATCTTAAAAAAAAAATGTTCTGAAGAACCTAGGGGCAGGGCAGGAATAAAGATGCAGACATAGAGAATGGACTTGAGGACACAGGGAGAGGGAAAGGTAAGCTGGGACAAAGTGAGAGAGTGGCATGGACATAAATACACTACCAAAAGTAAAATACATAGCAAGTGGGAAGCAGCCACATAGCACAGGGAGATCAGCTCAGTGCTTTGTGACCACTTAGAGGGGTGGGATAGGGAGGGTGGGAGGGAGACACAAGAGGGAGGAGATATGGGGATATATGTGTATGTATAGCTGATTCACCTTGTTATAAAGCAGAAACTAACACACCATTGTAAAGCACTTATACTCCAATAAAGATGTTAACAAAAAATAAGAGGGCAAATATATTTTTGGAAATTGTGGAAATGAAAAAAAAAAACAAGTAAACGTAGGAAGTATCAAAGAATAAAAAGATAAGCAGACAGACATCTAGAAATGACAAGGAATATGAAATAGGTGCAGAACTTTCTAGAGCAGAAAGAGGCTCCAGTTCCTAAGCCTGCCGTCCCTTCTCCTAAATGCGTGAAGCTACTGCAGGCAAAATGTCCCTGTACCAATAGGCACATGAAGAGATGCTCAACATCACTAATTATTAGAGAAATGCAAATCAAAAGTACCATGAGGTACCACCTTACACCGGTCAGAATGGTCATCATCAAAAAATCAACAAACAATAAATGCAGGAGACAGTGTAGAGAAAAGGGAACCCTCTTGCACCGTTGGTGGGAATGTAAATTAGTACAATCATTATGGAGAACAATATGGAGGTTCCTTAAAAAACTAAAACTAGAACTACCATATGATCCAGCAATCCCACTCCTGGGCATATATCTGGAGAAAACCATGATTCAAAAAGATACACACACCCCAGTGTTTGTTGCAGTAATATTTACAGTAGCCAGGACATGGAAGCAACCTAAATGTCCATTCACACAGGAGTGAATAAGAAGATGTGGTACACATATGCAATAGATTACTACTCAGCTATAAAAAAAAAGAATGAGATAATGTCATTTGCAGCAACATGGATGGACCTAGAGATTGTCATACTGAATGAAGTAAGTCAGACAGAGACAGACAAATATCGTATGATATCGTTTAGATGTGGAATCTAAAAAAAATGGTACAAATGAACTTATTTACAAAACAGAAATAGAGTCACAGATGTAGAAAACAGTTTATGGTTACGGGGGGGTGGGGCCGGAGGAGGGTTAAATTGGGAGATTGGGATTGACATACACACACTACTATATATAACAAAGATTACTAACAAGGACCTGCTGTATAGCACAGGGAACTCTACTCAGTACTCTAATGACCTATATGGGAAAAGAATCTAAAAAAGACTGGATATGTGTATATGTATAACTGCTTCACTTTGCTGTACAGCAGAAACTAACACAACATTGTAAATCAACTAGACTCCAATAAAATTTAAAAAAATAAATAAATTAAAAATAAATAAAATTTAGTATCTTGCCTCAGGGATATGAAAGATCTAACCTAGTTAAACACATAGAATAGTACTTGTTTATAATAAACCTTGATCACTAAATTATGTTGTTTGTTCTGTTATAACAACACAGTCTTATAAGTTTATCTGACAGTTGTTTGCTTCTAGCCAAGAAAGTATTGAGAAACACATCTGTCTCATAATTTGCATACAGAGGGTATTTTAATAATCCATTTCTCCCTTCTCTGTCCATCTATTTTTAGGCTGACTGGAAGCTTTGTGCCAGACTTGATAGTAAGCATGAGTAGCCAAATGTGGCTGCACCTTCAGACAGATGAAAGTGTCGGATCTATTGGCTTCAAGGTTAACTACAAAGGTAATGATAAATTGCTACCTTGGGAAATAATGTTATCTTAATAAAACCAGAGAATACTTTTAAATTAAAGTTTAATTGTATCTATAAAATAAAAGTTTCCCAGCATATAAGAAAGAATGTATTTCAACAAAATACTTGCCTCTTTAAATTAACTACAAATGTTGATTTCACTTTTCTTTAAATAAAATTGTTTTTTTTTTTTCCCCTTTAAAATGTGTATATTTTGCATACCTAATCTCTCCCTCAGTCCACTATACAATGCCTGTGCTTTAGGCACTCTGGACTCCTAGCCTTTCCCAGAATAGACAATGTGATTTTATAAACTTTATGCGAATTGCCTGGCAAAAAATCTACTAATTATTAAATACTTAAATACAAAGTAAAGACTTAATTCCTTAAAGAATCCAGGGTACCAATTGTTACTATTTTTATTTTTATTTTGTAATTCCTCAGTGTATCTCTCAGATCAAATACATGATATCAGTGTTCAAATTATCAAGTCCTATGTAAATTACAGATCACAAAAGTGTTAAATTGCTACTGCCCATCCCAATATTGATAGTTTTGCAGATTAATGATGAATTACATGTGTAATTGTGTGTAACACAATCTTTTGTTTTAGTTCTATTTATAAGAGATAGATGCAAACATTGTAAAATCATTATCTTTGACACACGATTAACTTTTTTTTTAAGATTAATTTATTTATTATTTTTGGCTGTGCTGGGTCTTCGTTTCTGTGCGAGGACTTTCTCTAGCTGCGGCAAGCGAGGTCCACTCTTCATCGCGGTGCGCGGGCCTCTCACTATCGCGGCCTCTCTTGTTGCGGAGCACAGGCTCCAGACGCGCAGGCTCAGTAGTTGTGGCTCACGGGCCTAGTTGCTCCGTGGCATGTGGGATCTTCCCAGACCAGGGCTCGAACCCGTGTCCCCTGCATTGGCAGGCAGATTCTCAACCACTGCGCCACCAGGGAAGCCCACGATTAACTTTTTTAAAGTCAAATAGAGACAGTGGATATACAGGTATACACACAATGTACATATTAGAAATGCAATTTTGAAATTCTGACTGAAAATATGTATATGTTATTAAGTTAAATTCTATGCTTTAAAAGATAAAAATGTGAAAGAGACCATCAGAAAGTTATGCTGCTTGAATTTATTTTTTCTATTGTAAAAGTCATTATTCTCTATCTTATCAATTAAACAATGGATTATTAAGTAGACAGAATTCTATTACTTGCATAATAATAATTTTTAAACAGACTTTATTTTTTCAAACATCGGCTTGCCATGCCTTTGTATCCTGGCACAGGGAAATGAATGCATGATGTTGTCAGGGAGACAGGACACATGCATTCTGTGTTTTTAACTTGAGACTAAATTTGGTACTATATTAATTTGAATAGTTCAGGAAATCTGTATAAATGTCAGTTTAAAAAAATAAAAAGGTTCGCCTGATTATGATTTAAATATATTCTTCCTCCATTTAAAATCCACATCTATCCCCAGTAAATAAAACAAAGTTACAAAGTTTAAACAATGGTCAGCTTCTGTTGCAAGTATCTATGTCTTGATTGTTTTCTTTTTCCTTACTTTTCCCTTGTAAATTATATTCCTCTTGGTTTTATTATTTTCTTCACCCTAAGAAACTTAACCTGCTAGAAAGTCTGGAGTGATTTAAACCTTAGAAACTGTATTAATCATTAATGACAATGCTTCAGCAAAGAACGCAGTTATTAAAGCTCACGAACAGTTTAGAGCCGCAGGGGAGTCCTGTCGATATTTACAACTCTTGAACTGCTCTCCACCTCACTGCAGTTCAAGAGCTGGAAGTACGTTGTAAAGTAGCACAATTAAACATTGTTTTGTTTTCTGCTCAGATTTCAACAAATAATTTAAAAATATATGTACTGCCTAAGGATCTGCTATGTGCCAGCTACTGAATGAGTTGTTGAGTATAGAAAAAACAGCCAGGGACTTCCCCCGGCGGGACAGTGGTTAAGACTCCATGCTCCACTGCAGGGGGTGGGGTTGGATCCCTGGTCGGGTAACTAAGATAAGATCCTGATGGCCGCGTGTTGTGGCAAAAAGGAAAAGAAACAACAGCCAGATATTTTCTCTCTTAGGAAGATCATAATATAGTGACAGAGAAAAATATATCCAACTATCCATATACAAATATCCACCAAAGTGAGATTTGAAACAAACCAACCCAGGAGATTCTTAATGAATAATTCCCTTATTCTTTCCCTCCCTTCAATCTGGTCTCTTTCAGTCTAACATCCACACTGCTAATGATGATCTCCCAGCAACAGGGAGGTGATCATATTACACTACAGCTTAAAATGTTTCCAAACTTTTTATTGCCTAAAGATGAAGTCCAGAAGCTCCACAGATCTTATCTTCCAGCTTTTTTCTCCCTACAATCCAATTTTATAAAACGATCCATAATTCTCTGAACCCAGCAAGTTGTTTCACACTTCTCCTTACACTCAATAAATTCTATCTGGATCCATATTCTATTTCTAACTCAGCATCACATCACTCATGCTGTGAGACAGTGTTCAAGTATTTCTTCTTCTGTGAAGCCTTCCTTAACTCCCCTCATTACAAAAGAACACTTCCTCTGTTTTATAAACGCTGTATTGTATATACTACATAACCAGATGAAATGCATCATATTCATCTTTATATTTCCATTAGCAACCCCCTGCTATATCATCATAGGTAATTAATGATTGTTAAATAAAGCTGAACAAATGAGTTGACCATATAATATGATGTAATACAGGGTAAAGTATGTCCTCAAAAGTTTAGTTTTCCTACTGTGAAAATCATGTTTTTGCATCCTCCATAATATAAAACCTGAGCTCAAAGTTGAAGCAAGGTTCATTTTGAGAAGTTTCAAATTTTGATGTGCAGATAGCTTTAGCAGCTTCGCCTACTAAAAATAATTTTCATAATTACCATGCTCTCTGTTAAGCAGTCTGTTGGTTCTAAATGGAACACCTGCTAAAAAAACTTTCCAGATTTGATCTAAAGATATCTTTTTCTTATCATCTATAGATTTTACATGAGATAGCATTAAAAGTGGATCTCCTGTAAATTAAACTTGTGTTTTATTGTACATTTTATCTTTGAGAGTAAGAGAGAACTTAGCTGTAAAACCACTTGGTCATTTTTACTCAAAGGTAAATATTTAGGAAATTTAATTTTTTTCTATGGCTATAAGTCTCTTCATATCTTTTCCTGGATTAATTTTGATTATTTATATTTTGTTAGAAATGTTTCTAGGATATAGATAATAGTTTTCAAATATATTGACATTTCATACATAGTTTATTTTTTAAAACACTTTTCTTAAAAAATTAGTAAAGATATCTTATCCAAATTATTTACGGCATAAATTAAAAATCTCCCCAAACTGGAAGAAATTTAAATATTTATCCATAGGTGAGTATATAAACAAAATGGGGTACTACTCATCAATAAAAAGGAAAAAGCTATTAACGTATGCAAAAATGGATAAAAATCAAAATTATCACACTCAGTGAAAAGAGCCAGACCAAAAAAAAAAAAAAAAAACAAACGGTATATCCTGCATGATTTAAACAAATTTCAGTGCTAACATTACCAAGTAATGTTTCCAAATGAATACTAATATAAGCTGTTTTATTTTTAATGGTATTATTATTTTGAGAGAAATAAGAAAAAGATTATGAGGAAAATGTTTTGATAGTTTTTGACAAGGGAGCAAGAACAATGTTTCATTTAAAATAACTTTAAGTAGAAGAGAATAGTATATTCTTGGAATTTATTTTTGAAGTGCTAAAGTGGTTATACTTCGCAGATTTCAAGTTTTTCCTTTTTTTTTTTTTTTTTTTTAGTAGGTTGAGGTATTACAAACAAGAGTGTCAGTGATATAATAGAGATTATAACAAGGTAAATTTATACCCAAGGAGCAAAAGAAGTGCTGAAAATTGCATTCATTTTTCTGCTTTTTCATTAAAACATTTTTAGTCTTAAGAAAGGTGGTACAAAGTAAAAATTTGTTATAATCAATTACTTATTTCTTAATCCTGCTGGTACCTGCCTAAGAAAACCTGACGTGTTCTTGTGAGGGACTGAGTTTTATTTAAACTGAACACATTCTTTTTTTTTCTCCAGTTATATGAGATTTTAAAATTTTGCTCCACTTATATGATTTTTTCCATCTCTTTATTAGGATATTTCTCCAAAATCACCATTCATAGAATCCCAAGATTAAGGCTTGTTATATTTCTAATTAGAGTCAGTTAAAAAAAGAATTAATCATATAAGGATATTTATATAGTGGACATATACAATGGTATCTGGCAAAAGAGCTAATGGTGTGTGTAGGTTTTTGTCCTTTTAGTTAGTACAGTGAAACAAAGATTCTGCACAATCCATCATTATACCCCCGTAGTACTTACCACAATTCACATGGATGGTCCAATAAATATATCAAACTGTAATCTGCAAAAAAACTCACTGAGATTAATGCTAAACCAAAATGGCTTTCAGTATTAAAGAATTACTATGTTATTAGCAATTGATTCTTAAATATTTAATTTTAAAACTATACTTTAAAGCAGAAAACTAATAATGAATGAATGATAAATAAAGATCTTTAGAGACTTTGTTAGAAATTTATGAATCCCCCAAATCTTCCCACGTATTGTATTTCTTAGTTTTCCAGTGCTTTAAAATCAAATTAGTGAAATAAAATTATGTAAGGCACAGTTATATTGTTTTTTTAATTTATAAATATTTCCTATTTCCCCATATCCTGTTCTTTAACTCAAGTGAATTCAATTTAATGAGATCAAAGTCATCTAAAGAACATATTTAGATGATGATCTGACAGACTCTTAAAATGCACTCTGTAAATAATGAAAATAATTTTTAATTATACTGAAAATAAACTTTTTAGTTTTTTAGGAACTAAATTATTTGTAATATACAAACATAATATTAGCGTGTTACAGAGATATAGTTCAGTGTTTGTGTGATTAGATTGGAATCTAAGTTCATTTGTGTAAATAACTATTTTCCTCTAAGGTATGCCATGTACATCACTGATTCAATACTTGCTGAAAGGAAAGTTTATCTTTAAAACAACGAGCTTGGACAAAATAGTCTCTGCATTTACTTTGAGTTCTAACATTCTTTTATTAGATTTGGTAAATTAAATATTGATATGTTTATTATATAGTCCAAGAATATTACACTCAATATTCATTCCTTATAGTAAACTGATATGCTATCAGCGGGACGTTCTTTGTGTGAGTTCTCAAGATAAACTCCTCTCTCAGAATTTCCTCCAGATGTGACACCTCTCTATCTGGTGGTGGTTTGCTAACACAGAACCAGTGAGCCCCCTTGGGTTTTCTCATTATTGTGTCTTTTGAGATATTTCTTCTCTTCATATCATTTTCATTTTCTTTAAGAAATCTTATAATCTGTTAAAAGTGTTTCTCTTTCTTGGAAAAACTACTAAGTAACACGTAGTATTATGTGTGGGATTTTCATGATAACATTTCAATCTGCCCTCAGAATAAAGAGAGCTTTTAAGTATGACCCATGGAAACTTTACTAGAATAAGTATTATTATTTTCATTGTTGCTCTTTATTAGCTTAAAGGGTTTATTCTATTTTTACATTCAATACATCAAGTTTCTTCAGAAAACTACTGCTCCTAAAATATTCAATTTGACTTTATCACAGTCTGCTGTGAGGACTAAGCTTTTTGTTTCTATACCCCCAGAATGAGAATGAGTGGCAGTAGAATATTAAAAGTCATGTCTATTTAAAAATATTCATTGAGTTTCAACTATGTGCCTAGGCGTCATGAAGAGGATAGGGTACATAGCAAAAAATAAGAGACTTAGTCACCGCTTTCAGTCTAATGGGACAAAGACTGACAGTTAACAAATAATTGTAAATACAAAGAGTGCTAAAAATGAAAGAGAGAATGTGCTTTTGGGAGACTATAACAAGGCACCTAATGCGGGCCTCAAGGAAACCTTTCCTGAGTAAGTAAACATGGACTGAGACCTGAAGCTGAGTAGGAGTTACTGAGTCTGGAAGCTGGACAGCATGACCAGTATGTATAGATGACAAGTTCCATTTGAGGAGTTGTTAGAATTCCTGGATGTGTAGCAGAAATGGAAAGAGAAAAAGCTATAGTGTAGTCCTGGATAAGACTGGAGAGATGGGAAAGAGCAGGTCATGCTTTGCTGCAAAAGACACGTATGAATCTCTGAGACTGAAAGATATTCATTTTCTCCATGGGAGCAAAAGATCATTCCACCCACTCCCAGGTAGACAGCTTTTCCAATTTTCCCCTTAGGACAGGGACTAGTATTTATTTAAATAATGGAATCACAGAACATTGGAGCTGGGAGAGACTTTTGAGGTAATTGAATCAATTATACTCATTTCCTCCAAGATGAGGAAATTGAGTCCCATAAAGATCGATTTTTCTCACAGTCACTATAGGTAGTACCTGAGCCCAAAGTGGAACTATGAGCGATTGCTTCTGAGAGGGTCACTTTCCCCTGCACTACATTGCTTCACACTTCATATTTCTCCATAGATCCAAGGTATATATAGTTGGCTGATTGACTAATACACTTTTGTAGGTTGTACAGGGCCTTTGTCAGATAATCTATAATCATCACAATTTCTAATCAAAGTCATGTGTCTTTTCCCTCAATGCCAGTAATAATTTAATTTTATGCATATTATATTCATGGTTATTCATTATATCCACCTTAACTGGTGAAGATATTTCAAATCAAAGTGAAGTATCAATGCAAGTAAAAGAATCATTGGAGACTAAAATGTTTTTCCTTATCTGTTATAAGCAGAAGGTAAGATGTGAGATATGTGAGGTATTTATATTTTAGAACTTGATCTTTAATGGCAGAGGAGAACAAAGTTATTTGTTTGATTAAATAAAATCCCAATGTTATTTTTGCTTATCTCAACTGCAAAAGAAATCTTGATTAAACCTATCAGAATTAAAACTATTCAGAATTTTAGAATAGTGCCAATCTGACTATGTGCAAAGAGGTACCTGTTTATATAAATAAATTGTTTTCTGAATGTGGTACTATATCATTTCTTGGACACAATGGTAATCTTAACCATTCTCAAACTCATTAGCTTATACGACAAGTATTTATTTTCACAAGTCTGTGCGTAGGCTGAGGGTATGCTGATCTAGGCTGAGTTTGATTTCATGCATCATTCATTCTTCTGACACCAGTGCCCTAGACCAGATATGGTGTTTTCTTGACAACGACAGAAGTGCATAGGATAAAAAATTCAACCATACAGACATGTTTAAAGATCTCCTTGCTTCTTGTCTGCTAAAATTCATTGGCCAAATCAAGTCAATTGGCAAGCCCAGATTTAAGAGGTAGGAAAGTGAATTCTGCCAAAAAAAGTGGGAGAAGAGAGTAAATGTTTTTAAACAGTCTAGTTTGCAACAAGTGCTAACTCTCTCTCTCTATTTATATATAAAAGTACATATACATATATAGGCAAAAGGTATATATATATATATATAAAACCTGTGCTTTTGTCTGTACCTGGCCACCACCAACCAGATGACTGATGAGTGGTACAGAGGTGACCGAGCCTGGTGCCAGCATTGTCCCCAGTTAGCTCCCCAGGAGGAAGCTCAGCACCACAACAAAGCCCAACAGCAAGACAATCCTTGGGAAGGTCAGGAATATACATATACACACACACACACACACACACACATACATACATACATGGTTGACTCTTGGACAACACGGGTCTTGAACAGTGCAGGTCCACTTATACGAGGACTTTTTTCATTACTAATACTATGGTACTACACAATCTGTGGTTGGTTGAATCCACAGATACGAAAACGCAGATACAGAGGAACCGCTTATATGGAGGAACTATCTACACAAGGTACCAACTATAACTTATACTTGGATTTTTTTACTGCATGGAGGGTAGGTGCCCCTAACTCCCACATTATTAAGGGTCAGTTATATACCTTCTGCCCTCAATAAGAAGACAGTTTAGTTTGGAATAAAGTCACATATGCTGATTGTTGGCAGTGGTCTAAGCAAGATGATACAGAACTAGACAAGGGATGTTACTTCTGAAACGAAAAGTTAAGGATGAAGCGGGGATTGGAGTTAAGAGTTCTCTCTGAAAAGGGAAAAAGAAAACACACCTTAATGACAGTAGATAAAAGAGATATAGCAAGAAAATATATAAAGAGATGGAGGTGCTCATAGTAGTCAAAAACCTGCAAAATATTTTTTGGCAAGAAATTATATTTCAATGCTGTGTGTATATTGTTCCTCATTGTAAATATCATGCATCTTTACTGAATTTAAATAACTCCCATGGTATCTTCATTTCATGTCAACTTTTAACAGTAACATAAGAAAGATTGGAACATCTATAAAAATTATAATAAGACCTTCTATTGAAAAAATGGAAATATTTTGGCAAAATATACCAAATGACTGTTGGCCATCAGGGCATTTCCCATGTTTAATAATAAGGTGTGATGATATTCAGGTGTTAAAAGCATGGGCTTTTGAGTCAAACATAGTGTTGAATGTAGGTTTGTTGACTTCTGAGTCAGACATAGTGTTTATTTCAGGTTTGTTGCTTGCTCATTGGAGACCTTTGGGAAATGTTTTAATCTTTTGAAGTCTCAGCTTCCTCATCTGTAAAATGATAAGAATGAGTTTTTACCTTAATGGAATGTTGTAAGAATTAATGAGAAAATGTACTTAAAGTCTTAATAAGCCTTATATTTATAATATTATTATTACACAGAAAATATATCTATTATATAGCTACATAAAATACCACATTTTATAAAGTTTTTATTTTTTCACATCATGTGGATTACTCAAAAAAATTTCTATCATATTCTGGGAAGTGCACATTTATTTAGTTTGTCTTCAAATAAGTCAAACATGGAAGAATATTTTAATGTGATTAAAACAGAACCCAACTAGCAATAACAGAATTTGAAATTAAAAATACATTATCATTTATGCTAGCACCTTCAAAAATGAAGTACTTTGGTATAAATCTAAAAAAAAATATATAATACCTATATGATGAAAATTATAAAACTCTGATAAAAGATGCCAGAGAAGAACTAAATAAAGAGATATTCTATGTTCATGAATAGGAAAACTGAGTATTGTCAAGATATCAGTTTTTCCCAACTTGTTCTATAGATTCAACACAATCCCAATCAAAATCTCAGCAACTTATTTTATGGATATTGATAAACTGATTCAAAAGTTTATATGGAGAGGCAAAAAAAAAAAAAAAAAAAAACGAAACAGAATAGCCAACTCAGTACTGAAGAAGAACTAAGTGAGAAGACTGACATTACTTGGCTTCAAGACATATGTAAAGTTACAGTAATCAACACAGTGTGGTAGTGGTGAAGGAATAAACAACAAATAGCTCAATGAAACAGAATAGAGAACCCAGAAAAAAGATTCACTGATCTGTGCTAAGGAGCACAGGCAGTACAATGGAGCAAAGATGGTCTTTTCAACAAAAGGTGTGGAAACAACTGGAAACCTACATGCAAAAATTAAAAATAAAAAAAAATAAAAATCAAGGCACAGACCTTACACCCTTCACAAAAATTAACTCGAAATGGGTTGTCAACCTAAATGTAAATGTGAAACTATATCACTACTAGAAGATAATGTAGCAGAAAATCTAGATAACTTTGAGTATGGTGATGACTTTTTAGATATAGCATCAAAGGCACAACCCATTGAAAGAAGTAATAGATAAGCTGAACTTCATTAAAATTAAAAACTTATGCTCTGCAAAAGACAATGTAAAAAGAATGAGAAGATGAGCTACAGAATGGTAAAAAACATTTTGCAAAAGACACACCTGATAAAGGACTATTATTAAAAAAAAACACAAATAATTCTTAAAACTCAACAATAAGTAAATTAACAACTCAATTTAAAAGTGATGTGTACCACTACACACCTAGTAGAGTGGCCAAAATCTAAAACAATGACAAAACCAAATGCTTATGAGGATGTGGAACAAGAACTCTCATTCATTGCTGTTGGGAATGCAATGTGGTACAACCACTTTGGAAGACAGTTGTCAGTTTCTTACAAAATGAAACATATTCTTAAATATATGATTCTTCAGTCACACTCTTTAGTATTTATCTACCAAAATGAAATGAAAACTTATATCCACACAAATACTACATATGTGTATTTATAGTAGCTTTATTCATAATTATCAAAACTTGCAGCAACCAAGATGTTCTTCAGTAGGTGAATGGATAAATAAACTGTGATACATCCAGACAATGGAATACTATTCAGCCCTGAAAGAAAATGTGCTATTAAGCCATACAAAGACATGGAGGAAACTTAAATGTGTATTACTCAATAAAGGAAGCCAATCTGAAAAGGCTATGTACTGTATAATTCCAGCTATATCTCTTTCTGGAAAAGGCAACACTGTGGAGATAGTAAAAAGCTCAGTAGTTGCCAGGAGTTGTGCTCTGAATAGACCAAGCACAGAGGACTTTTAAGGCAGTGAACCTATTCTGTATGATACTACAGTGATAGATACATGTTCGTACACGCTTGTCAAAACCCATAGAATGTTTAACACCAACAGTGAAATCTAATATAAACTCTAGACTTTAGATGATGATGTGTCAGTGTAGGTTCATCAGTGTGGTACATGGAGTGGGGGAGGCTGTTTGTGTGTGGTATGGAGTAAATGGGAACTCTCTATGCTTTCCACTCAATTTTGCAGTCAACCTAAAACTTCTCTAATTTTTTTTTAATTTAAAAAATAATAAGTTAAAAAAAAATGAAACCCAATAGTACTCCCAAAGGTGTCTAGAAATAGTTATAAAATGATAGTATTTTATATTAGTAGAAGTATTTGAAATCTTTTTTTTAACATTTATTTATTTAGGCTGCACCAGGTCTTAGTTGTGGCATGTGGGATCTTCCTTACAGCATACAGACTTCTTAGTTGTAGCATGCTGACTCTTAGTTATGTCATGTAAACTCCTAGTTGCAGCATGCATGCAGGATCTAGTTCCCCAATCAGTGATCGAACCCAGGCCCCCTGCATTGGGAGCGCAAAGTCCTACCCACTGGACCACCAGGGAAGTCCCGAGTACTTGAAATCTTTAGGTGGTTTTTCCCACTGATTGGTTTAATATTGTTTTCTTATTTGGTCTACTATTCAGTTTCCATGGTTACTTTCCAGGCTAGGGGAAAAAAAAAAAAGAAAAAGAAAACAAAAAAACTGTCTAAGGGCATCAGTAGGCAGTATATTCTGGCCAGTACCCTCTACTGTCATCCATATTGATTGTAGGTTTCACAACATCTCATACTACATTAAGTTTATTTCAGAGAAAAACTTTGACTCAAATTTACTTGAAAAAAACACTCAAAATAATAATATTATCGTTTCTGCTTGATATATCCCTTGTAGTAATAAGGAGATGGAATATTCTCTCTCTCTTTTAATTCAGTAATGAAATCAAGTCACCAGTTTGGGGCATTTTCAAAACAATTTCTCAAATAGAAGAAAATCTGTTTTCTTCTGTTCCTTTGAAGAACAAGAGACATTTTGATTAATCTTTTCATAAATATCTTGATTTACACTTTTTGAAATAATCGTGTTGTCTATGACAATTTTTATGGTTCATAAATCATCAACAACTAATATTTGCACCCATTTGCATATGAAACTATGTAGATATCTAACTATGTTAGATAATTAAATGGACACCCTAAACAGGATGAAATGACTCATACAAATATAAAAATTCAAATAGCACATACACTGTAAAATAGAGTATAAAATAAAGAATTAAATTGGCAACCAATATCTATTTACATTAGGCATATTTTTTTTTCTTGTTTATAGTTTGTGTGCTGTGAAATTATGTGGGAAGGGAAATATCTTGCTTCTATTTAAGGAAAGAACCTACCAAAGCCTGGGAAAGTTTTCTGAATTTTTACACATATTTAAAAAGATATTGTATGATCACGACATTTGTGTATCTTTTTCTTTCGGAGGGGGCAGTACAACATCTCTAAATTTGGTCAGAAAAGATGTATAACCTTCTGAATTTTTGTATTTTTTTTAGCTTAAAATAAGAAAATTAAAGTGGAAACATAAAATACCAACTAATGTGCAAAGGCTGTTTACATGCTAAATCACCAGATCCAAAGCCACAGTTATGTTTAGGGTCCTTTTAGAGAATAAGTTGGAAGGTCAATAAAAATGTAGGATGAGATTTGAAATAAATTAAATTATACTGTCATCAGTCTTTACACCAGTGAATCAGCTAAAAATCCTTACCCATGAGTTTATTTTTCAAATAGCCCTGTCGTAGAATTAACAGACAAAGGCTTCTGAGGGAAACATAATGAAACAATGTAATATTCATTGCTCTAGGACTGAAGCCTAATTTTAAAATTAATTTAAATGTTTATTAACATTCAGGAATATATAATAGGATTTTTGGTCAAGCTCACACTGCCTCAAATCTGTTGCTCACAATGTGTTTTAAGGCAATACTCCCATCACCTTTTGATCTGAAGATAGGAGATCAAAGTCCAACTAAATGGAGAATGTAAGACATCCTACAAAACATGACTTCTATAATGAGATTTGGAAATCTGACCTAACCTAGATGATGGGATTTGGACAGCAACATACCAAAGATAAATGAAAACAAATAAATTATGTCTTTCTGAAAGACATAAAATTCAAATTCTCATCACTTAAGTCTCAGCCAATTTGAAGTTTATATTTAAAAGCTGATCCTATTTTCCTAAGAAAAAAATTTGGTGGAGTGTGTGTGTGTGTGTGCGCATGCACACACACATGTGTGTATGTATTCAATATTTGGGAAAATTGATAGGGGAAGAAAACTAAGAAATATGAGTCAATAAAGGAGAAAAATGTAATAATGATAAAAGAATAGTCACATGAGTTAGAACACTGTTTTGTTGTATCCAGTGCACTCCTTTTGATAATGTAAATTACAAGAGTATGGTCATTGTGCATACACAATGCTGCTGTTATGTCTCTCATAGTTTAGGAGCCAATAGGAAAATGGAAATTGGACTCTCTTACTCTCTAAAAGATAAGCTGACCTCTGCAAAAATACTGTCTCCATATGTGGCTTACTTGGAACTGTCAGGAAAGGCACAGTATTAACATTGCTTGCACACCAGTTATACACCAAACATCATGCCAGAAGTTGGAAATATATTATCATTTAATCTTCACGTATGCAAATAATTTCAGTATGTTAAGTGCAACGTTTAAATAATCATGTGACTTTGAGGTCCACTCAGTTGTCAATAATAATCCGTGTATTTTGCTTGCCTCTAACTAGTTCTATAATGAAAAAGTCTATGTGAATATTTAAATATATTTATTCACAAACATTTATATAGCAATATTAAATATAAAAGAACAATGGTTTTAGTTTACTTCAAAAAAACCTTTAATTTATAAATTATTCTTAAGAATAGAAGTAAAAGCTAAGGAATTAAAAATTATAAATGCTTTATTTAGTGATACATTAAATTATAATTTGTATTCTTCATCCATGTATTCATTCAATTAACATTTGTTCAATACCTCTAGCTTATAGATTTACATTATGAGAGTTGCTGTGGGCATGAACTCTTCTTTTAAGGCAATCCCTGCCTTGTCAGATACGAGGTAGACATAGACATAAACAAATAAAAATGCACTGTCTTGAATGTAATAATAGAAGCTTGTACTAATTACAGTGGTAGCACAGAGGAGAAGGTTAATAATTTGACAAGGGACAAGGTATCAGGGCAGGCTTTAGATAGGAGGTAATATCAGGTCAACAAAGTTGGAGATGTGTGCACATCCTAGACAGAGTAAAGAGCATAGGCAAATGTACAAGAATCCTGAAACACCTGGCTGAAAGGGGTCAACTACAAGTGGTTATTATTTCTGAAGCATAATGGTAAGAAGGAAAGGGCACCAGCAGATGAGACTAGAGATGACCTTTAGGCTATAGGTAGACTATGAAGGGATTTAAGTAGTGGGTAATATCCTATGATTTATATTTGGATAAGATTATTCTGATAATTGTATAGAAGAGAAATCAAAGGGAAAAGTGAATTAAGCTATCAATCATCCAGAAAAGAGATAAGCCCAAACCCAAAATAATGGCAATAGAGCTTGTAAGAAGACGGTAGAATCTGGAGACCTTTCTGGGACAAAATTGGCAGATGCCGGAATCCAAACAGATGCTGTGAGAGTAGTGTTGAAATAGAGGGGATAATCAAGGATAACACCCAGCTTTCTGCTTGAGTGACTGGGTGAACAGCTGTGACGTTAAGGAAATGTGTTGCAGGGAAGAAGGATCTGATGCAAATGTAGGGGAATAAAATACATTTAGGCTTGTCGCATATAATTTCACTGTGAGACATCAAATTGGATCTGTTAATATTGCAGCTGGAACTCAAGAAAAAGATCTGCGCTCTTTATTTGGGAGGCTGGTTCTTTAGTATGGGAGACTCTCGTGGGAAGATTTGAAGAACAAGTAGTTACTATCAGCTAAAATGTAGTGATTATAATGTACATTAGTATGCTATAGAATAAGGTCCACAATCCAGAAAGGCATTTATAAATTCTTGGTAGATTTGGTGGTAATTTAGGTAACTGGAAACTCACCAATGCACACAAGTGTCCCTGAGAAAATTGTAAGACATAGGATCATGGAGAGCCACCATGAGTAGGAATAGACATGCTGTCAGATATCAGAAGTAAATGTCTAATGATGGGTTTGAATGCAGATAAATATATCGGTATGGAGCAGAGGGAAGAATTAAGAAGGTTTGGGTTTTCATACCTGATGGCTTCTGTTTTCTTTAAATTAGGAAACAAAGTGTGCTTAGAACATTTACAATAAGAGGACAAGGGGATGAGGAGGGTACCAAGATGAATGTAGCTGTTCTAGCCTCACAACACCTTAGATCCAGAGGTAACAATAAAGACTGTCCTGCTTTCCTGAAAGCTCAAACAAAATCCTCCCTTTTTTTTTTTTTTTCATTGTTGTTGTATTCGGCAGAAAATACAATATGTTATTGTTCTATCCATGATTTCACCCTTATTTTAATCTTAGCTCTAAAATTAAAATAAATTTCTCACAATCAGTTCTTTGCCAAACTTTTTCCAGTCATCTCTTGGTTAGACAAAGCTCTGCTCTTAATACATTCTTTAGAAGGGCACATGTGTACAATATTCTATCAGTTCTTCATGTTCAAGACTATATATATATACAGTCTATACATGTATAATTTATATATATATATATATATTTTTTTTTTAACTTGAAGGACAGCTTAGTTGGACATAATATCCTGTGAGTACATTCTATTCCCTTAACTTTCTTGAAAGTGCTCGTCCACTGTTGCCTTACTTTGCATGCTGTTTTGGAAAACTCTGATACCAATCTAATTCTTGTGACTTTGTGAGTTATTTCAATTTACTGCCTGGAGGCCCTCAAGGATTTTTTTTTTTTTCTTTAAGTAAAAGATTCATTACAATTTTTTTTGTTTGTTTAAAAGATTCAGTCTGAGAGGTGACTGTAACCAGGTCGGCTTTCACTGGCACTGGTAGGTCTAGACTTGAAAGGTCAAATCTAGACTTCAGGCTTCTTTTATATTTGGAAAATTTCTTAGATTATACATGTAAATATACATTCTGTTCCACTGTTTGATTTTCTTCTTCAGGAGTGCTAAATTAACTTACGCTGTTGATCTGTCTTTCATTTCAACTACTTCCGCTTCTGATCCATTTTACTTCTGTATTTCATTTTCATTCACTTGAATTCTCTTTTTTTTTTTTCTTAACATTTTTATTGGAGTATATTTGCTTTACAATGGTGTGTTAGTTTCTGCTTTATAACAAAGTGAATCAGTTATACATATACATATATCCCCATATCTCTTCCCTCTTGCATCTTCTTCCCTCCCACCCTCCCTATCCCACCCCTCTAGGTGGTCACAAAGCACCGAGCTGATCTCCCTGTGCTATGCCGCTGCTTCCCACTAGCTATCTGTTTTACATTTGGTAGTGTATATATGTCCATGCCAATCTCTCACTTTGTCCCAGCTTACCCTTCCCCCTCCCCATGTCCTCAAGTCCATTCTCTAGTAGGTCTGCGCCTTTATTCCCGTCTTGCCCCTAGGTTCTTCATGACCTTTTTTTTTTTTTTTTTTAGATTCCATATATATGTGTTAGCATACGGTATTTGTTTTTCTCTTTCTGACTTACTTCACTCTGTATGACAGACTCTAGGTCCATCCACCTCACTACAAATAACTCAATTTTGTTTCTTGAATTCTCTTTTATTCCCTGCTTTTTTTCAATGTCCTTTATAAAATTTTCATTTGAATCTTTCTCTCTTGGGTGCCTTGTTTATTTATCTTCACTTCTAGTATAATGTTATCATTTTCTTCTCTTTCCTTAGTGAAATCAACTTTTGTTTTATTATAAACTGTCTTATGTCCATTTATAGTCCTACTATTTATTATCTAATTCAAGGATGTTTTTCATGTCCCTAGTTCATCATTTGAGTATATTTAATTTAGTTTGGGGTGTTGTATTACAATTTTATTAAACTGCATGATTGTTTTCAGAGGAAAATTTTATCATCAAAAATGTGTTGATTCCCATTTCTGATTTATCACAGTAGTTTTGTATAGATGTGGTTTTTCTTATTTCTGTTCATTTCATGGACAGTATTCCTGGTTTGAGAATGCTCTCTTCTGTCCTCGTTTTTACAGTTTTTTAATGGATGGTGTTGGTGGGGTAAGAGAAGGATGCCATGTCGTTTCTCTCTGTTTCTTTAGGATTCTTTATTTTTTACTTTTTTTTTAATATAAAATTATTTTCCTTCCTTGCGTCATTTTTTTGTTGAATGCTATTCATTCACTAAATGTGTGTCTCTCATGATTATTGCTCTCTGAGACTGCTACTTCTAGTCCCACACAGTTTAAATCCCCTTCATTTAATTAGTGCTGTTAACAACTAAGCCCAAGTGCTGTGTTTAGTATTTTGACACTTAATGTTTGACTTGCTCTTTCTGGGGATGATTTCACCTGTGCTTTGTTTATGTCCTCTGTGCCTTTTTACTCTTTTTTTTTTTTTTTTTTTTTTTTTAACAAGCATTCTTAAGCTTACCTTCTTTACTCTGTGTTCACAGTCATGCAGTTGAACTCTGTAGGAATTTTTTTCTCTATTTACAGACAAGTAGGAGTGCAGTATTCTGAAGGGACAGGTCATACATGGTTTTATTTTCATCCTTGGTTATTTATATAGTTTTTAGGGGCATTGAAGGGGAGATTCAGAAGCAGGCAGCCACCATTGTTCTCCTGACATAATCATATAGTCTTGACATTTAGAGTTGACACAGATCTTGCAGTTCATCAGAATGAAAACTGTAACTTACAGATGACAAACCAGGAGGTTAGAGAGTAAATAAGTTGGTCAGAGTCAAATGGCTGTTTCAGGTAGGATATGACTGAATTCTGAGTTTCCTTACTCTGAATTCCAGTTTTCTTTCCCAATATAGTGTGTTACTTCTAAAAAATAAATACAAATCAATAATTTTGGCATTGATAGGATACCTTAAATGATGAATGTCAAGATAACAATTGAGTAATAAAATAGTGATAGATATTTTGGAACTGATTAGGTGAATATTTTCAGTACCTTTACAATGAGTGAACAAGGCAACACCCAATGAACATGAAATGCCATTTACTTAAAGGAGGTGAAGAGTTGTTGTCTTTTAATGTACCTGAAATATGTTGAGAATTGAAAGACTGCTTGTATTTCAGTAATGTTTGCAATAATTTGAAGACTACAACTGTGCTTGTGTGCTAAGTTATTATTAATAAAACTGTTTCACTTCACTATCTTCAATGTAGAACTTTCGTCTGGTAAAAATCTAATTTAAGTTTGATTCATTGTAGTCATTGGTTACACATGAGAGTAATAGGTTTAAAATATTATGCAGTGCTTTCTAGGTCATCAGTGTACATATTTCTTTATTTTAGTCAGATGATCATTAACTGCGGAAGGTTGATAAATGCCAATTTTATGTATATAAAAACAAAACTATATATAGGTAAATATGTATGTGTATGTTAAACACTTTACAAGTTTATCTAGTTAAATAATTTGTCCTTAATTATGAGAAAATATCATGTAATTTTCACAATTTTTATATGATTCTGATTCTAGCCAAAATAAAAGTTTATTTTTTTAAGTTGATGTAACGTTGGTTTATAACATATGTTCTGTGTGTACGTTATATTTTGACTTCTGTGTACACTACAGCGTGCTCACCAGCCAAAGTTTAGTTTCCATCTATCACCATACAGTTGATCTTTTTTACCCATGTTTCCTTGACCCCAGCCCCCTTTCCCTCTGGTAACCACTACTTTGTTTTCTGTATCTATGTGTCTGTTTTTATTTGGTTTGGTTTGTTATTTTATTTTATTTTTATATTCTACATATGAGTGAAATCACTTAGTATTTGTCTTTCTCCTTCTCCGTTTTCCCTCTCTTCTCCTTCTGGGATACCCATTATCCTAATGCTGCCCTTCTTATTAGAGTCAGATAGTTCATATAGAGTTATTTTTTTTTTAAGATCTTAATTCTCTCTCCTTTTCTACCAGTATAATTTCTAGATTTCTATCTTCAAGGTCACTAATTCTGTCTTCTGTATGGTCTGCTCTATTTCCAGTGCTTTCTAATGCATTGAGTTCTTCAGCTCCAGAATTTGCTTGGGTTTTTTTTTTTTTTTTTTTTTTTAGAGTTTCAGTCTCTTTGGTAAAGTATTCATTCTGTTCATTAATTTTATTTCTGAGTTCATTGGATTGCCTTTCTTAGTTTCCTTTAAGCTTGTTAAGTTTCTTCATGTCAGCTATTTTGAATTCTCTTTCAGTGAGATTGCAATATTTCATGACTTTGGTTTCTGGAGAATAATCATTTTCTTCTTTTGATACCGCATTACTGTGTTTCTTCATGGTGCCTGATGAGTTTAGTTGTTTTCTGCCGGCCCATTTGAAGTAGTGAACACCTTGCTTGTTTAGATAAAACTACCCCCCTCGCCGCCACTCCCCGCAGCTTGATTTTATTTGCCGGGTTATAATTAGAGGTTTTTCTTTTGTTTTCCAGTAGGTGGCACCATAGCACAAGTTTTTGGTTTCTCTTACCTGCGCTGCCTCTGGTTATATTTGAGAATCTGCACTTTCCACCCTCCAGGGCATCTGCCAGAGAACTGTTGCCTGGTGGCCTCTCTGTCACTGTTTTGCCTCTGGGGTCATTGGTACCTTGCTGTTGCTGGTGTTGCTAGCATCACTGCCTGGGGCAGCGGGATAGTGGGTGTCTCTTCTGCATGGGGGGGCGGGGGAGGGGTGATTTTCCTGAGTCACTGGCTCCACTGCTGCAGGGGAGGGGGAGGGGGAGAGCTGGGGTTGCGGATGCCTCTTCAGGGTTTCTGGGCTTGCGAGCACCACCTCTGCCAGCAGAGGGGCTGGTGTCACATGCATCGCTGCAGCTGAAAGCTTGGGATTGCAGGCCCAACTGCCGCTGCTGCCTGATTCCCTGTGGCCGTGGGTATGGATGTGGCTGGAAGGCCAGAGTCATATGCATTGCCTTCCCTGATGCTACCAGGTTCTCTGGGGCTAGAGGGCTCAGCAGTCTTGGCCATCCGTCTGGTATCACAGGCACCATCTCCACTGTTCCCCTGGTTCCACCACCTCTATGTGTCCCAGTCAACCCACCTTTAGATGTATGGATGTGTGGAATTCTCCAGTGTTCTGGTATGTCGAGTAGAGACACCTTTGTTGAGTTATGGATATTTTACTGGTTGTAGATTGAAGGGAAGAGAGAATGTCTCATGCCACCATGACGCTGATGTCACTTCTCAGAAAACTCTTTTATTGACTCTGAAAAAGTCAAATGAGGATTCATTAAAAGACAGCCAAAACATAGGATTAAATGAAACTTCCTCTAAAATTGTAATTTCTAAGGTGCAACTCATCACACATATTATCAGCACATTATGTCTCATGAAGATTGCAAACATGAATGCATAATGAAGGCTCACAGATATATCTTTTCTAACATTTTTATAAGATTCATAAGATTTAAAATTTAGCACCATAAATTGATGATGAAAAATCTGAACATTGAAAAGTAATTGCCTTTTACCTCTCTGAAAAGTGACTAACATTAAAGTGTTTCCATAGAACAGAAACTGTCCTTTGTGGCCATAAGAGTGTCTGCAAGGGACAGTGGTAGGAGATGATGTCACAGAGATAGTTGGCAAAAGTGGAGGGAGCTGTGTTTAGATCACGTAGGTCTTCATAGGGTTTGAATTATACCCAGAATTGGGAAGTCATTGTAGGGTTTTGAGCAGAAGAGTAAACATGTATTTTATGTTTTCTAAGGATCACTTTGGCTGATGTGTTAAAAAAAAAGCACCTTAAGAAGACAAACAGGGAAATTAGTTAAGGGGCTATTGCAAGAGTACAGGTGAGAGATCATTGTGGATTTGAAAAAATTGGTAACTGTGAGAAGAGGTAAGACTGTGAGAAGAACAAGTTCAGGGACAAAAATAAAAAATTCTGTTTCACATATAATAAGTTTGAAATGCCTACTGATATTCAAGGAAGCCTGTGGAGTAGGTGGTTGGATATACAAATCAATAACTTAGAGTAGAAGTTGCCACAGATGATCTACTGTGTCAGATGCTACTGAGAAATCAAGGAAGGTGAAGACTGAAAATTGACTACTAATTTGACAGAATGAGTGACTTGACAAAGCATGATGGGGATGACTTTTTGAGTGCTTGGTAGAAGAGGAATTAGAGGCAATAAATAACAGACAACTCTGTAGAAGGATAATAGTTGGAGGGAAATGTGGGACAAAAGGAGGTTTTTGATTGTTTTGTTTTTACATGGGAGATATTCAGCTAATTCTCATGCTGATGTGGATAATCTTGTACAGTGCTACTCAAAATACTGGTCCATAAACTATGTCTGAGAAGTCCACCAAGAGATAATAAGTTTGTGCCAGAATGTAAATAAATGCACCACTTCTTTTATTGACAGAGCCTCACTATGGAGAGAAAAAAAAAATGTCAGGTGAATTAAACAGTATGTTTAAGGACATAATTGTTTTATATTCTGGGAAAAGTCCTTATTTTGTAGTAGATTAGTAACAAACATTTTGTGGGTTTTAGTTTAGAAGCAAAGTGAGAGAGAGAAAATTGTTGAAACAATAAAGAGAAGAGACAGATATAGAGAATGGTAGCTGCATCCTGCTATTGCTAGCCCAAGGAACTGCATTGTTTGTTAGTTTTATCAAACTCTGCCCACACCCAGGTTCAATGTGCCATTTGTTGCCTGCTAGGATCCTGACTGATATATTTATCAAACCTTTATTAATGCCTTCTGGGCATCAAACTCTCCTGTCAGATAAATAGGTAGGTAGGTAGTTAGGTTAGTTAGTAGATAGATAGATAAATAGATAGATAGATAGAGACAGATAGATATCGATAGATAGGTGTCATTGTAAATCATTTAAGTTTTGGTTGAAAAAAGGAAGAATAGAAACTATGTCAAATTTCTTTGCAAAACACTACCTTCTTACTCTTGGCTGTGCATTAAAATCACCTGGTGCACTTTAATAATATACCCCTTCTCAGGAGACAGAATCTGATTTTATTCATCTGAAGTGGATTCAGAGATTAGCATTCTTAAGTTTCCCTAGGGGATTCTAATGTACAGCCAGGCTTAGGAACTATTTTAATAAGGATTCAGAGATATAAAAGCCTTGCTGAGTGAACTCCAAGAAATAACAATATAGCAGAGGGAAAAGGCCGTGTAAATAAATAGCTTCATTCAGTGGACATTAAACAGAAAGGTCATTTATGAAAATAATTTAAATTGATATTATTGATAAAATTATGAGTCCATATTTAAGTAGATAATCATATGCAAATTACTTGGACATCTATACAACTGGTTATTTAAAATAACAGTAATCATAATAGCCATACTTACAATGCAATTAGTAGGTATGAAGCATGAATCTAGTGCTATACTTATATTAACTCTACTATAAACTCCGCACAGTCCTAATGGCGTAGGTATTGTTACTAACCAGTTTTTACAGATGAGGAAACTGAGGCACAGAGAAGTTAAGTAACTTGTATATATGGCCACATAGCTATTTTATGTTGTTTCACACTGCCTTTATGCATTTCTGCTGCCAAAATTAACCACTCTCCCTTTGCAAGTTAGCCCAATGTCAAATCATTATAGTATCATTTCTAAGATGTTGTCTTTTGCTGTCTTTTGCTTAAGCAAACTTAATTTGCTTCCATACTGTCCTCTTCCATTCTTTGTTCATATATAGCTTCATAATCTCTGATTTTCTCCAAAATTCTTCCTGCACATTTTTTATCTTCTTACTTTATTTTTATTTCAGGAATCCCAAAGTTTTCTATAGCAGGCAAATTATCAAAGATTACTTTACCATTTATTGTACATTCCTGTGATACAGGCCCTAATTAATTGTCTATTATTCCTGACTTCCCTTAGTCTTTACAAAAGGCTTGAAAGCTAAGAAATTATTTACATTTTGGAGCTGTTTTAAGGTTCATTATCTTGCCCAAGGTCACAGATCTAATAAGTGGTTGAACTGGGATTTAAACCCCCCAGTTCTAATTCCAGAGTTCTTAATGACTGCAGTTTGCTGTGCCATTAGAAAGACTGATCTCTCAAGTTAGAATATAAGTTCTGTCTCTTTGGTGCTGCTTGTCCTTTTGCATTAAATTGTCCTATGGCCAGAACAAAGTGGCCAACTATCAAAGGAAATCAGCCTTTCTACCCCTGGGGCCATGAAGAACAGCAAAAATGCTTTCTCAGGGCTTTGCTTTTACCATTTACTGTCTACTGTATGAAGTAGTAAAGATGCTGATTTTTAAAAAGTGGCAGTATAGCCTTCATTAATAAATTTTCTCAGGTATGAGTTGCTGAGACATCTTTGTTTATAGCAGCAACCTATCGATATTTTATAAATATATATTTTTTTCATTATCAAAATATATAACTTACCAAGTTCAAATTCCTAGAAGATACAAAAACAAAGAAATGCATAGGAAAGCATAAAAACGAAGTTGATTTCTGGTCCTGGATTTAGAGAGAGATACTGGATTTACCTCAAGTGTTATGTTTCATCTGTCTTTATAACTTCTGACCAAATATGTATATATATATTGCAAATGTACTCTTCTTCTGAAAAATTTAATTGCCATTCATTTTCCTAGTGTGGAGTAACATGGATTAGATTCAAGTCAAGTAGGTTAAATTTTTCTATGTTACATTGTTTAAAGTGTGTAAGTTTTTTTCTCACAAAGTAATTCTGTGTCCCTGACTCCTTCCTCCCTGGTGGAGGATAGACAGAGATGAGAACTGCTCTCCAATACAATCACTGATCCTACAGATATGTTTTCATCATAGAAAACTTAGTAAACGGAAGGCCAAAGGAAATGAGAGCAGTATGGGGTGGGCTAGCTAATAGGCATAAAAGAAACAGAATACTTCAGAGAAGAGTTTGTGGTCCAGATCACTCAGCCTTAGAGGCAATAGAGAACTCTAGATGGACCACTAGTTTCCTTCAGAAATTATTAGCTAGTGGTACTAGTTCAAGCTTGTAACAGTTCCTGATTTTGTTTTTTTTAATTAATTAATTAATTTATTTATTTATTATTGGCTGTGTTGGGTCTTCGTTTCTGTGTGAGGGCTTTCTCTAGTTGCGGCGAGCGGGGGCCACTCTTCATCGCGGTGCGCGGGCCTCTCACTGTCGCGGCCTCTCTTGTTGCGGAGCACAGGCTCCAGACGCGCAGGCTCAGTAGTTGTGGCTCACGGGCCCAGTTGCTCCGCGGCACGTGGGATCCTCCCAGACCAGGGCTCGAACCCGTGTCCCCTGCATTGGCAGGCAGATTCTCAACCACTGCGCCTCCAGGGAAGCCCCAGTTCCTGATTTTTAATGAGCATTTGAAAAATATATCCAGGAGGTCTGTCTGATTAGAAATAAAGGACAAAAAAAAAAAAAGAAATAAAGGACAATAGAGATCCAGACACAAAGAGGGGAGCTGGCATAAGTTAACAACGGTTTCCCAATGAGAAATTAAACTAGAAACTTGGGAACAGGGTGCATGGGGAAAAAAAAAAAGGCAGCAAGTAAGTACTTAGCCATGGTAAGCCCTTTGAAAATGCTCACTGAGTGAAGAATGAATAAATAGTGAGGAGAAAGAATGGACATATGCAGTATAAATTAGCTTGAGAAACTGCAGCCTGATGCTCATGTGGAAAGCCAGGGACTCTAATCACCTTCCACACACTGGATTGCATTGGCTCACTTCTCAATTGTCCAAGAAAAAATATGTCCTGACTCAGACTTGATTAAAAAATCAGTCTCATACATTCAACCACTTCATGATCGTATTCACCTTAGTGTCATCCTAAACCCCTCACTTTTTCTCAGTCCCCGCATCTACTGTTTCACTAATTCCTCCTGCTGCTGCTTGTTACCTATTTCTCAGATCCATCCCCTTGTTAGTATTCTTTCAGCCAGTGTCTCAGTACCTCACCATTTCACGCCTGGACATTTAAAACATCTTCCCATCTGGTTTACCTGTCCTCTTCAAACCATCCCCTTCATTGCTCGGAGTAAATATCTGAAATATAAATCTTGCCCAGTTATTCTCTTTCATGACACCTTTACTGTCTAGCATTTATCTCTTGAGTAAAATCCAGTATCTTCATCAAGGTATTAAAGGTTCTCCATGATTAAACCTTATGACCATCTTTTCCTCACTTCCCCCATTACCTATCATTCACTATATTTTCGATCTCCTTTCCTTGTCCATCTTATATAGTTGTCCTGGAATGTCCTTCCCCCACATATTATTCAGAAACTTCTGCTCTCTCTTTTATCCAACCACAGCTACTCTGCTTCCCTGAGTCTGAACTATTCTGCACAAATTTGTTTGCTAACCTCTTTTGTAAAGGTACTGTAATTTTCAAACGTACTAATGCAAACAGCAAATATTTTAAATTGATTGTTTTGAACATATAAAATATTAAAAAACATGTTCAAGATTGTAACAGTACAGACTTCCCTACTAATTACTAAAAAGAATTAAGTTGGCTATATTCCACAAATTGTTTTCACCAGTCTTTTGCTATTCTTTTATTTACCATTGTTACATACTTTAACAATTTATGTTTTTAAGAAGAATCACCATTGTGCAACAGTATAAACAAAATATCATCTTCACCACATTTTAATACCTCAGATAATGATCATTTATATGTATGAGTGTAAATATATATAGTATAGAATACCATAATGTAGACTCAGATATAAAGGCAGAAGGGGCCAGGGCTAATGTGCTTATCTTATCATATTTTATCTGTTCAAAGAACAAATAAATATATAAAGACTAAATTATATTAAGTTACTTCTAATGATAAAACAAAAGGTTTCATAAATTTCTTAATTATAGCTACTTAACCATTACTTTATAGGAGAAATAACAAATGAAAAAGTTTTGAACACATAGTCTCCAAATTTATCATTAAGCATAAATATGATAAATTGAAAATTTAAACAAATATTTGAAATATACTTTTATTTAAGAGTAAGATTATATTAGGCTAAACTACTTTTAATCAAAGTACAAGCTCAAGAATTTTTAGAAAAATGTAGCTTGTCTTGATCCAGAAACTTACTTTTTGGGATACTTTTCTTCTTCTTTGCCTTGTTCTAATTTTGATATTTTTATTAAACCTTCAAAGAACTGTATATTGATTTTATATAAAATTATGAACAGCATATTTAAAATTTTTTGCTTATAAATGAAAATGTTCTCTTTACATTCATTCAACAAATCCTTTACATCTCCCTTAGCAAGCAAATATAACAATGGAAGCCATGAATGTATTTCTGAAAGATGTTTTTCCCATTAAAATTCCCATTTCTTAGTTCATTTTAACAGCATAGAACTTGCTAAAATGTCACTTGTGTTACTTCTGTTGGAAGTGGTTCTTTTTTAAAACCATGTAGCAAAATAAGATATGTTGGACCACTAATTATCTCTGAAGATATAAAAAGTTGAAACCTTTAGTGAAATTCAATATTTTCAGCTGCCTTTAAATGAGAAGGAAAAGGCTTAGTTGGAATTTTCTAAAATACAGGGCCACTAGCAAGAAAAAAAAGAAAACAACAACAATAAAAAAACACAAGAATTTCATGTGTGGGAAAATCAGAGAAGCATCTATACTTCATAATCCTGTCCAGAGCCCAGTGTATATTAATATAGCACATTGAAAGTAATATAGTTCCCACATGAAACAGGATTATTCTCTATACCCAAAATTATATTTCTGTTCATTTGAAAGCAAAATTTGTTTGCACAAATTTCAATAAGTAATGTAAAAATTGAATTTAATAGAAAACATTTCCATTTTATTTTTTTATTTTTTTGGCCACACCACACAGCTTGTAGGATCTTAGTTCCCCAACCAGGGATAGAACCCGTGCTCCCTACGGTAATAATAGATACAGTTTTTCTGGACTAAAAATAGAAATAAAGATCCTTATTTTCAGATACATTATTTTGGCATCTGGATTCAAAGAGTTATGATAGATGACACATTGTTATTTAGATAAAGTTGTCAGGCTATTAAATTTCAAATAATATTTGTGGTATTAATAAAATATATTGTGGGGACAAAGGAAGGAGAAAAATTTACTGTTGATTTTGTTAAATATATTGGATAGGATTTTTCCCTATAAAATATATCTCTCACCTCTTTCTTGAACTCCATATCAAATTGTTAATATTTTCATCAGGTTGTACCACAAATCTTTAAGCTCAACATGTCCAAAACAAAGTCTTTACATTTTACTAAAACCTTATTTTCATATTCTCCACCCCCCCCCCATGATGACTCATCTACCTTAGACACTTCAGAATCATCTTCTCAACCTCCCATCCATTCTTTTTCTCAATTACTTGTTTAAATGATCCCATCTCTTAGAAAGAGGGATATACCTTTATCTCATCTCAGCCATTTATTCTTTTTTTTTTTTTTTACTTGACTCACTATAGTCTTCTAACTGGTCCCTATGTCCCTAGTATATGCCTTCTTCATTCCAAATTTATCTTGATAAAGCATAAATTTGATCATGTAATTTTCTGCTTCACTAACACAAACCAGCCAAAAGCCAACCAACCAATTAACAAAAACAAAAAACTTTGATAAATCTGTGTGGATTATATTATGTGAAATCAATTTAGGAAATTAATTTTAAATAATATATAGTAAAGTATAAACGTCTTGGAATGTCATATTGAAGCTTTTATAATTTGCCTACTAATTTTCAGTATGTTTACAAACAACATGGAAAACAACAAAGACTCTGGCAATTTAATTAAATGAAAGTCAGATAAAGGGCTCTACTGAATACTTATTTTCTAACTACAAGCAGTTAAAGGTGTTGACACTTTACCTCTGTAGCCCTCAGCACATTTAGCGTAGTACCGTGGACAGAACAACTGTTTGGTAATAGTATGTATTTGAATGAGAAGTAAAATAATTTGCCCAAAGAACTTAGCAAGAACCTCACTTAATAAAGTAGTTTTTAGTTCAGAAATGTGTGCATAATCAAAGACACAGAAATGCCATCTGGTGGTAACTTACACAAAGCAGCTGCATTAAATGACTTCTACTGCTAATAGAAGGTAAACCAGAAGTTTGAGGTTGACAATATAACTTTTCAAGCAAAAAATCATATTAAAGGTAAATAATTATAAATACACTATTGTTCACATAGTTCACCTTGCTAACCAAAACATTCACCTTCAGGATATTTGGCTGGAGTCAAGTAGCGTTTCACTGACAATACAATGGAAAAAATCTCATTAATTATAACTTCCAAGTGCGATACATACATATACACATGCATGGAATATGATGTATTAATACAGTAGCACTTGTATACAAATGAAACAAATATGAGGGCATGCTCAAAAATGTTTTACCAATACAAGTGTATAATCAAAAATATTTCTATATTGTGGTTGTAAACGTGTGAACTAAACACAGAAGAAGAAGAAAAAAAAACTTTTTGTAAGTATTTTTAACAACTTCCTAAATAGCTTTGATGCAAAGTTACAGGAGCCAGAATTCTGTAAAATACCAATGTCTTACTTTATACTTGGCTATGAGTAAAATAAGGTAAGATTCATAATGAAAAATATTTCTGGATCTTACCTCTAGTATAGATTTCAGTAGTTTATTTGAAGCCAAAATGTTCAATTCCCAAGTCAGACAGTAAAAGAAAAGGGTGAAAAAATTAAATTAGCTATGTATTTTTTACATATATTCTACATATATTTATAAACATATATGTTTATATGTTTTACAACATATTTATTTATAATATCAAAATTAATAATTGCAGTCTACTTCAACTAGAATCAGTTTATTTAGGAATTCCATTGGCGATCTCCTTTTTTGTAGGTGATTGAGGTATTTCTATTCAGCAGCACATTTAATGAGAAATAAATGAAACTATGGCATGGTCCTTCCAGCAAGTACATCTTGAGTTGGCTCCATGTTAGTAAATAAATCAGAAGAGTCAACGAGGTCATTTGAAGATGTCCCATGGTTAATTGAAACAGAGATTGCGTCTACTTCTTTAAAAAAAGACATGGGTGACTTCTTTAAAAAAAGACATGGGTGACTTCTTAATCAGCCCTCCACTTTTTTCTTATGGAAATTCCTGTACTAGAAAAGGGCACGACTCTGGGGAGAAATTTGTTTGAATAATCACATCTTCACAAAGGAGAAGATTGTTCAGTACTGAGGTTTTAAAAAAGGAGAGATTTTTTCCAGTAACAGATACTGTTAGCAATGCCTCATAAGACTTTTAAATCAAACACGTTAAAATTAGGACTCTCAGGGGTCCACTGAGCCATTCCCCTAAAAGAGCAGCACTGGTCTGACTCTTCCTGCTGAAGTTGGAGATTAATACTGGAGATTTGGGAGGAAATATGGCTACAGAAATGTGAAAACACTTTAAGTTACAAATTATTTTAAAAACTCATTGAAGTTCAAGAAAAAATGTAACAATAAATTATTATTTTCTTAATTTATACAATACTCGTTTGGCCCCAAAACAATGCAATATTCACTGTTAGTTTAATAGGCTTCAATTTCCATTAGCAGTATTTAAATTCCTTTATGTTAATGAATGATCTGCATTTACACATAATAGCTTTTAATAAAAGTTATAGACTAAACCTTTTAGTTATCAATAATCTAATATTTAGGTGTAGTGCTAAGGATAAAAAAGAAAATAAAAACTGACATTCCATTTTGTCCCAACAAATAACTGAAATTAAGTATCTACCTGAGATCATCTTAGTCTATTCTAACAGGAGAGGGAGCAATTCTGCCCCCAACCTCTGACTGCTCTTGAAGACCAAAAGGCAGACTTATGCTTTCATCTACTTCTGCTAGAAAAAAAAGTTTTACTCCTGGAAGTTTTCATGTAGAATCTGCATGTTACATTGGTTATTTGTGGCCATGTCATATTCTTTAATTATTTTTAACAAAACTGATGATAGAATAGTGTCATATGCCAGGGATGGGAGGTATTTGTGGGATAGCAGTGAGTGAAGTGGTTAAGAGTTTAATATTGGAATCAGATGGCATGGTTTGGATTTGAATCCCAATACTTATTTGCAGCGTGACCTTCATAAGTTACTTACCTTGCCTACATTTCGTTATCTGTAATATATGGTTAATAATAGTATCTCATAGTGCCATTGAAAGGAACACATTTAAAGTACTTAGAAAAGTGCCTGGCACATACAACACTAAATAAATAATAGCTATTATTCTCAGAATAATAATTATTACTATAAGACATAATTTTGCTCAAAAACAGAATTTCTTTCAGTCAAAATTTTGTTCCAACTAAGAAAATTACAGTGAATAGCATAAATGTTATTAAGAGCAAATAACACATTTTACAATAATAGTTTGAAAATAAAATCAACTTAATGGTGTTCAAATTGAATAACATAAGGAACCCTGTATATTAATCAAATACAGAATGGATATACTATCACAGTAATTGTTATTCAGTAGTTACTCTTTAAACATTGCTAACAAAGATCTTATTATCTAGTAGGAACCAAATAGAATTCATAATATTAGTTGTACATAATTCAATACAATGTAAATTTTATGAATTTGTCATTAGGGCTTTCTTTATCATTCTGAAGTTGAGTTCTGATCCTAGTAGAGAATTTTTATGTAATATCATAACTAATTTTAATGAAGCTATCACTAACCTTTCAGTAGTGCAGACAGTGTCATCTAGGATAGGTCATCAAAGACAAGTGATATTTGTACCATTTAATACAATGGGCAAAGCCTCCTTTATCTCACAGCTGTTTACTTCATTGATTCTGCCCTCCTTCCTGAAAATCAGAACCAATAGGGATTTTGATTAATTCCTTCAGTCCGTATATTTAGGCCTTTATCTCTAAATTGTCTTAAACAAATATTTCCACAAGATAGCTAGCTAGCTAGCTAGCTAGATAGACAGACAGACAGGTAGACAGACTACAAGAATCATGGGTACTTGAAGTAACAAGTCATTCTCGTTCTCTAATAATTCAAGTAAAACATCTTTTCTTTAATGGGAAAAACAATAAGCAAAAAAACTCATTGAGACACTCTAATAAAAAACCTGTACACCAGTATGGTACATTATTATTCATTGTTTCAATGTACTAAAATTTGCTACAATTTAAAAGTTGAAATAAATAAGTTGGGTGGGGGTCAAAATATAAGATGCTTCCAAAATGTAAAATCAAAAATAGAACTAAAAACTTCAAGGCACCCTTTCCACAATTCAAAAAAAAAAAAAAAAATGAATTTTGCATTCCACTGTAGCATATGCGCAACTCAGAACATGATGTCGAGGCAATTATGTTATTAACTGATTGTTTTCTAAGAAAAGCAGATGGTAAAATAAATTATGTTCTTGGGAATTTTTCTTAGACTTCCTATTTCTAGAGAGCATTCTTCCATGAAGAATTAAAACAGTTAGTGAAAGGGCTCCCATATTAAGTCGCTTAATGGAGAAATGTTTCCCTGTCCACATTACCAGTGAAATTTTGCCATTCTGGATTTATTCTTTTGGGTAAAAATCCAGTCTTTGAAATAGGAACACCTAAGGATAGTTTTAAGTTATCATTGGTTTTATTTGGGTACCAGAGAAGAGAAAGGTCTGCAGCTGGTCCAGACACCTGTTGGGAGTCAGCTCTTATAAGTTTAATGAGCTGCTCTAAAATACGCATTGAGTATAGACTTGGAACAAGTAACCAATATGTTATACAGGTATCCCCCACCGTTCTTTTTATTTTATTTTATTGATTTAATTTTTATACAGTGGGTTCTTATTAGTTATCTATTTTATACGTATTAGTGTATATACGTCAATCCCAATCTCCCAATTCATCCCACCACCACCGCCACCCCAACTTTTCAAACGTTTGCTTCATGCCACTTCATTTTCATGAAAGATCTACATTAGTACCTGTTTTCACTAACCAAAAGAAACCTGAAGAGGATTTTTCACTTTTACGAAAAGAAGTGAAAGGTGAAAATGGCGTTCAGCATTGTTTTGTAGTTAGCTGTTGTAGAGGCAGTGTGCACCCTGGGCAGTGAGAGTGACACCACCAAGCTCCTTTCCTGGGAACTACACTCAGCATCTCAGCGTCAAGCTGCCACAGCTTTGAACTATGTCTATTGCATCTATGCTTTATCTCAATTTATTTTGTGCATCTATTAGTAAGACGTGTCCTAAGGTAATTGCTTCTTCGCTTTACTCTTTATGGCTTACAAAAGGTTTCATAGGAATGCTTTGTTTTTGGATAGTGGGGGAAACCTGTACCCCTCTTTTCACATAGCCAGAACACAGTCTTGGACACTGAGGGTTGAAAGTGAAGTGGTACCCCTCACTATTACACCTAAGAAATCACTCACAAAATATGTGTTTCTAATCTCCACAGCTCTGAGCTCTGCTAGTTGAGGTCTTACTTCCTAAGAGGACAAAGGAAGTCCACTAGGGGATGCAACAATTCTGTTTTTCTTGTAGTGGAGTTTGTCCCCTGACTGTATTGAGCTTCTTAAACCACTCCATCAACCGGCAAATAAAGGATTTACTGTATTGACTGTGGTGATTGATCCTGATTATAAACGGTAGATAGAGTTGCTGGTGTACATTGGGATCAAGAAGGAGTATGTATAGAAGCCAGTAGATTTTGTAGGCTGCCAATGAATACTTTGCACAGAAATAAATTAATGAAAAATTACAGCAGATATCAACAGGTTCATAAATGGCTCAGACACTTCAAGAATAAAGATTTGGGTCATATCATCATGACCAGCTGAAGTGGTGGATGAGGGCAAAATATGAAACACATGGTGAAGAAAGAAATATAGACACCAAAAATGGCTTTGTGAACAATTGCAGGAAAAAAAAGAGTGGGATAACTATCAGTATTTTCTCCCTTGCTTTGTTATGGACATATTTGCCTATGTATAGACCAATTTTTGTTCTTTCTTCTATTTCTCTGCAATTTAATATACAGCATGTTGGTGGTGGTTAGCCTTGTCATATAGGCTTTAAGATGTCAAGAGGCTTTGTGACTGAGCTAGGTGATGGGAACTAACAGTAACTGCTGGGAAAGTGCATCTTTCCCTTGGAGGAGAGAGTAAACATGTCTTCATCTATACAAAGGCAGACTCCCCTGTTCAGTGTTGATTTCTCCAATGGGAGGCACTCACAAGAGACTTTATGGCAAAAAAGAAACAAAAGGTACTGTCCCTCAACAGGCAGATGGGTTCAGGGGCTTCATCAAATGGCAGATGTATAGTTTTACCAGAGGTTTCACGGCCTTCTCCCTGAAAATTGCCTACTTTGCGGTTACACACAGCTGAGATTGTCAGCAGCAATTCCCAGTGATTCTTGCACTTTCTGATTTACTGAATGCTGGAAGCCACTTCCCTGTCCTGACTGTCACTCTCCAGGCTCTTCTCCAGTTTTGTAAACTTTCGATTTCCTGTATTAATCCTTCTTGTCTAAGTAACAGAGAAGTTTCTCTTTTCCCATTAGAACTCTCTGATACAGTAATACTATATTTTCTCCTAACAAACACTTGAAATTACTGCTCTGAGGAAAATGAAAGCTTCTCTTCTCAACATAATTCATGTCCCTAAAATCTCAGCTTCTCCCCATCTTTTGGATAAAACTGTAGGTTTGTGTATTTTGAAAGGAGATCTAAAGTGACTTTTATCTCCACTAATATAATATCTCTCACAGTGATAGAGGAAGACTAGAGTTGATTACATCCTGACTTAGACCTCCGTTCAGCATTTTCTTCTTTTTGAATCAGGTCCCTCCACCACTTTGTACTGTGTCTATCCCGAGTGAACAAAGAATCCGCAGTTCTCATGTAATCTGTCAAATACCAGTATGTATACTTACCATCATTCTCGCCTACTTTCCAACAGCTTTCTATCAAGTGTGCTGTACTTTCTGCATGTGCACCTTGTATTATTCATCAAACTTTTCTCCTATTCACCCTTTCTCCAACCACACAGGCCCATTCTTCCCAAAACTACTTTAATATTTCAAGATAAGTTTTGGCAATTTATGTTCACTTTTTTTTCCTTCATAAGGACCACAGACAAAGGCAATTTAGTCAATTAAAAACTAGATGATTTGTAAGCACAAAGAAAGTTGGGATAGTGAGTGGAACGCTTAAGTCTCAGTGTCTTTAAAACTCCTTATGTATTGGGGGTGAACAAACTCTTTGCTGGTATTACATAAGTTGACAAGGTGTAAAGCGTGTATAGGCATTTCCTACGATAACTCCTAACAGCAGTTTATTAGCTCTGCTCCCATTCTATATAGATCTCCTCTAATACTTTCTTCATGTTCTTTCCACTAACAGGTCATTTATAAAATCATTTAAAACATGTTAGACATTCAGGAAGAATTCCTGGTGCGTAGAGGCTCTTGAGCTGTTTCTGCATATCACTTTTTTCACATATTTATAATGAGGCCTTTTTTTCCCAATTTAATTCAACTTTATTTAACAGCATTGCCTAACTATCAACCATGGCCCTGGAATACAATTATGTTCATCCTTTCCAGAAATAGTAAAAGAGATACATTTCTCCTATAAATGTATTGCTTTAAATTTTACTTAGTCTTTTCTTTGTAAAACTGAATTATTTTAATTATAAAAGCAATACATGCTTTTATATTAAAAAATAAAGATATTTTAAAAATAAAATTAAACAGAAGAAAATATTGGATTGGCCAAAAAGTTCGTTCAGGTTTTTCTGTAACATGGGAAAAAACCTGAACAAACTTTTTGGCCCACCCAGTACCTGTGGCTCCCATTCATCTCCAAACCTTTGCCCCAAAGTAACAGGTTTTTCATTTAATATTTTTATTTTTAATAGCACTTACCACCATAGCTTTATACCTAAACCTACATCTCAACTTGTTGATTTATCAGAGTTATGTAGTATCTTTTGACACCAGCAATGAAAACTATGGAATTAATGTGCTTTACTTCTCATCTATCTTAGCCACTCCATTTTCCAACTGAAATAAGTGTATAGACATTTTTAGTTTTTTAAATTACATTTGGTACTTAAAAACTTATTTTAAAACATTTTTATCAAGGAAAAAATCAAGGAATAAGTACACATGGTAGCAAGAACTGAAGAGCTTATGATAAAAAGAGTACTAATCTCTCCTTCTTACCCCACAGGGAACATTTTAAAGCTATTTTTATTTTCAGTTTTCTGGGTGCTGTTACCTCAACAATTCTAGATAAATAAATGTATACCTCTATTATTTTATATATTTTTAGATAATATATATATTGACTCTCTGGGGAAAAAAAAATAGAATATCACTCACTTACCCTACCCTCTTTCTTTTCTTTGTCTCCTCCTAATGGGAACGAAAAAAAAGAGAGAGAGAGAGAGAGAGAACAATGCCTTGAAAGTCAATGAAGAAAGTATATCAAAGAGAAGCATGTATAACCAGTAGGGTTATATTGCATGATAGGTAATGAGAGAAGGACTAAGAATTTATCATTGAATTTTATAAGATGAAAGACATTGGTGTTTATTACAACAGCAGTTTTTATGGAGTTGTTGGGGAAGAGGTTGATTAGAGTGGTTTTAAGAGAGAGCGAGAGATGAGGAGTTGGAGACATGGATTATTGACTGTTCATTTCAGAAGACTGACTGCAAAAAAGACTAGAGAAATGGAGTAGTAGTTGGTGGGGGAAACAAACAAGAGAAGTATTATTTTAAAGTTAAGAGAAACACTAGCATTTTTGAACCCTGATGGGTATGAACTAGAGAGTGAAAAAAATTATGATGTACTAGATAGAAAAGAGAATAGCTGGAATGATGTTCTTGATTAGGAGAAAACATAGATGATCTAGTGCTCAAGAGGATAGGAGATGGTAGGTGGGTAAATAGAATGCTGAGAGTCTGTAAAATTTTCTTTTTGATTGATTTGGATTTCTCAGTGAAGTAGGAAATAAGGTTACCAACTTGTGACTTTGTAAGGCCAGTAACAGAAGATGTAAAATAATTATCCAGGAGAATATAGACCCACATCATTACTGCCCATAGGTTACAAATGATTGTGATTTGAAGCAAGATTTCCTTTTGACTGGAAAAAAGAAAAGAAAAGAAACCACTTAGTTTGGAGGAATATAATATTTTGAATAGATATTTTATAATTAAAAAATAAAAGCCAAAGAACATTTGCAAATAGAAAAGCAAATTAAAATTACATGTGAATATCTTAACACCTCATACACAGATTAAGATACTTAATTGATGGGCTTATATTTCAAGTCAGTAATTTTTATCCAGAGTACTAGAGTTTTTAAATAAGAATGGAGAGACAGGTTACAGGCATAATTTTGTGTATGCTTTCAGAAGTAGAACATTTTTAGTAACATCAGAATAATCTTTTCTTTTTAAACAATAAGAGCTACTACTTTTACTGGTCTTCTGTGAATAGAACTTGTTTTTTTTAAACTTGCTTTTGCAGTAGAAAAAATCAAGTTGCTTAACACAGTAGTATGTAAACCCTGTCGTTGGCTCTCTTACCTCATCTCATACTACGCTACCCTTGGATCATTCTATTTCAGCCACAGTGGCCTTTTTGTTGTTACATGAATATGCCAAGCACCTACACACCTTAAGGATTTATACTTACTCTTCTCTCAACCTGCATATATGCTTATGTTTCATGTACTCTCACTGTTAAAAATTTTACTGTCATAAACAAAGCCCCTATGCTCTCTCATTTCCTGCATTGTTTTACTTCACAGGACTTATTACCATCAAGAAATTATGTGTTTCACTTATTTGTGTATAAACTTTCTCCACCCATGTGAATATATAAAGTGGGGATTTTAATCTTTTTGATTTGTTATTCCCAGCACCAAGAATCATGTCTTTATGATAGTCAATAAAATTATAGAATTGAAAAAAAAAATCAAAAAATTAGGTACTCAAAAGGTAATTATTTTTCTTTTTATTATGATTTCTGGCAAACTTAACAACTACACATTCCCTTTTTAACATCATATAAGGCTGCCTTGTGCCATGACTGGATTTCGTTTTGTTTTTGTAACATAGACCATCCTCTGTGTACCTCCTCTTGTGCTTGCAGAAAGCACGTTTTTAGTATCCTCTTTATGAATTGTACTGTCAGGAGGTTTTTTTTCATTCAACATACTTGTAAATTGTTTATGAATAATTATCGCTGGGTATTTTCATTCCTTTCTCTTTTTGATGCACAGTAACTTATTAGTTAACCCTCTGCCCTGGGTATATTCTAATCTTTGTGTAACATTCTATAGTACTACTCTGCGACTATCAGAGAAAGATTTTAGTCTTCTTTTGGTAAAAATAAAATTCTTGGCAAGGACTGAGTTTTTAATAGAGCTGCAAATAGACCATCCATTCTCATGTTTGAATCAAAGACAACATGAAACTTCATATACAAAGCCACTCAATACCCCCTCCCCACCTCCGCAGTTTTAGCTACTGAGGCATACTGCTGTCCCACTACCACGTAGGCTACAGTGCTACACAATAATATTTATTTATTGAATAAAATTAATACTAGTGTGTTTCTTTAGTCCCCCAAACTAATTCTAACTTCTAAAGAGTCTTTTGTTGTTATTGTTATTGTTACTATTTCTTCCAAAAATCTTTAGGACCTTTATCCAAGGGAAAAGAACTGGAGGAGAGTGAGGGCCACCAGTTTCTAGTACAGATTTTGGATTGAGGTTAATTTTTTTTTTAATCTCTTTTTTTATTTGCAATAAATTTCTGCAGAATCAACCTCAAAGAGGATTGTATATTATACCCTCCTCTATAACCAACATGATATTTGTATTGCTCTTTAGTTTAGATGGCATGGTAATATAACTAATATTTATTCATCTTACAAAAATTGATAGTGGAAACAGATATGCGCTTCAATTCACAATTTCCAACATATATTTAATTCTGTTCTGGTTGCTTTATTGTAGCATATTTATGTTATTTTTATCTGCAAATTAGAAGAAAAAGGCAATTTTGCTTAAAATATAAATAATAAAACAATTCATTTTAAACATTTTGCTAACAACTGTGTGATAAATAAAAATCATGACTTATCAAAAGCCCATCCAGAATGTACTGTTTGGTTTCAGTATGAAGCCCCGTACATTTTAACAAAATATTTTACACTATTCAGTTAATTTATTGTTTTCTTAATGATTAACTTTAAAATTCTAACTTTTTTCAAAGCAAACTTCCAGCTATTTCAAAGGAATTTTTTCCATTTCTTTTTAGTAAAAAGAGTGTAAAGTTGTAGTCTACCTCAGTTCTTCCATTAATCCAGATGTCATCCATTAGAAATTATGTTCAACAGGGGCTGGGAATTTGTCTCCTAACATATAAGAGTGTCTAACTTACTTGTAATAGGTAATCAATAAATACTCATTGAATGAATAATTTCCTGGCAAACTCAATAGTCTGGATCTTAATTTCCTTTTCTTTAAAAAGGGGGAGTTGAATGAGGATATCCAGGATTAACATTCAAGATTTTATCTGATAAAATTATAAAACTAGTCTAAGAATTTGTTCTTGGACCTGACAACTGAGAAATAAATTTTTAGAATTCTGCTTGTCTATTTAATCGAGAGAAGATAATTAAATTAATTTAATACCAATGAAAGTGAACTTATCTCTGCAGTTAGCTACAATTCAGCTTTTCAGTTGGAAGTTAGATACGTGCTTGTAAAATAGTTGTATACATTTAATAAACCATAAATTAAAACATTATCTGACTACATATGCTACAGATTTTTTTTTCTTTTTATTTTATGTATTGTCCTAAAATATAATTTCATCCAGGAAAATAGGATTTTTCCAGGAGAAAAATCCAGAAGCCTGAAATTTCTGTCACTCTTCATTCTTCATCATTATGACCTAATGATGTTATATTTGATAAGCATATCAGTTCTGATGTGTATTTGTCTCTCCTGAATTGTAAAAAGCACATTTCAGTTACTCAGGCTAGAGATTTTATTCTTTAAACTGGTCACCGTGCCTCTGGCCACACTTAGAATTTAGATTGCAAAGGAATATTCAATCTTTCATCTAATAGCACTCAGCCTATTGAATATTTAATTATTTTCCTTAAAATGGTAAACAGTTGGAAATACTTTCCTCCTAAAGGGACAGCATTCTTTTTCTATTCTCTTATGAAGCTAATATATTTTATTTTAATTGCAATACTTACCATTAACAAAGAAGATTGAACATGTTTTGTCATTTAATTCCTATTTATTTATAAAATATTACTACAAAGAACAGAAAATTGAGTTACTGTATGTAACACATTAAAAGGGGCAGTGTAGCCAAGGACAGTAGTATTGCTTGAAAGCATGGGCTACGTAGTCAAGCCACACATCCGAATTCTTTTTTTTTTTTTAATAGATATTTATTGGAGTATAATTGATTCACAATACTGTGTTAGTTTCTATTGTACAACAAAGTGAATCAGCCATATGCATACATATGTCCCCATATCCCCTTCCTCTGGAGCCTTCCTCCCACCCTCCCTATCCTACCCCTCCAGGTTGTCACAAAGCAGCGAGCTGATCTCCCTTTGCTATGCTGTTGCTTCCCACTAACTAACTATTTTACATTTGGTAGTGTATATAGGTCGCTGCTACTCTCACTTCACCCCAGCTTCCCCCTCCCCACCCCGTGTCCTCAAGTCCATTCTCTATGTCTACGTCTTTATTCCTGCCCTGCCACTAGGTTCATCAGTACCATTTTATTTTTTCAGATTCCATATATATGCGTTAGCATACGGTATTTGTTTTTCTCTTTCTGACTTACTTCACTCTGTATGACAGACTCTAGGTCCATCCACCTCACTACAGATAACTCAATTTCATTTCTTTTTATGGCTGAGTAATATTCCATTGTATATAGCACATCCTAATTCTTGATTCAACTCTACTAGCTGTGTGATCTTGGAAAAGATCAACATAAACCTCAATTTTTTTCACCTTTAAGACTGGGTAACATATAAGATTTATTTCATAGGTAATGAGGTAATACATATAAAACACATAGTGTAATTCTTGAGAAAAAATAAGTATTATCTTATTATTGTATATTATTGATTAATATGTATATGATCAAAAACGTGACTGTTGTCAAAGAGCATTGCTTTTAGTTGCATTATGGAAAAAATGTTTAAAAAGCTGTGCGAAATGCGCTTGTGGATTTATTCATTTATCATACACTTCACTGCTAAATTGAGAATGGAAGCTGAATTGCTAAAACAAGAAGTTTAAAAGGTAAAAGAACAAATGATTAAATTTTTAGGCAACTGACTTAGGAAAAGAAAATAAAAAAGTATACGTGCATACAAATTATAGACCCTTGAAAATAAAATATTGAAATTAGGCCAACTAATAACCCTGCAATGGCCTCTAAGTGTTAACGTGAAAGGAAGAGTCACAGTCTCTCATTTTAAATCAAAAGATAGAAATGATTAAGCTTACTGAGAAGGCATATAGAAGGCTGAGACAGGCTGAAAGCTAGGCCTCTTGTACCAGTTAGCCAAGTTGTGAATGCAAAGGAAAGGTTCTAGAAGATGGTTAAAAGTGTTACTCCAGTGAATACCCAAATGATAAGGAAAGTGAAACAGCCTTACTGCTGGTAATGGAGCAGGTTTTAGTGCTCTAGAGAGAAGTTCAAACCAGTCACAACATTCTCTTAAGCCAAAGCCTAATCCAGAACAGGGCCCTAACTTTCTTCAAGTCTGTGAAGGCTGAGAGAGGTAAAGAAGCTGCAGAAGAAAAGTTTGAAGTTAGCAGAGGCTGTTCATGAGGTTTACGGAAAGAAGCCATCTCCGTAACATAAAAGTGCAAGGTGAAGCAGCAAGTGCTGATGCAAAAGCTGCAGCAGGTTATTTAGAAGATCTATCTAAGATAATCGATGAAGGTGGCTACACTAAATAACAGATTTTCAGTACAGACAAAACAGCCTTATATTGGAAGAAGATGCTGTCTAGGACGTTCATAGCTAGAGTGGAGAAGTCAACACCTGGCTTCAAAGCTTCAAAGGACAGGCTGACTCTCTTGTTAGGGGTAAATGCAGCTGGTGACTTAAAGCCAGTGCTGATTTACCATTCTGAAAATCCCAGGGCTCTTAAGAATTATGCTAAATCTACTCAGTGTGTGCTCTATAAATGGAACGACAGAGCCTAAAAATAGCACATCTGCTTACAACATGGTTTGCTGAATATTTTCATCCCACTGTTGAGACCTACTGCTCAGGAAAAAAAAAAAAAAAAGTTCCTTTAAAAATACTACTGTTCATCGGCAATGGACCTGGTCACCCAGGAGCTCTGATGGAGGTGTACAACAAGATGAATGTAGTTTTCATGTCTGCTAACACAACATCCATTCTGCAGCCCATGGATCAAGGAGTAATTTTGACTTTCAAGTCTTATTATTTAAGAAATACATTTGAAAAGGCTATAGCTGCCATAGATAGTGATTCATCTGATGGATCTGGGGAAAGTAAATTGAAAACCTTCTGGAAAGGATTCATCATTCTAGATGCCATTAAAAACATTTGTGGGTTTCAGCACTGCCCTTTTAGGGGTTGGGGCCGGAAGTGACGCCAGGCAGAGCAGCAACAACAGTTTTCCACGTGCGTGTAGGGTACCAGGGTCAGGATATTAGAAATGAATACTCCCCAGTCAGTTTTCATCTTTGAACCTGCATTTTAATGGTAACCGAATTAATTTTGGCCTCAGAAAGTTACTATGGTATATTAGGTGTGCCAAAGTCAGCATCAGTGTGCCAAAGTCAGCATCAGAGTACCAAATCAAGAAGGCCTTTCACAAGTTGGCCATGAAGTGCCATCCTGATAAAAATAAGAGACCTGATGCTGAAGCAAAGTTCAGAGAGATTGAAGAAGCATATGAAATACTCTCAGATGCTAATATTAAAGAATTACTAGAATATGATACACTTGGACATAGTGCTTTTACTAATGGTAAAGGACAAAGAGCTAGTGGAAGTCCTTTTCAGCAGTCATTTAACTTCAATTTTGATGACTTATTTATAGACTTTTTTTTTGGTCAAAACCAAAACACTCGGTCCAAGAAGCGTTTTGCAGATCACTTCCAGACAAGCCAGGATGGTTCCAGTAGACTAAGGCACCATTTCTAGGAGATTTCTTTTGGAAGTGGGTTGTTTGATGACATGCTTGAAGATACGGGAAAATGTTTTCTTTTAGTGGTTTTGACACCACCACGAATCAACATACAGTACAGACTGAAAATAGATTCCATGGATCTAGCAAGCACTGTAGGACTGCCACTCAACGAAGAGGAATTATGGTTACTACATACACTGACTGTTCAGGACAGTAGTTCGTCCTTTTTCTGTTCTCATTAAACCCAACTAGTTGACTCTTCTTCAATATCTTTGATGCAGAACCAATTTTTTGTGAACTATTTTGACAAGTGCATGATTTCACTTAACTTGACATAGCTATTAAATATATTTAAATTGCTTTTGACAAATTCAGCAATATTCAGTTAGTAGAGAAATAGCTAATTATTAATTTCCCTGATTAGGCAAGGTTCTTTAAGAAAAGATTATAATTCTGCCTGGTCTTTTTTCTCTACCTGCCCTTGGGCTGATTAACATGACCAGTTTTATTACCAAAGAAAGAATGAGTTTGCCTGATAAATATTTAAAGGTTAAATTTTAAAAGTTATTGTAGATTTAAATTGTGTGAACTTGAATGCTTTTTTGGGAGTGAAACCACTGCTAATTTAAAATTGCGTACTCTGTAACATCTCTGACTTGGGTTGCAAAATGTACGTGAAACTGTATAACTGAGTCATTCAGCAAAGGATAGCAAGCAGTATCTTGGTTAATTTCTACTGAAAGCTTCAAAAAGGTATGGTTGAATATTTACCACAGAACCATGCAGAAGAATTGGAGTAAAGGAAGTGATTGTATTGCTCATAGACATTTACACTGAAAGAAAGTTGAAAACTTAATATTGCCAAGAGATTGTTACATGGCTAATGATTTCATCCCTGGCTAATAATTTTGTAGTGGTGAAATCATAGCTGTTTTACACATCTTTTCACATTTCTACATTTCTTTCTTAATTGTTGGTGCTCTAGGTCTTAGTATGGATTTATGTATTTTTGTGTGTGTACGGGTTTTCCTATTTGCACTCATCTTTAGAGATTGACTAATACCTCATTCTGTTTATAAAAACAGCCAGTAATTTCTATGCAATCTTATTATGTGCAAAATTTTTAAATCCTAAGAAATGTGTGCTTTTGTTTTCAGATAGACTTATTTCTTTTTTTCCCCTTGAATTTTATTTTATTTATTTTTTTATACAGCAGATTCTTATTAGTTATCCATTTTATACATATTAGTATATATGTGTCAACCCCAGTCTCCCAATTCATCCCACCACCATCCCCATGCCGCTGCGGCTTTGCCCCCTTGGTGTCCATACGTTTGTTTTCTACATCTGTGTCTCAATTTCTGCCCTGCAAACTGGTTCATCTGTACCATTTTTCTAAGTTCCACATATATGCGTTAATATACGATATTTGTTGTTCTCTTTCTGACTTACTTCACTCTGTATGACAGTCTCTAGATTCATCCATGTCTCTACAAATGACACAATTTCGTTCCTTTTTATGGCTGAGTAATATTCCATTGTATATATGTACCACATCTTCTTTATCCATTCATCTGTCGATGGGCATTTAGGTTGCTTCCATGTCCTGGCTATTGTAAAGAGTGCTGCAATGAACATTGGGGTGCATGTGTCTTTTTGAATTATGGTTTTCTCTGGGTATATGCCCAGTAGTGGGATTGCTGGATCATATGGTAGTTCTATTTTTAGTTTTTTAAGGAAACTCCATACTGTTCTCCATAGTGCCTGTATCAATTTACATTCCCACCAACAGTGCAAGAGGGTTCCCTTTTCTCCACACCCTTTCCAGCATTTCTTGTTTCTAGATTTTCTGATGATGCCCATTCTAACTGGTGTGAGGTGATATACTTCACTGTAGTTTTGATTTGCATTTCTCTAATAATTATTGATGTTGAGCAGCTTTTCATGTGCTTCTTGGCCATCTGTATGTCTTCTTTGGAGAAATGTCTATTTAGGTCTTTTGCCCATTTTTGGATTGGGTTGTTTGTTTTTTTAATAATGAGCTGCATGAGCTCTTCATATATTTTGGAGATTAATCCTTTGTCCATTTATTCGTTTGCAAATATTATCTCCAATTCTGAGGGTTGTCTTTTCATCTTGTTTACGGTTTCCTTTGCTGTGCAAAAGCTTTGAAGTTTCATTAGGTCCCATTTGTTTATTTTTGTTTTTATTTCCATTACTCTAGGAGGTGGATCAAAAAAGATCTTGCTGTGATTTATGTCAAAGAGTGTTCTACCTATGTTTTCCTCTAAGAGTTTTATAGTGTCCGGTCTTATATTTAGGTCTCTAATCCATTTTGAGTTTATTTTTGTGTATGGTGTTAGGGAGTGTTCTAATTTCATTGTTTTACATGTAGCTGTCCAGTTTTCCCAGCACCACTTATTGAAGAGACTGTCTTTTCTCCATTGTATATCCTTGCCTCCTTTGTCATAGATTAGTTCACCATAGGTGCGTGGGTTTATCTCTGGGCTTTCTATCCTGTTCCATGGATCTATATTTCTGTTTTTGTGCAAGTACCATATTGTCTTGATTACTGTAGCTTTGTAGTATAGTCTGAAGTCAGGGAGTCTCATTCCTCCAGCTCCATTTTTTTCCTTCAAGACTGGTTTGGCTATTAGGGGTCTTTTATGTCTCCATAAAAATTTTAAGATTGTTTGTTCTAGTTCTGTAAAATATGCCATTGGTAATTTTATAGAGATTGCATTGAATCTGTAGCTTGCTTTGGATAGTATAGTCATTTTCACAATATTGATTCTTCCAATCCAAGAACATGGTATATCTCTCCATCTGTTGGTATCATCTTTAATTTCTTTCATCAGTGTCTTATAGATTTCTGCATACAGGTCTTTTGTCTCCTTAGGTAGGTTTATTCCTAGGTATTTTATTCTTTTTGTTGTGGTGGTAAATGGGAGTGTTTCCTTAATTTCTCTTTCAGATTTTTCATCATTAGTGTATAGGAATGCAAGAGATTTCTGTGCCTTAATTTTGTATCCTGCAACTTTACCAAATTCATTAATTAGCTCTAGTAGTTTTCTGGTGGCATCTTTAGGATTCTCTATGTATAGTATCATGTCATCTGCAAACAGTGACAGTTTTACTTCTCCTTTTCCAGTTTGGATCCCTTTTATTTATTTTTCTTGTCTGATTGCCGTGGCAAGGACTTACAAACCTATGTTGAATAACAGTGGTGAGAGTAGACATCCTTGTCATGTTTCTGATCTTAGAGGAAATGCTTTCAGTTTTTCACCATTGAGAATGATGTTTGCTGTGGGTTTGTCTTATATGGCCTTTATTATGTTGAGGTAGGTTCCCTCTATGCCCACTTTCTGGAGAGCTTTTATCATAAATGGGTGTTGAATTTTGTCAAAATCTTTTTCTGCATCTTTTGAGATAATCGTATGGTTTTTCTTCTTCAGTTTGTTAATATGGTGTATCACATTGATTGATTTGTGTATACTAAAGAATCCTTGCATCACGGGGATAAATCCCACTTGATCATAGTGTATGATCCTTTTAATGTATTGTTGGATTCTGTTTGATAGTATTTTGTTGAGGATTATTGCATCCATATTCATCAGTGATATTGGTCTGTAATTTTCTTTTTTTGTAGTATCTTTGTCTGGTTTTGGTATCACGATGATGGTGGCCTCATAGAATGAGTTTGGGAGTGTTCCTTCCTCTGCAATTTTTTGGAAGAGTTTGAGAAGGCTGGGTGTTAGCTCTTGTCTAAATGATTGATAGAATTCACCTGTGAAGCCATCTGGTCCTGGACTTTTGTTTGTTGGAAGATTTTAAATCACAGTTTCAATATCATTGCTTGTGATTGGTCTGTTCATATTTTCTATTTCTTCCTGGTTCAGTCTTGGAAGGTTATACCTTTCTAACAATTTGTCCATTTCTTCCAGGTTGTCCATTTTATTGGCATAGAGTTGCTTGTAGTAGTCTCTTAGGATGCTTTGTATTTCTGTGGTGTCTCTTGTGACTTCTCCTTTTTCATTTCTAAGTTTATTGATTTGAGTCCTCTCCCTCTTTTTCTTGATGAGTCTGGCTAATGGTTTATCAATTTTGTTTATCTTGTCAAAGAACAAGCTTTTAGTTTTATTGATCTTTGCTATTGTGTTCTTTGTTTCTGTTTCATTTATTTCTTCTCTGATCTTTATGATTTCTTTCCTTCTGCTAACTTTGGGGTTTGTTTGTTCTTCTTTCTCTAGTTCCTTTAGGTGTAACCTTAAATTGTTTATTTGAGATTTTTCTTGTTTATTGCGGTAGGCTTGTATTGCTATAAACTTCCCTCTTAGAACTGCTTTTGCTGCATCCCATAGGTTTTGGATCATCGTGTTTTCATTGTCATTTGTCTCTAGGTATTTTTTGATTTCCTCTTTGATTTCTTCAGTGATCTCTTGGTTATTTAGTAACGTATTGTTTAGCTTCCATGTGTTTGTGTTTTTTATGGTTTTTTTCCCTGTAATTGATTTGTAATCTCATAGTGTTGTAGTCAGAAAAGTTACTGATATGATTTCAATTTTCTTTAATTTACTGAGCCTTGATTTGTGACCCAAGATGTGATCTATCCTGGAGAATGTTACATGTGCACTTGAGAAGAATGTGTAATCTGCTCTTTTGGGATGGAATGTCCTATAAATATCAATTAAATCTATCTAGTCTATTGTGTCATTTAAAGCTTGTATTTCCTTATTAATTTTCTGTTTCAGATGATCTGTCCATTGGTGTAAGTGTGGTGTGAAAGTCCCCCAGTATTATTGTGTTACTGTCAATTTCCCATTTTATAAATGTTAGCAGTTGCCATATGTATTGAGGTGCTCCTAAGTTGGGTGCATATATATTTATAATTGTTATATCTTCTTTTTGGATTGACACCTTGATCATTATGTAGTGTCTTGTAACATTCTTGTCTCTTGTAATATTCTTTATTTTAAAGTCTATTTTATCTGATATGAGTATTGCTACTCCAGCTTTCTTTGAATTCCCTTTGCATGGAATATCTTTTTCCATCCCCTCACTTTCAGTCTGAATGTGTCCCTAGGTCTGAAGTGGGTCTCTTGTAGACAGCATATATACGGGTCTTGTTTTTGTATCCATTCAGCAAGCCTGTGTCTTTTGGTTTGGAGCATTTAATCCATTCACGTTTAAGGTAATTATTGATATGTATGTTCTTATTACCATTTTCTTAATGGGTTTGTGTTTGTTTCTGTAGGTCCTTTTCTTCTCTTGTGTTTCCCACTTAAAGCAGTTCCTTTAGCATTTGTTGTAGTGCTGGTTTGGTGGTGCTGAATTCTCTTAGCTTTTGCTTGTCTGTAAAGCTTTTGATTTCTCCATCAAATCTGAATGAGATCCTTGCCAGGTAGAGTTATCTTGGTTGTAGGTTCTTCCGTTTCATCACTTTAAATATGTCCTGCCACTCCCTTCTGGCTTGTAGAGTTTCTGCTGAGACATCAGCTGTTAACCTTATGGGAATTCCCTTGTTTGTTATTTGTCGATTTTCCCTTGCTGCTTTCAATAATTTTTCTTTGTCTTTACTTTTTGCCAATTTGATTACTGTGTGTCTCGACGTGTTTCTCCTTAGGTTTTGTGTCTCGACGTGTTTCTCCTTAGGTTTATCCTGTATGGGACTCTCTGCGCTTCCTGGACTTGGGTGGCTATTTCCTTTCCCATGTTAGGGAAGTTTTTGACTATAATCTCTTCAAATATTTTCTCAGGTCCTTTCTCTCTCTCTTCTCCTTCTGGGACCCCTATAATGCAAATGTTGTTGCGTTTAATGCTGTTCCAGAGGTCTATTAGGCTGTCTTCATTTGTTTTCATTCTTTTTTCTTTATTCTGTTCCACAGCAGTGAATTCCACCATTCTGTCTTCCAGGTCACTTATCTGTTCTTCTGCCTCAGTTATTCTGTTATTGATTCCTTCTCGTGTATTTTTCATTTCAGTTATTGTATTGTTCATCTCTGTTTGTTCTTTAATTCTTCTAGATCTTTGTTAAACATTTCTTGCATCTTCTCGATCTTTGCCTCCATTGTTTTTCCGAGTTCCTGCATCATCTTCACTATCATTATTCTGAATTCTTTTTCTTGAATGTTGCCTATCTCCACTTCATTTAGTTGTTTTTCTGGGGTTTTATCTTGATCCTTCATCTGGTACATAGCCCTCTGCCTTTTCATTTTGTCTATCTTCCTGTGAATGTGGTTTTTGTTCCACAGGCTGCAGAATTGTAGTTCTTCTTGCTTCTGCTGTCTGTCCTCTTGTGGATGAGGCTATCTAAGAGGCTTGTGCGAGTTTCCTGATGGGAAGGACTGGTGGTGGGTAGAGCTGGCGGTTGCTCTGGTGGGCAGAGCTCAGTAAAACTTTAATCCACTTGTCTGCTGATGGGTGGGGCTGGGTTCCCTCCCTGTTGGGGAGAGCCTGAGGCGACCCAACACTGCAGCCTACCTGGGCTCTTTGGTGGGGCTAATGGTGGACTCTGGGAATGCTCACGCCAAGGAGTACTTCCCAGAACTTCCGCTGCCAGTGTCCTCGTCCTCATAGTGAGACACAGCCACCCCCCGCCTCTGCAGGAAACCCCCCAACACTAGCAGGTAGGTCTGGTTCAGTCTCCTATGGGATCACTGCTCCTTCCCCTGGGTCCCGATGTGCACACTACTTTGTGTGTGCCCTCCAAGAATGGAGTCTCTTGTTTCCCCCAGTCCTGTCGAAGTCCTGCAATCACATCCCACTAGTCTTCAAAGTCTGATTCTCTAGGAATTCCTCCTCCCGTTGCCAGACCCCCAGGTTGGGAAGCCTGATGTGGGGCTCAGAACCTTTATTCCAGTGGGTTGACTTCTGTCGTATAAGTGTTCTCCAGTTTGTGAGTCACCCACCCAGCAGTTATGGGATTTGATTTTATTGTGATTGCGCCCGCCGTACCATCTCATTGTGGCTTCTCCTTTGTCTTTGGATGTGGGGTATCTTTTTTGGTGAGTTCCAGTGTCTTCTGTTGATGATTGTTCAGAAGTTAGTTGTGATTCCAGTGCTTTTGCAAGAGGGAGTGAGAGCCGACTCATTTCTTTAATTCTGCACTTTTCCATGTTACACTCCACATGAGTATTAATCCTATGGATATGTATTAAAACTAGTAAATATCTCATACAACTTTGTGTGTGAGAGAAATATAATATTTACAATATGAAAAAAAATCCTGTGATTCATGGGAAGAGCAAAACATCACCATTAACAGGAGTTTGGAATAAGTTGATTCCAACTCTCATGGAGGACTTTAAGGAGTTCATAACTTCAGTGGAAGAAGTCACTGCAGATATGGTGAAAATAGCAAGAGAAGTAGTATTAGAAGAGGAGCCTGAAGATGGGACTGAATTGCTCCAATTTCATGATACACTTTAACAAATGAGAAGTTGCTTCTTATGGATGAGCAAAGAAAGTCTTTCTTGAGATGGAATCTACTCCTGGTAAAGATGCTGTGAAGATTATTGAAATGACAGTAATGGATTTAAAATATTACATCAACTTAGTTGATAAAGCAGCTGCAGGGTTTGAGAGAAGTGACACAATTTTTGAAAAAGTTCTCTGGGCAAAATGCTATCAAACAGCATCATATGCTACAGAGAAGTCATTGGTGAAAAGATGAGTCAATCGATGCAGAAAACTTTATTGTTGTCTTATTTTAAGAAATGGCCACAGCCACTCCAACCATCAGCAACCACCACCCTGATCTGTCAGCAGCCATCAACATCAAGGCAAGACCTTCCACCAGTAAATATTATGGTTAGCATTTTTTAGCAATAAAGAATTTTTAATTAAAATATGTACATTTTTTAGACATAATGCTATTGCACATTTAATAGACTGAAGTATAGTATAAGCATAACCTTTATATGCACTGGGAAGCAAAAAAAAAAAAAAATGTGACTTTCTTTATTGTGGTATTTGGTGGAAACGAACCTACATTATCTCTGAGGTATGCCTGGAAACAGGTTGGAGGAGGAGCTGGCTGGATATAGCTCTCCAGGAATGAGTGCTGGAATTCTACACAGGTAGCTACTATACACTCTACCACAATCAAGAGGGTAGGAAGTTAAGCAGCATCCTCTGAAAACCCTAAGGACAAAGACATACCACTGTAACTAAAGCGAGTGACCAGATAGCCAAGACTGGGAAGCTTCTTCCATTGGAGTTGCTTTTTCAACACCCATAAAGCTTGAAAAGTGATTGCTGTAAAAATGCTGGGAGGTGGAGGGAGGTGGGGGGCAGTGCACATCTCTAAAGACTTTACTTGTCAGCAGAAAAATATCAGTCAAAAGCATCAGGAGATTGTTTTTTTCCTTCTGCCAGATATCTCACAATACATATAATTGGTATAATTTAATTAGTGTACAGAATTATAGCTGCAAGGGAACCTGGTAAATACAGTTTTTACCTTTCTGGATCCTGCTGCACTGAAAAGGTAAATTAGAAATTTGTGGGAATAAACACTGAAAACCAAGTGACCATATCAGTACATATTGATTTATTTTCCCTACGAAAAGCAAAATGGTTATTAGGAAAAAAATTAGCAAAATTTTCCTGTAGTTCTTATTTCTTTCTCATCTTCCTTTTGTGATTTAGGAGCTAAGCATGTTCTCAGAAGTCATATTAAGGCACTTTAAACATCTGTTATAAAATAAATGCCCTACATTATCTAGAGTCATTTTGTTTATTATTATTAGTGTATTTCTTAAGGACTGTGAAGTTTTTCAGTAGAGTATAAAAATATTTGAAGTCTGTAAAAAATGAAAACAACTTCAAAATACAAAAAGAAAACCTGGAATTGACATTAATCAGTTTTTATTTGGATATCTACACATATTCATTTTATGATAACTTCATTAGTTATACAGTTTCATATTCAAGAAAGGTTTATTACTATGAAAGCAACGTGTTGGCTAAAGTTCTTATTTCCCAAGCATTCCTGAGTATCCATGATGATTTTGAAAAAAATCATAGCCAACTATAATAAATTATATACTATTAAAAAAGTCAAAATCAATATTATACAAATCTTACCTTTTAAGGAAAAAAATGCATAAACATATTGTGTATTATAATTGGAATGTATGGCATATGACTGAGACTATTTTCTTCCTTTTAAAGAAACACAAGCATACTAACAAATTAAGGCAATTTACAATTTATCAATTTGTTCCACATATGTTCTGCAACAGCTGATCAGGCTCAGCTTTATAAAGCTGTGCTCGCTTTTGCTGCAGCTACTGTATGTACTGCATCCTCCTTTCATCCCCCAACGCACACCATTTTCAGAGCTATATTTCTAAATCAGAGATGTGGCCAGGTCATTTCCCTGCTTGAAAACTTTGAATAGCTTCATAATGTGCCCAGGATAAATCCAGGTTCCTCAGTGTGGCTCCCTGAACCATTTTCTCTAGCCAGACCAGCCTGCATACCTTTCCTGCACTACACCTTACCCATTCCTGTGTCTGTCCTTGTGTTTGTGATGCGGTCTGCACTTGGAAATGTGTCTTTATTCTAATTTGGCTGACTACTCTTCACCCTTTAAATCACCCAATTCTGTGAGGTTTTATCGTATCACCTATGCCCAAAGTCATTTTATTTGGTAATTGAAAACAAGTAACCAACTAAATAAGTAGGACGGAGTAATGAAAACATAATTCCTATACTAAAGACAGTTCTATTCTCCCTTTTAATTCTCCATGTGAAATTATGACTTACTGTCATGACTTTTATAATTACAGTAATTGAATCAAGATAGGTATTTTAAATTTGTGAATGTATTTACTGAATGATAAATACTGTATTTTAGTAACAAGAAACTTTCCTCCAGTGTTCTTCACTTAAAGAAATGAGCAAAAAGTTAGAAATAAATTACTTACCTTGAATTGTACTATTATAATATATATGCATTAATATATCCAAAAATGATATGGGAATTATGTATTGTGGCAAAACATTATTCTTCAAAGACTGATGATATTCATAAACTTCCTTCTTATTAAGAAATTCTTAGATTCAGTTTAGGCTGTCAGTGATATTCCTTCAGCAATAATCTTTCAAAATAACAAAGACAGAGCTCTTTGTAGTGTGGACAAATTGCTGCAGTATGTTCAACATGCTGAAATTTCTAAAAGTACATGTGAAACAGATTTTTTAAATGTTCATTTCTTTTTAGTTCTCTTCTTTAAGATGAAAATCTTTTCATAAAGATAAATTTAGTCTGCTGTATATAATAACATTGCCTAATAGACCATTTCATATATTTAAGATTCTCTTCAGGAAATGATTTTAATTAGCAGCTATATAATATTTGCTTACTTGTGTATCTATTTATATTATCTTGTTTAATCATTTGTTTGTAATGAAATATCATGGCACAAGGGGCAGGTAATTATTTTACTTGGCATATTCCAGAAGGTATACAAAATTGAACCAAATATTTATCACAGTGATTTTTACTTATATAATGCAAGCATTCTGGAGAAAAAGCATATGGTAAAGACAGTTTATTTTCCTTTTAAAGAAATACATTTTTTAAAGTCCAATGTACATTTTCAATGTTAAATGAAGTTTCACACTACCAAAGAGCCTTCACAATGTTACATTCTTCTAAAAATCAAGAAGAAACCACAAGGTATTTGAAAAGGGGGAATTGTTAATTTCAACACCTTTTCATTCCCCTTTCTCCACCTAATCGTCCTTCAAGTTGCTTCTCTTGAATCTTGTAAATTCTCTAAAAATGTAAGCATATTAATCTTGTTTTAAAATAAGACAAAAATCAATTGAGGAGATTTAGATAGTATATTTCTTTAGGGTTTCTAAAACATAAGTAATTAGTTTATTTTTGCTATCAGACAATAAATGCAAAAATATCTAGCCTGTTGCTTGGAATGTAGAAAACATAAGTAAATAATGATGGCATAGGTGCACAGTCTTCCAAAATACTCTATGTGTGAAGTGAGTTATCATTAAGAGAAGATTTTTATTATCCAGTCTAATTTCATTTTTAAACTGAATTTTAAATTTACTAACAGTAAATTCTCTGCATGGATAAGCTTATCAATGATAGTGGCAATGATGTGTTATTTGTATGGCATAACAGAAAGCATTTTGGCACTACCATTTACAGGTTTGGTGGCACTGATAAGTCCTTTATTCTCTCTGAAACATACTTCAGTTTCCCCTTCTGTAGGAAAAGACGAAGAAGCTTGTTAGAATTAAATGAGATAGTCAATATGGATGAAAGCATCATAAACACTGAAAAATACTAAATAAATATTCTTCTTATTCATATCATTATTTTTAAAATTTTGTTTTAAACTGCATCGCATCTATCAATTTCTCACATTAGTTACTACAGTAAAAAGTTTTTGCCTCTTAAATATAAATCCATGGGAATAATTCCAAATGAATCAGTTTATGGTATTGCTACTTATAAAAATGTACTCTTTAGTTACACTCACTAAGTAGTATGGATCAAAATGATTTTTTTTTTAATTTTTATTTATTTATTTATTTATTTATGGCTGTGTTGGGTCTTCGTTTCTGTGCGAGGGCTTTCTCTAGTTGTGGCAAGCGGGGGCCACTCTTCATCGCGGTGCGCGGGCCTCTCACTATCGTGGCCTCTCTTGCTGCGGAGCACAGGCTCCAGACACGCAGGCTCAGTAATTGTGGCTCACGGGCCCAGCTGCTCCGCGGCATGTGGGATCTTCCCAGACCAGGGCTCGAACCCGTGTCCCCTGCATTGGCAGGCAGACTCTCAACCACTGCGCCACCAGGGAAGCCCTCAAAATGATTTAAAATTATATATGGGAGAGATGTCACTGCAGTTTAACTAAATTTTCACACAAAATTAAAATTAAAATATCCATTCTGATATTTCCAAAAGGATTCTTTGAAGTTTTTCTGTATATATACACAGTCAGAAGGAGATATTAATCCCAGTGATTGAGATGTTATTATTTGTTTCCTTATTGAAAAGTGACTCAATACATAGCTTCATTTAGAAATCAAAGTGATTCTTCACTAAGACCAAAGTAATCTTTGTATGAATTAAAACTAGTCATTAAGAAATTCTATATCCAGCTCTCCTCCTTTGAAAATTATTGTACTATTTTTTTTTTTTCTGGCAGAGTTTAAGCTTTAATAACTTTGCCATATCCTTAACAAAATGAAGAACTTTTAAACTATTTTCTACTGCAAGCTTATTTGCTTTTGTTTATTAAGATTTGGTTTGCCGTTATTTTCAGCATAGTTTTTGTTCTTTTTTACAAACACATGTACACATAAGCACTCACACACAAGTACATGTACACGTGCACACACAGGCACTTATATGAATATGTACTAAATATGCCTTTATGTCCACTAGCACCAGGTGCATGTTTTGCCAGGCCCAGTGCAAAATGAAAATGTTGGATCTCTTGTTCAAAATAATTAAGAATTTCAAGATGGCAAAAAAAAAAAAGCATTAAACCAAAAGTGAGGCTTTTCTGAGAGTGGGGCCCAGTGTGATTGCACAGGTCACACATCCACTAAGCAGGCCAGACTGTTCACATTCTCTGCAGGAAAACTATGCAATCTTCATAAGTAGTTAGCCTTCATCTTCATTTTCTTGCTATTGAATCTGTTATGTATGAGGAGGGAAAATGGTAATAAAATACCAGTTAGTGCTATTAATGTTACTCTATGATCTAGTATAGCTATAGGATATACACATTTTTTTTAACTCCTCAAGAGTAGAATATGGATCATGTTTCTATTCCCTGAACTTGGGTATAGTAAAATCAAACCATTGTCTTTGTACCAGTTAGTAAATAACTTTTCTCATCTGTTAAATCTCTGAAGTGTTACACAGTTAAGTGATAGGCAAGAAAAAATATCTATTTCTTAAAATACAATATCCAAACTGTACTTTCAACACATTGTACAGACTGCCCTCTCATGGGAAGAAAAAAGCCTTAAAACTTTCTACCTGGCATAAGGAGTAAACTCTAATTGAATAACTTAAGCATAGATTTCCTGAACAGATGTATTTTGTGTATATCCTATTTGCATCAAGAATAACCTGTCAAACATTTTTGGACTCTGGGGATAACGGAAAAGGAGGCACTAATAATGAAATGTTGCATCATACGCCTATGCAAAAATGATTTCAATATGAAAGTGTTACTACACTATTTTATAATTTTAAACTAATTCTACCAGAAATCTGAGTCCTCTTCAACTCTATATCAGCTTTAGCGTATATGTGTTTGGGTTGTGGCAGACGGGTATGGATAGGGTAAAGGTAGGAAATTAAGTGGTAACACAATCTGTCTTATACCTGAACCTCTTGAAAACAGAAACATATGCCATCTTAAAGGTCTTTTTTTCCCACTATCTCAGAGGAAATTATTCCTGTTTTTGTCAAGCCTGTTGATTCCATTGCTCTTCATTTCCTATGAGACTACCCTTCATCAGTTTTCTCTTATTTCACAAGTATCTTTAAAAAAGTTTCACCGGCTTCTTTCATTTTCATTTCTATTCATTCCTCAACCCATTACAACTTGGGTACTCTACCTAAATTGCCTGAATTACTCAAATAATCTTTTTTTTGCCTCCTTCTTTTTTTAAAATTATCGACAGATAACATGAGATGTACTCTTGACGAAAATTTAAGTGCACAGCACTGTTAACTATAGGCACAGTGTTGCACAGCAGATCTCTAGAACTTACTCATCTTGCATAACTGAAACTTTAAACCTGCTGAACAGCAACTTACCATCCCCCATCCACCCCAGCCCTGGCAGCCACCATGCTACTGTCTGCTTCTGTGAGCTTAACTATTTTAGATGCCTCATATAAGTGGAATCATATCCTGTTTGTCCTTCTGAGACTGGCTTATTTCACTTAGCAAAATGTTCTAAAAGTTCATCCAGGATATCATATATGGCAGGATTTTCTTCTTTTTTATTCCATTGTATGTATATACCACATCTTCTTTATCCATGAATCCATTAATGGACATTTATGGTTGATTCCATATCTTGACTATTGTGAATAATGCTGCAATGAACATGGGAATGCATATATCTCTTAAAGATCCTGATTACAATTCTGTTGGATAGATACTCAGAAGTGGGATTGCTAAAATACACAAAGAATGAGTCAAATGCTGGCTTGTTCTTTGGACATTTGTTTTGAAAAATAATATTAAGTGCAATAAAATATCCTTCATTTCATATTTGACTTGCACAGTGTGATCACAATGAGAGCTATTTTTGAGAAAAACTATTTAATGGTTTCCCACTTTTCTCAAGGGCCTCTCAAATCTTTGAAATTCAAATGTCTCTTCTGAAGTACCTAGTGTGTTATCATTATTTTGCAAGACTTGCAAAATTTACTTTCCAAAAATTTTGCACTAAAGAAGCTATTCATTAGTGTTAAATTATTGGAATTTTTACATAATAATAATTATATAAGTGGTCAGCTCATTGGTGAATAATTTCATATTATGGGTATTGCTTTGTTATGTGAAGATTTTTACTGAACACTTACATACCAAGGACTTCCCTGAATAATTGGATGCAAACATCTGCATCTTTTGATCCACTACTTGGAAGGATTATTTAATCAGTCTTTGAGATGCAAACTTCAAATGTATAAAATGGATGGTTAGTCATTTTAAATATTAGTAGATTTTCTACTTCAAAAATGACAGACTGACATAAGCACTTATGGAACTCTGGGCTAATCTCCCCTCCCCCCAACATTCATCTGCAGCAGTGATACCACAATTTATAAACCAAGGTCAGGTTATATCACTGTACACTTACATGTTCATTACTGATCAAGACTATTTTTCATCTAGCTATTAATCAAAGTATCATCAGAATGCAATCATAGTTCTAAGAATAGGAGATGAGTTTACACAATAATTTACATTAATAAATAATCTACTTCAGACACTAAATATTTTAATCTGCAATAAATATCTTCATGGGTGGAAATATAAGCTATAGTAATGGATTCATAAACTCACTACTTGGAAAAGGTCAAGAAAGGTTTTTCTTCATTGTTATCATATTCCTTAACTGCATAAATGAGATATGCAGCTAAAGCTTCCTTTAGAATAGTAGGAATTAGTCCTAAGGAATCAGGGTCACTCGTTATGAAGTCTATATTTGGTTTTGGCACATCCAGCAGCTTTATTATGTATCTCATCACTCCCATTTTTCTTTTTCCTCATTGTTGAGGTGACAGTATAGTTTATTGTTCAAACCAGGGCACTTCTGAGAATGATATGGGATGCTATTAATAACAACAGTGACACCATAGGCATAAACTGAAACTGTCCAGGGCAAGCCAGGACTTACGTTAACCTGTCATAGTACTTTTCCCTTTAAAATTTCTGTGCCAAGTTCTATCCTTTACCTTTCAAGAATATCTGCCTTTAGCTATGGATCACTTTAAAGTGTCCAGCACTTGTCTATGACCATGGCACCCTGAACACGCCTGATCTCATCCAAAGTGTCAAACACCAATAAGTAATCAATATATTACCTATGAAAAGCTTCAACATTTTTAACAAAAGACTAAAGCCTTAAAGAGATGAAACTCTAGTTTAGGTAATTCCAAAAATCTTCCAGAGAAGGAGTATGTCGTAAATGGTGCTAATTAAATGCTTGCTTCTCCACCTATTACTAAATTTGGTATCCTGTCAAGTTCTCAGAAGTTTCCAGAAATAATATGCCCTTTTATATGCAGTGTTTTCTTGTATCTACATTTGCATATGCCTTCCCTTCAAGCAAATTGTACTAGATACAGAAAGCTGCCCAGTGGTTCATCCAATTAATTATTTCTGCCTTACTTCAAGTCTTATCTCTCCCCTAGATTTTTAGTTCCATTGATGCTTACCTTAACCTTTCTAAAAGTGAGCACAAGAGGTAAATATTTAACAATATTAAAGTATTTTCAAAACATCTTAAAGAGAAAACAATTAAAATGTGAAAGTAAATTTTTGCAAAAGTGATTCAGCTATTTCTATGAGCCTGTTAGATGAAAAACCTCTAATTTCTGTCAGGGAGCTAGTTGCTGGCATGGGTCCAGGGATTTCCTTCCATTCTTCACTGACAAAAATATACTCATTCATTTATTCATTTATTCATTTGCCTATTCAATAGAGTTTACTGTAGTCAAGCACTACACTAGAAATATAAACTATAAGACAGTACAGTTTCTATCTCATAGTCCAGCAGGGGAGATAAATACACAACGTTGAATTAACAATATTATAGAGTTAACCATAACTCTATAGAACAGCAAAGAGAAGAAAATCAAAGAACACCAAATAGGCAGATCTTCACAGAGTTCATAGACCAGTGGAATCCTGAAGCGTTGAGTACATTTACCAAGCAGAGGAATGGAGAAATTTTACTGCAAGCTGAGGGGAGTTCTCATAAGGACACAGAAGCACAGAGAATGTGGTGTTCAGGAGGCTGCAAGCAGGCGCGTGTGGCTAGAATGCCAGGAACCCATGGTGTGGGCCCGTTAGGCAGATAGGTCAGAGTGTGAATGGACCTAGAAAACACAGGAAGGGGTTTTAACTAAGAGTTACCAGGATTTAACAAAAACATTTATGAAGAAAGCTAATTCTGTTAGCAGTGTAAAAAACATTTGTAGAAATATGGGGAAAAAATGTTGAGGGCCTAAGGGAAATCTGTCAGTGACAAGGGGTTGGCGTTTAACTCATCCAAAAGCAATGAGACCATTTATTCATCCATTCTACATATATTGTATACTTACATGCCAATATTATGCTAGCTGGTAGGCTTCCAAACATGAATTAGCTACTAAAGTATAATTTAAACAGAAGAGGACTTGAACACAGTCTGTTTTCATAAAATTGAAAATTGAGATATGGTCTCAATTTCCTGTGTACCTTGGTTCTTAAGGTATATAATTTAAAATTTTAGATTTTGATAGTGCATGGATGAGGATTTGTGTTAAACTCACACATCTTAACCCACAACTAATTCCTGCCCAAGGAGTCAAAGCTGGATGATAAATCAATAAAAACAGCAAAAAGTATTATGTTATTCTTGGCAGATTTCTCCACGAGGTGAGTGAGAGTATGACAGTGATCAATATTAGAGTGGCTATGCCTGAAACATATATTTTCCTAAAATGACATTGACCCAATAGACCCAGACCTCTCATTCAAGGAGAAAGCTGACCTTAAGTTCTGAGCACCTTTTAGCAACTTGCAGGTTACAGGTATTGGTTTACATGTTCTCTCTTTCACCTGGACTATAAGCTGCTTGTCAGCAAGAATTGTCTCTTATTTATCTTTGTATTTAGTCTAGCACACAACACTGGAACATAAAATTGTAAAACATTTGTCAGTGAAAATTAAGATAAATGGGTGTCTGAGATATGAATACAGAATACTTCCTATTAACACTTATATGGGAAACTCTGATCCAAAATTTTTTTTCATTATTAGCAAGATCAGAACCTCCCATTGGGATTTAATATATTCAAGTTGTTTGTTTCCTGGATTGTTTGGGGGCAAGAAAAGCCAAATTTACACCTAATTTTCTCCTCCACTCACATTGTGCTTTTCTAACTTTTCTAGGATTTTCTGTAGATGTGTTTGTTTTATTTATCAGCAGACTTAGATAATAACCATTATCTAATACAGCTCATATTTAACTGTAAATAGGGCAAGCCAGATTTGTAGAGTAATTGGGATGTTTTAATAGAAAGTATTTTTATTTAATTTTTTTATTCAAGGATATCTCTCAGAGTTAGACACTTTTGTCCCAGAAAACAATTTTTTTTTTAAATTTATGTATGTTCTCTGCCACAACCAGAGGGACTTTCAAAACAAGACACAAAGAGAGAACTGTCCAATGAACTCTTCCTTTCTTCTAAATTCAGGGACCTTTCACAGTACAGTCTTTTCCTTGGAAGCTGTAAACAGTACAGAGGGATGAATATAACATAGGGAAGTACTTTATTAAAAATTTTTTCTCTTATGAATTATCATTACAAATATAACTATATCCTCAGGAATTTCATGTCATTTGGCATTTATTCTTGTTTAGCACTTATCAGTTCTAATGTATTAAAATATTTATGTATCTGAATTCTCTTCACTACATAGTAAACTTCTTTAGATCAACTTCTAATCTTTATTCCTGGAATATTATCTCACAAAGGGCTGGTACAAAGTAGTTGTTTGCTAAATATCTGGTGAGTGAATTATTTTCTGCTACTCATATTTTAAAATAGTTAGCTACTTCCTCTGGAACAAACAATATTCACATATTAAATTGATTTTGAGAGGAAGATCTCTTCCAAGTTTGAAAATCATTTAGAAAAATTCAGTATCACTCAAACCATGACTTGGGATTGTTCTTAAAGTATCAAACCTTCTGAGTTAATAATTTAACCATAAAATATTTAATTTCAAAGAGAAAAAAAGACATAGTAAGAAATCAGTGCAACTTTAACTTGTGCATTCATTATAATTTGAGTAATGGTAATTCTTAAAAAGTTTTTTGAGCACTTTCTATTTGTTAAACATCCTTCTAAGTGTTTTACATGGAAATGTTTTCAATAAATCATCACAAAACCTTGTGAATTCAGCCCTGACTAGAAGAACTAATGGTCTATCATTTCTTTGATCAAATAACTCACTAAATCATTTGATTTCTGAATAGCAATTGCAATTCTGCTGCAGAAATCTTTTTTTTTTTAATTTTGAAGAGATAACAGCTTTCCAAACACTTTAAAATTTCATGACCATCTGAATTATTTTTTGCCAATTTACTAGTATTTAACATGACCTTAACCCATACCCACTCCATCCACCTGCTGTCCCCCTCATAATTAACCCCCTTTACTTCCTTTTCTTTTCATCTTAAGATATATTATATATGTATATTTTATAAATATATATATATAGTTTCTTTCTCTTTCTTGTCTGTCTCCTCTTTTGCTCCCTCCTATTCTTTCAGGACTTTTAACTTATATACATACATTATTTTCTCTTTCTCTTAAAATGTAAATTATAATGTTAATTTATTTGATCCATTCCTTCATCCCCAAGTAGCCAACTTGCATTTACTTAAGGTTTCTTCCAAAGGTCTGTCTTTTAATTGATTTGTTTTACTGTTCAATAAGGTATTTGTAGCTCCTTCGGGGTGTTCAGTAACTTGGCAGTCTTCCATGTAGCCTCCGTAGGCAATATCAAAAGAAAACTCCTGGAGGAATAATAGTGATGAAATGCCCATGCTGCGTATGCATTTTCTCATGTCCAGAGTACTCTGGAGAAATTAATTAAGCCTCACAGCACCCCTTTGAGGTGTTATTATTATCTGCCTTTTAGGTGTGTACAAATCTCAACATGTTCACTAACATTTTTGCCCAGTGTCAAAGAAAAGTGTTAGTTTCATACTAAGATTAGCATTTAATTATTATTGTTTAAAGTCAGTATTGTTCTTTTGCTGCTGTATCTCTCACTGGTGTTCTCTCTCTCAATCTTTCTCTCTTTTTTCTCTCTCTGAATAGAACTAACATAATCTCATTACCATATGACTAAAAGCTCTTTTCATATTTACCAAAGTAGTGAATACATATATCCTTAGAGTTTTTTTTTTTTTTATTCTTTTTATTTGTTTCCTATCATTTTTGTTTTTAAACATCTTTATTGAAGTATAATTGCCTTACAATGGTGTGTTAGCTTCTGCTTTATAACAAAGTGAATCAGTTATACATATACAATATGTTCCCATTTCTCTTCCCTCTTGCATCTCCCTCCCTCCCACCCTCCCCATCTCACCCCTCTAGGTGGTCACAAAGCACCGAGCTGATCTCCCTGTGCTATGCGGCTACTTCCCACTAGTTATCTGTTTTACATTTGGTAGTGTATATATGTCCATGACACTCTCTTACCCTGTCACATCTCACCTCTCCCCCTCCCCATATCGTCAAGTCCATTCTCTAGTAGGTCTGTGTCTTTATTCCCGTCTTGCCACTAGGTTCTTCATGGCCTTTTTTTTTTTTTTTTTTTCCCCTTAGATTCCGTATATATGTGTTAGCATACTGTATTTGTTTTTCTCTTTCTGACTTACTTCACTCTGTATGACAGACTCTAACTCCATCCACCTCATTACAAATACCTCCATTTCATTTCTTTTTATGGCTGAGTAATATTCCATTGTATATATGTGCCACATCTTCTTTATCCATTCATCCGATGATGGACACTTAGGTTGCTTCCATGTCCTGGCTATTGTAAATAGAGCTGCAATGAACATTTTGGTACATGACTCTTTTTGACCTATGGTTTTCTCAGGGTATATGCCCAGTATTGGGATTGCTGGGTCGTATGGTAGTTCTATTTGTAGTTTTTTAAGGAACCTCCATACTGTTCTCCATAGTGACTGTATCAATTTACATTCCCACCAACAGTGCAAGAGGGTTCCCTTTCCTCCACACCCTCTCCAGCATTTATTGTTTCTAGATTTTTTGATGATGGCCATTCTGACCTGTGTGAGATGATATCTCATTGTAGTTTTGATTTGCATTTCTCTAATGATTAATGATGTTGAGCATTCTTTCATGTGTCTGTAGGCCATCTGTATATCTTCTTTGGAGAAATGTCTATTTAGGTCTTCGGCCCATTTTTGGATTGGGTTGTTCGTTTTTTTGTTATTGAGCTGCATGAGCTGCTTGTAAATCTTGGAGATTAATCCTTTGTCAGTTGCTTCATTTGCAAATATTTTCTCCCATTCTGAGGGTTGTCTTTTGGTCTTGTTTATGGTTTCCTTTGCTGTGCAAAAGCTTTTAAGTTTCATTAGGTCCCATTTGTTTATTTGTGTTCTTATTTCCATTTCTCTGGGAGCTGGGTCAAAAAGAATCTTGCTGTGATGTATGTCATAGAGTGTTCTGCCTATGTTTTCCTCTAAGAGTTTGATAGTGTCTGCCCTTACACTTAGGTCTTTAATCCATTTTGAGTTTATTTTTGTGCATGGTGTCAGGGAGTGTTCTAATTTCATACTTTTACATGTAGCTGTCCAATTTTCCCAGCACCACTTATTGAAGAGGCTGTCTTTTCTCCACTGTATATGCTTGCCTCCTTTATCAAAGATAAGGTGACCATATGTGTGTGGGTTTATCTCTGGGCTTTCTATCCTGTTCCATTAATCTATATTTCTGTTTTTGTGCCAGTACCATACTGTCTTGATTACTGAAGCTTTGTAATATAGTCTGAAGTCAGGGAGCCTGATTCCCCCAGCTCCATTTTTCGTTCTCAAGATTGCTTTGGCTATTCGGGGTCTTTTGTGTTTCCATACAAATTGTGAAATTTTTTGTTCTAGTTCTGTGAAAAATGCCAGTGGTAGTTTGATAGGGATTGCATTGAATCTGTAGATTGCTTTGGGTAGTAGAGTCATTTTCACAATGTTGATTCTTCCAATCCAGGAACATGGTATATCTCTCCATCTATTAGTATCATCTTTAATTTCTTTCATCAGTGTCTTATAATTTTCTGCATACAGGTCTTTTGTCTCCTTAGGTAGGTTTATTCCTAGATATTTTATTCTTTTTGTTGCAATGGTAAATGGGAGTGTTTTCTTAATTTCACTTTCAGATTTTTCGTCATTAGTGTATAGAAATGCAAGAGATTTCTGTGCATTAATTTTGTATCCTGCTACTTTACCAAATTCATTGATTAGCTCTAGGAGTTTTCTGGTAGCATCTTTAGGATTCTCTATGTATAGTATCATGTCATCTGCAAATAGTGACAGCTCTACTTCTTCTTTTCCGATTTGGATTCCTTTTATTTCTTTGTCTTCTCTGATTGCTGTGGCTAACACTTCCAAAACTATGTTGAATAATAGTGGTGAGAGTGGGCAACCTTGTCTTGTTCCTGATCTTAGTGGAAATGGTTTCAGTTTTTCACCATTGAGGACAATGTTGGCTGTGGGTTTGTCATATATGGCCTTTATTATGTTGAGGAAAGTTCCCTCTATGCCTACTTTCTGCAGGGCTTTTATCATAAATGGGTGTTGAATTTTGTCGAAAGCTTTCTCTGCATCTATTGAGATGATCATATGGTTTTTCTCCTTCAATTTGTTAATATGGTGTATCACGTTGATTGATTTGCGTATATTGAAGAATCCTTGCATTCCTGGGATAAACCCCACTTGATCATGGTGTATGATCCTTTTAATGTGCTGTTGGATTCTGTTTGCTAGTATTTTGTTGAGGATTTTTGCATCTATGTTCATCAGTGATATTGGCCTGTAGTTTTCTTTCTTTGTGACATCTTTGTCTGGTTTTGGTATCAGGGTGATGGTGGCCTCGTAGAATGAGTTGGGGAGTGTTCCTCCCTCTGCAATATTTTGGAAGAGTTTGAGAAGGATAGGTGTTAGCTCTTCTCTAAATATTTGATAGAATTCACCTGTGAAGCCATCTGGTCCTGGGCTTTTGTTTGTTGGAAGGTTTTTTATCACAGTTTCAATTTCAGTGCTTGTGATTGGTCTGTTCATATTTTCTATTTCTTCCTGGTTCAGTCTCGGCAGTTTGTGCATTTCTAAGAATCTGTCCATTTCTTCCAGGTTGTCCATTTTATTGGCATAGAGTTGCTTGTAGTAATCTCTCATGATCTTTTGTATTTCTGCAGTGTCAGTGGTTACTTCTCCTTTTTCATTTCTAATTCTATTGATCTGAGTCTTCTCCCTTTTTCTCTTGATGAGTCTGGCTAATGGTTTATCAATTTTGTTTATCTTCTCAAAGAACCAGCTTTTAGTTTCATTGATTTTTGCTATTGTTTCCTTCATTTCTTTCTCATTTATTTCTGACCTGATCTTTATAATTTCTTTCCTTCTGCTGGCTTTGGGGTTTTTTTGTTCTTCTTTCTCTAATTGCTTTAGGTGCAAGGTTAGGTTGTTTATTCGAGATGTTTCCTGTTTCTTGAGGTAGGCTTGTATTGCTATAAACTTCCCTCTTAGCACTGCTTTTGCTGCGTCCCATAGGTTTTGGGTCGTCGTATCTCCATTGTCATTTGTTTCTAGGTATTTTTTGATTTCCCCTTTGATTTCTCCAGTAATCACTTCGTTATTAAGTAATGTATTGTGTAGCCTCCATGTGTTTGTATTTTTTACAGATCTTTTCCTGTAATTGATATCTAGTCTCATAGCGTTGTGGTCGGAAAAGATACTTGATACGATTTCAATTTTCTTAAATTTACCAAGGCTTGATTTGTGACCCAAGATATGATCTATCCTGGAGAATGTTCCATGAGCACTTGAGAAGAATGTGCATTCTGTTGTTTTTGGATGGACTGTCCTATAAATATCAATTAAGTCCATCTTGTTTAATGTATCATTTAAAGCTTGTGTTTCCTTATTTATTTTCATTTTGGATGATCTGTCCATTGGTGAAAGTGGGGTGTTAAAGTCCCCTACTATGATTGTGTTGCTGTCGATTTCCCCTTTTATGGCTGTTAGTATTTGCCTTATGTATTGAGGTGCTCCTATGTTGGGTGCATAAATATTTACAATTGTTATACCTTCCTCTTGGATCGATCCCTTGATCATTATATAGTGTCCTTCTTTGTCTCTTGTAATAGTCTTTATTTTAAAGTCTATTTTGTCTGATATGAGAATTGCTACTCCAGCTTTCTTTTGATTTCCATTTGCATGGAATATCTTTTTCCATCCCCTCACTTTCAGTCTGTATGTGTCTCTAGGTCTGAAGTGGGTCTCTTGTAGACAGCATATATATGGGTCTTGTTTTTGTATCCATTCAGCCGGCCTGTGTCTTTTGGTGGGAGCATTTAATCCATTTACATTCAAGGTAATTATCGATATGTATGTTCCTATTCCCATTTTCTTAAATGTTTTGGGTCTGTTATTGTAGGTGTTTTCCTTCTCTTGTGTTTCTTGCCTAGAGAAGTTCCTTTAGCATTTGTTGTAAAGCTGGTTTGGTGGTGCTGAACTCTCTCAGCTTTTGCTTGTCTGTAAAGGTTTTAATTTCTCCATCGAATCTGAATGAGATCCTTGCTGGGTAGAGTAATCTTGGTTGTAGATTTTTCTCCTTCATGACTTTAAGTATATCCTGCCACTCCCTTCTGGCTTGCAGAGTTTCTGCTGATAGATCAGATGTTAACCTTATGGGGATTCCCTTGTGTGTTATTTGTCATTTTTCCCTTGCTGCCTTTAATATGTTTTCCTTATATTTAATTTTTGACAGTTTGATTAATATGTGTCTTGGCGTGTTTCTCCTTGGGTTTATCCTGTATGGGACTCTCTGTGCTTCCAGGACTTGATTAACTATTTCCTTTCCCATATTAGGGAAGTTTTCAACTATAATCTCTTCAAATGTTCTCTCAGTCCCTTTCTTTTTCTCTTCTTCTTCTGGGACCCCTATAATTCGAATGTTGGTGTGTTTAATGTTGTCCCAGAGGTCTCTGAGACTGTCCTCAGTTCTTTTCATTCTTTTTTCTTTATCCTGCTCTGTAGTAGTTATTTCCACCATTTTATCTTCCAGGTCACTTATCCTTTCTTCCGCCTCAGTTATTCTGCTATTGATCCCATCCAAAGTATTTTTAATTTCATTTATTGTGTTTTTCATCATTGCTTGGTTCCTCTTTAGTTCTTCTACGTCCTTGTTAAATGTTTCTTGAATTTTGTCTATTCTATTTCCAAGATTTTGGATCATCCTTACTATCATTATTCTGAATTCTTTTTCAGGTAGACTACCTATTTCCTCTTCATTTGTTAAGTCTGGTGTGTTTTGACCCTGCTCCTTCATCTGCTGTGTGTTTTTCTGTCATCTCATTTTGCTTATCTTACTGTGTTTGGGGTCTCCTTTTCACAGGCTGCAGGTTTGTAGTTCCCGTTGTTTTTGGTATCTGTCCCCAGTGGCTAAGGTTGGTTCAGTGGGTTGTGAAGGCTTCTTGGTGGAGGGAACTAGTGCCTGAGCTCTGGTGGATGAGGCTGGATCTTGTCTTTCTGGTGGGCACGTCCACGTCTGGTGGTGTATTTTGGGGTGTCTGTGGCCTTATTATGATTTTAGGCAGCCTCTCTGCTAATGGGTGGGTCTGTGTTCCTGTCTTGCTAGTTGTTTGGCATAGGGTGTCCAGCAGTGTAGTTTGCTGGTCGTTGAGTGAAGCTGGGTCTTGATGTTGAGATGGAGATCTCTGAGAGATTTTTGCCGTTTGGTGTTACGTGGAGCTGGGAGGTTTCTTGTGGACCACTGTCCTGAAGTTGGCTCTCCCACCTCAGAGGCATGGCCCTGATGCCTGGCTGGAGCACCAAGAGTCTTTCGTCCACACGGCTCAGAGTAAAAGGGAGAAAAAATAGAAAGAAAGAAAGAAAGAGGCTATAATATAGTGAAGTAAAATAAAGCTATTGTAAAGCAAAGCTATACAGACAAAATCTCACCCAGAAGCATATACATATACACTCACAAAAAAAAAGGAAAAGGGGAAAAATTAATATATCCTGCTCCGAAAGTCCACCTCCTGAATTTGGGATGATTCGTTGTCTATTCAGGTATTCAACAGATGCAGGCACATCAAGTTGTTTGTGGAGTTTTAATCCGCTGCTTCTGAGGCTGCTGGGAGAGATTTCCCCTTCTCTTCCCTGTTCGCACAGCTCCTGGGGTTCAGCTTTGGATTTGGACCCGCCTCTGCGTGTAGGTCGCCTGAGGGCGTCTATTCCCCGCCCAGACAGGACGGGGTTAAAGGAGCAGCTGCTTCGGGGGCTCTGGCTCACCCAGGCCGCGGGGAGGGAGGGGTACAGAGGAGGCCGGGCGAGCCTGCGGCGGCGGCCGAGGCCGGCGTGACGTTGCACCAGCCTGAGGCGGACTGTGTGTTCTCCCGGGGAAGTTGTCCCTGGATCACGGGACCTGGCAGTGGCGGGCTGCACAGGCTCCCGGGAGGGGCGGTGTGGAGAGTGACCTGTGCTCGCACACAGGATTTTTGGAGGCGGCAGCAGCAGCCCCAGCGTCTCACGCCCGTCTCTGTGGTCGGCGCTGATAGCCGCGGCTCGCGCCCTTCTCTGGAGTTCGTTTAGGCGGCGCTCTGAATCCCCTCTCCTTGCGCGCCGCGAAACAAAGAGGCAAGAAAAAGTCTCTTGCCTCTTCGGCAGCTGCAGACTTTTTCCCGGTCTCCCTCCCAGCCAGCTGTGGCGCGCTAACCCCTTCAGGCTGTGTTCACGCCGCCAGCCCCAGTCCTCTCCCTGCGATCCGACCAAAGCCGAGCCTCAGCTCCCAGCCCCGCCCGCCCCAGCGGGGGAGCAGACAAGCCTCTTGGGCTGGTGAGTGCTGCTCGGCGCCGAGCCCCTGTGCGGGAGTCTCTCCGTTTTTCCCTCTGCGCCCCTGTTGCTGTGGGATCCGCGCTGATCGCGGCGGCTCGCGCCTGTCTCTGGAGTGCTGGTTGGCGCCAATCCTCTGTGCGGGAACCTCTCCGCTTTGCCCTCCGCACCCCTGTGGCTGCGCTCTCCTCCGTGGCTCCGAAGCTTCCCCCCTCTGCCACCCGCAGTCTCTGCCCGTGAAGGGGCTTCCTAGTGCGTGGAAATCTTTCCTCCTTCACAGCTCCCTCCCACTGGTGCAGGTGCCATCCCTATTCTTTTGTCTCTGTTATTTCTTTTTTCTTTTGCCCTACCCAAGTACGGGGGGAGTTTCTTGCCTTTTTGGAGGTCGGACGTTTTCTGCCAGCGTTCAGTGGGTGTTCTGTAGGAGCAGTTCCACGTGTAGATGTATTTCTAGTGTATCTGTGGGAAGGAAGGTGATCTCCGCGTCTTACTCTTCCGCCATCTTCTCTCCCCGAATCCTTAGAGTTTTTTTAATTATTTCAATACCAATTACTTTATAATTTACAAATCACTTACCTTTTTATCTCTTTCTCCAGTTTTACTTATTAAAGTTGTTCAACCCATTTTTGCATAATTAGGATTTATCCTTATTTTTAATTGTACAGTCTACATTTAGAAGTACTGTGTTCCTGTGGACACCAAGGGGGGAAAGTGGTGGCGGGGGTGGTGGTGGGATGAAGTGGGAGATTGGGATTGACATGTATACACTGATATGTATAAAATAGATAACTAAGAAGAACCTGCTGTATAAAAAATAAATAAAATAAAATTCAAAAATTCAAAGAAAAGAAGTACTGTGTTCCTTAATTAGTAGTTTTATTGATATTAATAGATGATATTTCTTTATAAAAGACTTCAGGTTTATTTTAAAAATAACTAACAAGCACTTACGTGAAAAGCTGTATATTCAAATTCTTGTTTATTTAGCCAAAATAGAAATACAAAAACATTTTAAATTGTGAAATAAAGTATGCGCCAATCTAATGTCCTATTCAATCTGGAGTGGCTTGATTATATCTATTTTTTTTTATTTTACATTTTATATTTTTGCTGAATAAGGGGAAGGACGGTCATGTATTGTTTGGGGAAGAACTATTATTGTTTTATTAGGACATAATATTGTTTACTATAGCTACTTCCAAGTATGTTCCATAGTAGGGAAGTGAAGTCATCCTCCTTGAGGGCTAGTTGATGACATTTAAAAGCTCAAACACATTCTTAATTGAAAAAGGGTAAAATAAAACTTATTGGATATTTTAAAAACACATATTGAAAGGAATCCTACCCTTTACTTGATCAAGTGTGAGTTGAGATAAAATATATTTTCTTTTAATATGCATTTAGTTTATTGTAAGATACACATTTGTAATTCTTACTAACTACATATAAGGTTACATCAATGAGTTTTCATATCTTTTTTGACAGCCAGACTTTATAGAGTTAACCCTTACTCTCCTAAGTGAAGATTGAGTTAAAATAATTTGTGAAAATTATTGTTTTACATGCAGAGCTTCTAAAATAAATCTATTGGGACAATGTCTATTCTTGGTTAATGTCATCCCAAATTAATCTAATTAAATAAGTACACAAATGTAAAAGGAACAAAACCATTAAAATTAGTGAATACTAGCCCCTTTCAGTATATAATTTCCCCACTCTCTTCCCATCTTAGTTGAGGGAGAACTTAACAGGTTTTGAGGCTGTCTCTGTGTTAAATTAGTTTCTGCTGATACAACTTTATTCTTTGCATCATGATAGCAAGAGAATACTGAATCCTCTCTTTATCTCTGTTGCAGAGTTGGGAATTCAAGAGTATAGCCAAAAAATCAATGCCACCTGGTAAAAGATGAGCAATATTTCCATTGTTTCTGCTACTATCTTCACTCCACCAAAAAAAAAAAAAAAAGTCTTTGAAATTAATCAACATGACTGGGCTTCCGATGCACTGACCATGAGTCAGAATTATAGTGGCATTGGCAAAAAGACAAGGCAACATCCCAAACACATTCCTGCTTGTCTTGTAAATTAATATTTGTAACATCATGGGCAAGACCTAGACAAGTTTTCAAGGCATAGCCCCATTAGTTCTTGAATAGCATTGACTCCTACTCTTGATATATAGCTTTCAGGATTGACAATTTTCTTTCAATTATCTGACTTATGGATATACTTTATATTATGTGACTACCTTTAATTCTGATAATTTAATTCAACTCAATGAACAAGTGTTCATTGAGCATGTTATTGCAAATTGTGGCATGAACAAATAGGTCAGGTATATTTTTCTGAAACAAAAATCTCTAATGAAGGTGGATTGCAAAAAGCTATGAAAAAAGCTGTAGCAAATGCGATGGGGATTGGCATTTGATATTAACTTTGTTACCCTGAAACAAGAAAACAACCAGTTATTTTACCAGCAAAATGGGTTTATTTGTGAGCAGCAAAGAACTGCAATTTGGTAAAACAAAGGCAAACCACCTGTAAGTCTGGTAAAACAAAGGAGAGGAAGCTCTTTTATAAAGAATGTAGATTGCGAGGGGCTATTCTATTGGAGAAAATTGAGTTCAAAGTATAGTTACTTTTCATTGGCTGAGTTGTGACAGCCTTTCTTTGGCTGAGCTGTTACCAGACAAGGAGAAAACCTTTCTTTTTTCTGCTGCTGGTAGTCAAGTAGTGTCGCTTCCTCCTGCCAGAGATGCAAGGTGCATGTCTTTTTGTTGGAATCTGTATTGACCTCTAGGGATACACATGTGAGAAGTCCCTCTTCTGGCCTTCCAACTCCATTTTAGTGAGGTTTCCTAATAAGCCTAAGTTTCTGTAACTTTATAGAAAGTTTTCACAATTCAGGCTGTAGATGTATATTTGAAGAGTTACAAAATAATATTATAACTAGTAAAAATTACAAAGATGTACTCAACAAAAACTTTTAAAACTTAATTTGTTGAAAATGCTCTTCTATAAGTGTTGTTATTCTTAATTTGTAAGTCTTCAATGTTATGGTGCTATGTAACACGTAAACTCATAGTGATGGAAAATGAAGCATTAGTTGTAGGAAACCAAGATTTGTATTCATATAATGTACCAATACAGATGTAGAATTCAAAATAGTGCACAGCTTTCTGATGAATATTCTGTGCTATTTGATGTCATGCCAATAGTATGACTTTTCTCAGTGGGTTATTATTTATTTTATTGCTTTTCATCTGTAGATGCAGTCATGGTAGAAATTCAGTAACTCGGGAGAACTTGAAGCACTTACTTCACTTTTAGAGTAGATCCATCCTCTTAAAATGAGATTACCAGTGACATTGATGTGGCAGCCCAAGACAGTAACATCAGGTGTCTATAATGAGTACTTTCTATTTCATGTCACAAAGAAAAATAATAATGCTACCCCAATGGGATTAATTCAATGACAGGGATTAATTTAATTTATTTTTTTTAACTCCCTGAACAGCTAAATAATTAAGGGGTCAGATAAACCTTGATTTGGTGTTTGAGTTTCTGAATAGAAGTTGCTCGTCACCCGCTGTTCCTTGTTTTCATTTCCTTGGTGTCACCTCCATCCTTAGGTATTTTTACCCGTATAGTCTCAAGAGCACTGCCAGCAGTTTCCTGGGCTATGCCTGTCTAGATTTATTTAGAGTGGGAAATAGCACACCCATTTTCTTGATCAAAGACAAACCCCAGATATAGATTATTTACTTGACTTGTGTCATGTGTCCATCACTGAATCAATTACATGACAAAGGTAACAGACAGTACTAATTTGCTTTAGTCCTGTTATCAATTCCACAACTAGATATAGGGGGTGAGAATGGAGTGCAGTCAGCTTTACTTAAATACCATGAGCAAGTTGATAGAAGTTGATTTTCCCATATCAATATCAGGATATGTTTGCACACACACACACACAGACACACACACACACAAGGTGGGCAAATAATGCTAGGGGGATTTTTTTTAAAGCCAAAACAAAAGCAAATATCCATTCCCCACTATGCATTGCAATATCCATTGAAAAATCAAACTTCAGAACTTATAACTGTCACACCACTATAAGCTGTATAAATAAACATATACACAAACCTAAATGAAGATGACCCATATTAAAACTCTAATATCTCATTTCCTTCACTTACTCCCAACCGTCTTTTGCCATCATGCCATTTTGGCAACATAGGAAATGTTATTATCACCAATAATTATATTTCCTGTGGCATTTCTACTGCAAATTTCCAGTCAGTGACCTTATTTCTTCCCTTCTAGCTTTCTTATTTTAGCACTTCGCAAGAAGTAGAATCCCAACTTACTGAGAAATCCAATTTATTTTTCTTTAATTCTTTTACTATTCATCATCACTCTCGCATGTTTTGTTTCCATTTTAGATTCCAGTTTAGTCCTTTATTATAACCAATCCCTTCTGAAACCATTAAATTGCCTTCTTTACTTCTCACTGTTTCTGTAGTACCATACTTATCTAAAAACATTCCAGTCCTGGTTGAAAGCAAATATCCTCTTTCCACAGAACCTGACCAAGTAAATATACTTCATATTCATAACTATGCAACCCAAATGTTAGTTTAATATTATAGGATGATGCATTTCACTTGTGTATTAGTTTCTTAAGGACACTAGTTTCTTAGTGTGACAAATTACCACAAACTTGTTGGCTTAAAACAATAGAAATTTATTCTCTCAGTTCTGGTGGCAAAAAGTCTGAAATCTGGCAAGGCTGTGATTCCTTCAGGGGCTTTGTAAAGAGGAGAATTTTTTCCTTGTCTCTTCCAGCTTCTATTGACTGCCCCAGCTTGTCTAAACTAATAGCCACATCACTTCCACTTCACATTCTGCCTTCATCTTCACATTGACTTTTCTGTGTCTGTATTATTTCTCTTTGCCTCTCTCTTATAAGGACACTTGGGATGGCATGTAGGACTCACCCAGATAATTTAAGGTAATCTTCTCCTCTCAAAATCTTTAACTTAATTATGTCTGCATATACTCTTTTTCCAAATAAAGTAACAGTTACAAGTTCCAGAGATTTAGGTAGCTTCTTTTTTTGGGAGGGGCCTACCACAACTAAGTTCCTTCTTTCCCACACTCTAAGACCACTGTTTCATACCTTCTAAAGTTTCAGATTCCTCACACACATTAGTACTAGTTGATAATCTAATCTCATACTCCATTAGGAAACTAGAAGCAATTAGTCAGAAACATCTCAGCTTCCTGCCACCATATCTATACAGCTAGTGGTATCACTACCCTTCTTATCTCTCCTCCTTCCTGTGAAATGAAAGACTGCCCCTGCTCCCAGGTCCCTGCTCAAAGACCAATGCCTGTTCTTCATGCCTTCACACCTTTCGAGTCCTGTACTCTTATTCACTGTTAGTGGGAATATAATTTAACTAACTAAATAAATAAATAAATAAATTTAGCCAATACAGCAAAACAAACCAAAAAAGTTCATAACTTGTTTTTTATTAATTTATTTATGTATTTATTTTTATCTGCATTGGGTCTTTGTTGCTGCACATGGGCTTCTCTCTAGTTGTAGAGAGCGGGGGCTACTGTTCGTTGCGGTGCGCAGGCTTCTCATTGCGGTGGCTTCTCGTTGCGGAGCAGGGGCTCTAGGCGCGCGGGCTTCAGTAGTTGTGGCTCGCGGGCCCTAGAGCACAGGCTCAGTAGTTGCCGCTCACGGGCTTAGTTGCTCCGCGGCACGTGGGATCTTCCCGGACCAGGGCTCGAACCCGTGTCCCCTGCACTGGCAGGCGGATTCTTAACCACTGCGCCACCAGGGAAGCCAAAAGGTCATACCTTTTAACTTCGTATTTTACTTGTAGGAATCTGTCCCACAGAAATATTGTTTTGCAAAAATAAAAATATGCGCCTGTTCTTCAAAGCATTATTTATAATATAAAAAACAAACAAACTTCTAAATTCCCTCAGTTTGGAAATATTTAATAATTAAATTAAAATAAAGTGCAATTAAAAGGAATGTGATTTGTATATATAAACATAGATGAATGTTCATAATTGTTGAAAGAATCAAGCAAGTAGCAAAAGCTGCTTATAGCATGGTATCATTCATGTTCAAAACAAAAGAAAAAAATATATATATATTTACACGTAGGACAAGATCTGAAGGAATAAAACCATGTTAACAGTGCTCATTCATACTGAATGGAAATATACAAAGGGTTTGGTTGTGTACATACCTGTTTTCTTTTGTTTTTAACAATTAGCCCCCATTCTCTCTGGTATATATGTAGTGTATTTTAATTTTTTGTTATTTTTAGTTAAGTTATTATAAGCAGATAAAATACATCTAACTCAAATATTCTTTGTTCACTGTTTTGGAACTTTATGTTACCTCTGTTTTTTATTGTTCAATTTCCCAAGTCATTCATCTAATAAGTTTGGTTGTCATAATCAGTTTATTGTCTTGAGAGCACTTTATCTAATCTTAATGGAGGGGACTTTGGGCTGAACCTGACAAAACTTAATGCTTCCAAATGATCTGCATTTTCTATCACATGACTACCCCCAGTTAACCATAGTGTTAATGCCTTTTTTTTTTTTATGATAAATAACAAGAAAATGCTTGTCAGAAAGGAAATTAACACTACACCAGATAATTTCAAATTGATGCCAAAACAAGAGTTTACCATCTGGAAAATATGACAAATCAAATTCTCAATACTAAGGTTTAATGATCTGACTTTTTAAAAAATCACCTTTTTGGTTAATGAAATGACTTCACGTATAGTGAATACAAATTTTAAACATTTTAAAAATACCATTTAGAATCCAATAGTATTTCACTATTACATTTCCTTTTGAATAAGAGTTTACTTTCAGAAAACTAATATAAAATAGACTAATGCTATAGAATCAATCCTAAATTTTAAAAATCATATGTTGTAAAATAATTGATATTGTACAGTACCATTAATGTAAAAATGGAAACAATTACATTTTCATTCTATCATTTTAAATTATATATTGGCTGATGGCAAGCATTTTTAAAAAGCCAATTTTCAAAGTGGGAAGGAAAATTATGCCATTTCTACTGAAGTCATTAAGAATCTTGAAGCAGTATGTAACACCCTCCAAGAATAGTCCTTGGAGTTTAAATGCTCAATCATCCCCTTTGTTAGTTTAATTCAACAGAAAATATCTTGTTCACATGCTAAACAGAGTTGGAAAGAAGCCACAGACGATTATGATTACTCAATAAAAGATATCCTTTGTGTTTATGTTACTTAGCTCATAATCTCATATCTGTAGCACTACAACCAATTAATTATATTCAGTTGGTTGGTGGAAAATCAGATGCAGTCCACAGTGTATATCTCTGACAAATTGTTGCTGGGGATTTTATATACAGCCTTAACATAGTATATGAAAAACTCATTGTAAATAAAATGATTCTTCAAAGTAATTATACATTTTTATAGTTTCAGCATGGATCCAATGTATATTTTGAATTAAGAAAATTGCAGATTTAACAGCATATGAGACTTGTTAATACTATCTGTGTCTTTTTTAGTTTAGAAATACTACCTGAAGAATAATGCCAAACAAATTAGTCTAAGTAGCACAGTCATTTTGTCTTTAATTCTTTATTTCTTTATTTGGTCATAACCAAAATTAGGGAATAAAGTGAGTTTTTTTTTTTTCTTTTTTTTTAATAAAGTGAGTTTTAATCAGCCATTTTCTCTTGAATTTCATCCTCCTTGGTTCTTCTCTTTATCCATTTGATGTAGTATCATTTTGTTGCCTCGTGTTATTAATTAAGTATTAAATTTAATACCATATATCAATTATCAAATCACTCTTTTCTCTGCATCTTTCACTTTAATTTAACAAGGGATCTAGTGTTTATATTATCTTCAATTGCTTTATTGTCTTATCTATGCAAATAAAGGTATGGGATAAAGAAGATTTCAAGATAGTAAAGACTAAAATCCTGCTGGTTGTATGAGCAATGATTCCTCTTCCAAAATACAACCTGAATCTAAACTCCACATCAAATCAACAAATACTGTGTGTCAGTATACTATGCACATGCACAAGATACTGCTAAGTATTATGCTTACAAAGAATAAGTGACACTCTCTTTAATATCTGCACCTTCTCTAGCTACCTCCCTGTCTTAGTCTAATTGTGTTGTTCTAACAAAAATATTATAGAATGGGGAGCTTATAAACCACAGGAATTTATTCCTCAAAGTCCTAGGGGCTAGGAAGTCCAAGATCAAGGTACTGGTAGATGTCTGGTGAGAGGCTTTTTCTGAGTTGTAGACCCCTGAATTCTCGCTGTGTCCTCACATGGCAGAAGAGACAAGGTAGCTCTCTGGAGTGTCTTTTATAAGGAGATTGATCCCATCATGAAGGCTTTGTCCTCATCACTTAATCACTTCCAAAAGTCCCCTCCTCCTAATGCCATCACTCCATTTTTTTTTTTTTCAATTTTAATCCTAGGATGAGTTTATTTTTTTATTTTGTTAAATTAATTTTTATTAGAGTATAGTTGATTTACAATGTTGTGTTAGTTTCGGGTGTACAGCAAAGTGAATCAGTTATACATATACATATATTCACTCTTTTTCTAGAGTCTTTTCCCATATAGGCCATTACAGAATATTGAGTAGAGTTCCCTGTACTATACAGTAGGTCCTTATTAGTTATCTGTTTTATATATTGTAATGTGTATATGTCAATCCCAATCTCCCAATTTGTCCATCCCCTCCTTCCCCCCCCCACCCCGGTAACCATAAGTTTGTTTTCTACATCTGTAACTCTTTTTCTGTTTTGTACATAATTTCATTTGTACCTTTTTTTTAGATTCCACATATAAGCAATATCATATATTTGTCTCTCTCTGTCTGACTTACTTCACTCAGTATGACAATCTCTAGGTCCATCCATGTTGCTGCAAATGGCATTATTTCGTTCTTTTTTATGGCTGAGAAATATTCCGCTGTATATAGGTACCACATCTTCTTTATCCATTCCTCTGTTGATGGACATTTAGGTTGCGTCCATGTCCTGGCTATTGTTAATAGTGCTGCAGTGAACACCAGGGTGCATGTATCTTTTTGAATTATGGTTTTCTCCAGATATATGCCCAGGAGTGGGATTGCTGGATCATATGGTAGCTCTATTTTTAGGGTTTTTTTGTAAGGACCCTCCGTACTGTTCTCTAGTGGCTGTATCAATTTACATTCCCACCAACAGTGTATGAGTGTTCCCTTTTCTTCACACCCTCTCTAGCATTTATTGTTTGTAGATTTTTTTGATGATGGGCATTCTGACCGGTGTGAGATGATATCTCATTGTAATTGTGATTTGTATTTCTCTAATGATTAATGATGTTAAGCATTCTTTCATGTGTTTGTTGGCAATCTGTATATCTTTGGAGAAATGTCTATTTAGGTCTTCTGCCCATTTTTGGATTGAGTTGTTTGTTTTTTTGATATTGAGCTGCATGAGCTGCTTGTAAACTTTGGAGATTAATCTTTTGTCAGTTGCTTCATTTGCAAATATTTTCTCCCATTCTGAGGGTTGTCTTTTGGTCTTGTTTATGGTTTCCTTTGCTGTGCAAAAGCTTTTAAGTTTCATTAGATCCCATTTGTTTATTTGTGTTCTTATTTCCATTTCTTTGGGAGCTGGGTCAAAAAGAATCTTGCTGTGATGTATGTCATAGAGTGTTCTGCCTATGTTTTCCTCTAAGAGTTTGATAGTGTCTGGCCTTACATTTAGGTCTTTAATGCATTTTGAGTTTATTTTTGTGTATGGTGTTAAGGAGTGTTCTAATTTCATTCTTTTACATGTAGCTGTCCAGTTTTCCCAGCACCACTTATTGAAGAGGCTGTCTTTTCTCCCTTGTACATTCTTGCCTCCTTTATCAAGATAAGGTGACCATAGGTGCGTGGGTTTATCTCTGGGCTTTCTATCCTGTTGCATTGATCTATATTTCTGTTTTTGTGCCAGTACCATACTGTCTTGATTACTGTAACTTTGTAGTATAGTCTGAAGTCTGGGAGCCTGATTCCTCTAGCTCCATTTTTCTTTCTCAAGATCACTTTGGCTATTGGGAGTCTTTTGTGTTTCCATACAAATTGTGAAATATTTTGTTCTAGTTCTGTGAAAAATGCCAGTGGTAGTTTGATAGGGATTGCATTGAATCTGTAGATTGCTTTGGATAGTATAATCATTTTCACAATGTTGATTCTTCCAATCCAAGAACATGGTATATCTCTCCATCTATTTGTATCATCTTTAGTTTCTTTCATCAGTATCATAGTGTTCTGCATACTAACTGAGTAAATTTTAAAGATCTTATTGGCTTTATTTAGTGATTTATGAATTGGGCAGCATCTGATCTAGTAGACAGAAAGGAGCTCCGAGGAGCTGTACAAAATGAAAGACTTATAGGCAGAAGAGAGCAGGGACAAGGAAGTTGTACTAGGCAAAAAAACAGATTGGTTATGGCGATGGTTTATCAGGCACATTACCTAACTAGTGCTGATCAAGTAATTCCTGATTGATTGGCTTAAGATTCCATTTCTAGGAGATCCGAAACTGTAATTAAATCTTGGTTTGATGATGTGGGGCTTAGCACAAGTGAGTCTGTTTTGAGCCTAATGTCTTGTTTTTAACATGCTTTTATAAAATAAATATGAAATGCCTGTTATTGAAGACATATAGATATAGTGTGAGTATCTATATTTATCTTAGTGTTGATGTATGACTTTGTCTTTACACATGCATATGAGAATTCATAAAGCAAATAATAGCTGTGTACATGATTTACACAGTAGATTTGTTCTGGAGAATTTGAGCATGAATCATGTTAGAATTTTAAGAATGCTTACAAGTAAAAGTAAAATTTGTATCATTTCTTTTAAAATATAAATATTTAGTTTGCTATTTATATAAATCTGCTTTAAAATATTTTCTTGATTAATTTATGGAAAGGTTAAAAATGCTGATTTCAAAAGAGAATCTAAGTTCTAAAGGTAGGATTAATTTAAACTTTTATAATTAAAACTCCTCTAGTTTTTCATCAAACTGTTTTTTTTAATCAGTTATATGGTGATTGAAAGGCCATTTGGAAGAGTCAAGGAGCTGTTCATGAAAAATATCTTCTTTTTTTTAACATGGATAATATATGAAAAAGAATCATGTGGCTAGAAGAGAATTTATGGCTTATCTAGTCTATATTATACCATAAAGAACTCTACTATAGCCACTCCAAGCAAGAAACCATATATATATATGTATATATATATATATATTTTTAATGTTGTATAATGTAAGAATACTCATGAAGTAAGGGATTATTTAGGCTTTGCATCCTTCACAATAGTCCACTGTATATTTCTCCAATTTTCCTTGTATTTCTCCCACATCCAGTTCTTTCACCTCCAGACCTTAATACAAAAACAAAACAAAACTTTTAAAAATAGAAATACTTTCCACTAAGAGAAAAATTATAATTCTGTATGTGGTTGTTGTTGGGAAAATAAAATTAAAAACAAAATCTCCTGCTAACCCAGAAAACCTCACCATAGAAACTGTAAGTAAAGGAAACTGTTTTATTATTTAATAAGCATTAAGCCAGGATCTGATGTGCATGATAGGCAATCCATGAAAGAGATTGCAAAGACAGAAAGACATTTTATGCTTTCATATAGTCAATTAGATATAATCCGTTCATACATGTTCTAAAGATAAATGATAAATAGTCCTTTGTTAAACCGACTGGGCAGCACCATTTGCCACACATAATTCATCCTAAATTCACCTATAAATGGAATGACTATCTGTGTTGGCTTTACCCAAAGGAAAAATAAACCCCTCATATTTTTATGACAGGTGGTAGTTTTTCAACTTGAAGTGAGGTGCCCACCAAAGTTAGGTTCCCTCCTTCCCGCAGAAAGGGGGAGATATGGGTGCTCTCTTCCCTGATTATTACATCTCAAAGAGATGGCTTAGAGGTTCTTGTGGAAACATCCCTACACTTTGAGACTGATGAGTGGCTTATGTTACATTTGAAAAGTTATATACACATTTGAAAAAGACAGAAAGAACTGAAAATTCCAAGTTTTCTACAGTGAAAGCTCTAAGATAAACGAAGGTGAGAGGGAGTCTCTTCTATTTTCAACTGGGAGAACTAAGCCTCTTTAAAATTTTTATCTGCATTTAGACTGTCCCTTCAGTTTCTAATAAACAAGACTTTCTCTTTATTAAGATTTGTTCTGTCCAATGCATACTTCCAATTTAATAGTAGATAGTAGGACAGAAAACCAAAATTCTTGCTTTGAGAGGAAGGATAAACTTTAAAGAAGCTTCAAGAAAGAAAACTAGAATTTTATGAAACTCTTTTCTTTGTTGATTTCAGTACTTTTTTTCTGTTTCTCTGAGCTGTAATTCCTAATCAGAATTATGTTGAACTAAATACCTGTCATTAAAAACCAGGTTCTTATTCTGATTTTCTTATTTGTTAATCACATCCCCATTCTTCCAGTAATCCCTACTCAAAATGTATACACCCTTTCCCAAGGGTAGTAATCTGCAGAAACAATTCCCAAGAGATAATTTGTGAACACATGACTCTGGAGTCAAATAAACTTTAGAAAGTCTGTGTACAATTGCTTTGCAATGTAAAAGTCATATATATTAGTGGGCCATTAAATAATTTTAATAAGTTAGAATCAGCATTTTTTTTAAATAAATAGAATGGAATGGAATATAAAGTGCCAGAGTGTATTGCTTATAGTATACTCATGGAGTTATGCATTGTTCTATGAAACATATTTTGCAGTTATTTTTATGTTTGTATGTTGGTGTGTATATATAAATAAACTGTATTGGAGTCATTGAAAATAAATTAAGACCGTGCAAGTGAAAACAGTGATCATTTATTCAGAGCTTACTGTACCAAGGGAGTCAGCAACCATCACTTGCTTTTAGCAGAAACTTTAAGGCAGTCAATAGAGTGGGAAACCTTTACAGTGAGAGAGAGAGAGAGAGAGAGAGGGAGGAGAGGATGAAAGGAAGGGAAGGGAAGAGAAGGGAAACAGGAAGGAAGGGAGGAAGGGAGGGAGGAAAAGAAGGAAGGAAGGGAGGGAAGGAGGCGAGCAAGCAAGCAAGCAAGCAAGCAAGCAAACCAGGCCTCCAGTTTGCTCTGATGGAAATTATTGGTAAGGGCAACCTGGAGGTGTGCTAGCTAGAAGCAGAACATCTTATCTGATTCATCTGAGCAGCATATTTGGCTTTCTCTGATTGATTCTGAGTTGGAGATGGGAACAAAAATGAGGGAAGTTGGCCATCTTTGACCAGTTCTGACTGTTTTTGACCGATTGCTGCAGAGGTTGTAGTCTGGCTCCCTGGACTTCTCATGTGGGTCAGATTCTGTTGTCATATATAGTCTGGCCATTTTCCATGTGTATATTCAGTCTACCAGATTAAAAAAAAAAACAGTTTTAAACTCATAGCCATATATTATATACCCCTTTTAAACTTTCACAATGGAGTTTAATACATTAAAAGACTGAAAATTGCTAACATAAATTCATTTAACATTCTCCAAAGTATATCATAAATTCTTTTGACTATTAAGCCCCATTTTTATTCCAGAATCCTTCTTAACTCAAGGAACCCATGCTTTGGAAAATATTTTTTATAATCATTTTCAACCTTTAGTCTTCCTTCTGTACTTCCCACTTCAAATAAGTCACAGGTTTTATCATTTGTCTTTTGCTGGTATTTTTCACCTCTTTTTTGGTCACAACTCTGATACTCTTTACTTTTCTTGAATTATTCCAATGTCTAGCTCCAGGTTTTTCACTTGAATCTGCTTTTCTCATAGATTCCAGGTTAGTTTTAGGTGTTACTTCTTTACTCCAAAATCTTTAGTCTTCTCCATTCTCACACTATCAATTCTACTCTGAAAAGATACAAGAAGTTGTACTTTAAAAATTAGTCATTCATCTTACTACTTGAGATGAGTTAAAATGCAGATAACTTGCAAGAAGTTACATGATAATTCAAATTCAAACTAAAATATATATGATGGATATAGGGTCCTCTCCTGAAAATAGAACTCCCAGAGCTTGAAATATAGACTAAGGCAATGGAGAAGTGGTTATCATAGTAGCCTTCGAGACCCAAATTATATGAAGAAATCAGCCCCAGAAACCTAGTATTATGTTTTATTTGTTGTTTTCATATCTATCATTAGTGCTCCAAAATGCTGATTAAATGTTATGTTTATCTCCTTGAGCAAACACCCAGGCCAGTTCATCTAGGAGCTCCCCAGTTGAGCACATACTGGTGCTCAATACCTGGTCTTTGACTGAAAGAGCTTATATGGATAGTCCCAGGACTTAATTCCATAAAGGGCTAATACTATATCAACATTATTATTTTTAAAACAAAAGGCATATTCTATTCATTTTTTGCACTCTGGATTTTTTCAGTGTTGTCTTTTATAATAATAAGAGTGGTTGATTCTTCTTACTTGCTTAATAGATATACCTCCAAATAATTTACGTCCTTTGACCATCTGGTAGATACAGTAAGAGCAAGAATGTTTAGAAGTTTTTGAATGATGTTCTTAGGCTGCTAACAGTTATGGTACTTTCAAAAGAAAGATCCATTTACTTTGATTGCTATTATAGTTCAAAAAATATTGATCTATCCCTGCTTGCAAACTCTTAAACAGGTAGCTACAGAGATTTAGACAAAAATCTATATTTCGCTTTGGTCTTTCATTCAGGGTACTTCAAAAGAAAATATTTAAAGCATAGATGGGTAAGTGAGGTTGAAGTGAACAATGCTATACTGAGTCTTCTTATAAAAAGGAATGCTTCCTGATACTTCCATTTTTCTGCTCCAGTATTAGACTTTAAGTCTCAAAGGGAGTGAGGTCATGTCTCTTTAATTGACTCTATAGCATATTTCGTTTATTTCACAAGAGATTAGTGTGTCTGCTATATGTGGAATATTTTGGGGGTGTCCATCATCAAAATGCTTATCAATGGCTTATCTCTGCTTAGAATAAAGTCAAAGGTCCTTCAGAGTGTACACAGGGTACCCCTCATCTCCCCATCCTCATCTCTTACCTTACCCTTCTTGCACCCTAACTCCAGCCATACTGAGTTACTTGAATTTCTCCAAATGTGATGTTTCACACTATCATCCTTTGATCAAACTGTTTCCTCTACCTGAAATGTCACAAACCACCGCACACCCTATACCCCAACCCCAATCACACACATCCTTGCAGATCTGCCTAATTTTACTTCATATTTCAGTTTGTAGGATCATTTTGCCTTTCAACTCCTAAGCAGAATTATTCATTTTCTTCTCATGTTTTGCATATATCTTATTCTAAAACTACATTATATATCATACTTTTATATATCTGCATACTTGTCTTTTCCTGGTAAGCAGTGATAGATTGTCTTACCTCTACATTCCCAACGTTTGGGATATAGTACAATTCTAATACGTTTTTCTTGAATGAACATACTAATAGAGGATTGAATGAACAAATGAAAGAATGAATGTATATAAATGAGTAAGGTCGCTGTCCCTGAAAAAATTGATAATGACACTATCTATAGTTAGCTGGGTTACTCGTTGATGGCATCAACTGATTTGAGATGTTTATTATAAAAATGCCCTTGAGCATATTCCTGGGTTTCCTAATCTCAATCAGCCCTCCTCGTTGTCCTTTTGCCACAGACCCTGTACTTAGTTGCAAATTTAAGGCAAATGCTAAGAAAGTCTTTTGAAGGACCCTAAGTATAAACAGTGGGTCAAGTTTTAAGGATACTACCTCAGGGCAAGTCAGAAAGGAGGGATTACTTGTCACTTTACATTTCATCTTCAAATATATAGGAAATGCACTTTTCAAATCATTTTGGAGTTTTAAAACATTTACATTTTGTGGCATAGGTGCTAACGAGAGCATAGTTCATTCTCTTTTGCTTAAAAATATGTGTCAAGAAATTTTTTAAAATCTATATATAGATATAGAGATATATATATAGATATCTATCTATCTATACATCCTGAATTCACTTATTTAGCAGCTCTTATGTACCATGCGTTTTTTTTAAGGGCCAAGATAAAGACATATACCTTTTTGTGGCCATAGTTCCTAGCACAGCTTTTGGTACATAGTGGATCCTTAGTAAAAACTGAACTGAGATGAATTGATTATACTAAGTTAGTAAGACTAGCCTTTAAATTCCCTGAACTAAGATACTTCATTATCATCAGGAACATCAAGAAGTGTTTTTTGTTTTTTCTTCAATTGATTCCTACCTAGTCTCATTAAATTGTTTTGTACAATCAAATAAATGTATACACTAGGGAACTATTGGGTTAAGCATTATTAATGTTCTCAGTTTTGAAGTTGTTTCATTGTGGTGTTGTTTATCTTTTTTTTAATCTATTTACTTTTATTTCTTTCACTTAATTTTTAAAATTTTATTTATTTCTCTTTAATTAAATGAGAGGATACTTAGTCATTTTTGAAAAACAACCTTAGTCCCATTCTCTTGTATTCCAACAAGTTCTCTTGAGAGAGAGAAAGAGGGTGGAGTTATAATTGTTAAGTAGGGTCTTACACAAAACCCCAGGAAAGCCATGGCCAGAAAAAAATCTGATAAATAACTGTGTAGGAGGAAAATATTATATAATCCGAGGTCATGTAGGTTCCATACCTATTGTCTTAGGTTGTTTTTTCATTTTTGTTTTTGTTTTGTTTTGGTTTGGTTTGGTTGCTATAACAAAATACCAGAGATGGCAGAGATGGGGTGGTTTATAAAAAACAGAAATTTATTTCTCACAGTTCTAGAAGCTGAAAGTCCAAGATCAAGGCTCCAGCATGGTCAACATGAGAGTTTTCTTCTTGATCCATAGCTGGTGCCTTCTTGCTGTGTCCTCCTCACATGGTGGAAGGGGAGAAGGGGTCACTCTGGAGCCTCTTTCCTAAGAGCACTAATCCTATTTATAAGGGCTCTGCCTTCATGACCTAACCACCTCCCAAAGTCCCCACCTCCTAATGGCATCATCTTTGAATTTCGCCAGAATGCATTCAGACCATGGCAACTGGGAAGGCTTGGAAAGTCATTGTTTGTATACACAGACATTAACTATAGCCCCCTCAGTTATCCTCCAAATTTGAGACCTGGGCATGAAGGTGACAGAATATAAATGGTTCGCCATCTCCAAATTAATGATATGTCAAATAGCATCATATTTAGAACCAAAGAAAAGCTCATCGTTTTTATCACAAGTTCCTAATTCTATTGGACATATTAAGGTGTTCAATAATTTTTAAGGTGAAATAGGATTAAGAATTGAGTAGGGTTTGTTTGTTTGTTTATTTGTTTTGAGTGCCTCTATTTGCTATACAGTATGCCAAAACAGTATATTATTTAATTACTTGCTGCAAGATGTTCTTCTACACCAGTCCTATGCAAAATGGTAATCTTTGGGAGTCTTTTCTCAGGATAAAAATTCTGGATTTTTTATTAAATGGTTGTACCTAATCTGAAGCTTTTATTTATTTATTTATTTATTTATTTATTATTATTATTTTTTAATTGGGATATAGTTGCTTTACAATGTTGTGTTAGTTTCTGTTGTGCAGCAAAATGAATCAGCTATATGTATGCATATATCCCCTCCCTCTTGGACCTCCCTCCCACCCCGCTCCCATCCCTTCCATCTAGGTCACCACAGAGCACGGAGCTGAGCTCCCTGTGCTATACAGCAGGTTCCCACCAGCTATCTGTTTTACACATGGCAGTGCACATACTTTTTAATGTCAGTGTTTTCATCATGATTGTAAAACACTTTACACATTATTGCAAATATGTCCTTCATTACTTTGCCTGGGAAGGTATAGCTTTCCTTCTCAAAATCTCCTTAAATGAGACTGTAGTCTCATTTGTCTGAGATCCTTGAAGGTGAGACAGAGTTTAACTCACAAGGTCTTTCTTAGCTGCATAATTCTATACTTCACGACCTTTGTAAGCCTGTTGCTAAGGTAATGAGATTCCCAAGAGGCTTCTTAACATTAAGAATCAGCAAAACTGCAAGTTTTACAGATCACTTTCTTCTAACCTACACAGTTCCTCTGTGAAGTATTTGAATTACAGTGTCAACTGTTGTCAGGTCAGAGATTGATTAATGAGAATTTCCATGTCACTTTAAAGCCAGATGTTAGTTTTTGGCTGGAAATCTGATTGAATTTAAAATTAGAGTCTATTACTTTAGGCATCAAGGATCAAAGTTATTTGATCACTAAAAAAAGGTGTTGAAAGAGTCCTGCTCTACAAATTTCAACCACTGCCATTTAAACCTATATTTCCTATTTTATTCTCAACTCACTGCAGGAGAGCCTTCCCAAGTGCTCTGCTTAAATTTCATCTGACCTCTCATCCTCATTTAGTTCAGCACCTCTTCTCCAGTTTCTGATTTCGTTGCCTCCACAGCAGGGAGAAACAGCAGAACCAGGTTGCTACTCCATGGGTGCCAGCCTCTTACCCTGGGAATGGATACTCATTCTGTTCTCTCCAAATTTAGTTGTGAATGATGCACAGTATTTAGGTGACTCCCACTGGAGGCAACATTTGTTAAAGAAATCTCAACCCCACTTTATATTCGAAGAAACAAAATATCGTAAGTAATAAAATCCAGAATCAGTAGGATGCTAACTAAGTTCTTCTGGTGTTGCATTGAGCTTTCAATGGTAAGTTGTATTCTATCCATCAGGAACAATGCAGGTAACAAATGGCACTTTCACACTGGCCATGTATGGGCAGATCTTAAGGAAACCAGCAAGGGGCTATGCAGTATCCATGGCTGGTGACAGTGGGGAGCCATTATCACTTTCGTAGCGCTCAGAGGATTGCTGTATGGAGAGGAGAGCCTGACATAAGCGTGCCTTTCAGTAAAAAAGAACACAGCCATTCCATGTTGATCCGGCAGAGAAGAAGATGGGGGAACATACCTCTACTGCACTCTCCTCCCAGCCTTCTCATCTTCTCTCCTGCCAGTGTGGTTTGTTTCCTGACCACTGGTTACACAAGCAGAAAGTCGAGTAGTATAGGAACCTGTCTATTATGGGTCGATGTGGTTCAGCCTTTACTCCCACCCTCGGGGCACAAAACTCTGGGCAGTAGAGGGTAAAGAATTGTTCTCGAGGGGTAAACAAAATATCTAGCACAAATTTCCTGCAATTATAAGACAACTATAAAATTTAAATCATTCAAAAGACATAGCTGGAATGTGTTACTCTATGATTTTCTGTATATATAGTTCTCTATAACTATGAGAATTTGTGATCACCTATATGGTTTACTAATAGAACCACATACTTTTGTATGCTAATTTTTATTACCTACCTTCTTTCTTGATATATTCCACCACTATTCTTGACCATTGGGCTCTGAAAGAAGGTATAGTGCGTTAAGTACTCATATTCTGGAACCACCATCTGCGTTCAAATTCCAGGTCTGCCATTTAAAATTGTGTCACTCTAAGCAAGTTACTTATCTCTTTGGGGTGCATAGGGCTGTGTCAAGGTTAAATGTAACAAGTGCTTAGACCTTTGCCTGACACATAAATGATATATGAATATTTGTCATCACTGTGTGTATAGACACTTGAAATGCAAAGTGGAATAAAAACTCATGGGAAGAGACAAATGATTAAATAAATTATTATAGTAAAATGTATGGACCAATGTAAGTATTCCTAAGGCCTATAGAAACCCAAAGAAGGAAGCAAGTGACTATAGTTACAAGCTCAGGGCAGTCTTTATGGAATAGGTATAGTTTGACCTTGAGAGACGTATAGGAATTTCTCCAGGTGTTACAAACTGGGAGGATGTCTTCTGTCCCAGCTGAGATGTCATGCCTTAGGTCATGTAGGTGTGAAAGGGAACAGCGAGTGTCTTGACATGCCTGGCACTTAGGAGGCTAGTAGGAAAATGGTGGCAGACTGCGTGGGAAAAACAGGAAAGGTTTAGATCATAAAGGCCTTCCATAGTAAGGAATTTGAAGAGATCCAAATAGTTTTAAAATCACGCTGCTACCATAAAGGTGGGATTAGTGTGTTGAAGCATTCAAGACAAAAACCTCTCTTAAAATTAATGTTTCTGTGTTTTCTGTTCCAATACTGGAATCAAGTTCATATGTTTCTTTCCTGCATTATTCCAGTGCCTGGCTCACCGTATTCTCTCCATCCTTTCTCTCAAGCAACATTGAACAATGGAAAAGAATGTGGTCATTGGCGTCAAGTAGATGTTGAGTAGAAACTCACTTGAGCTATTTCTACATATTTGACCTTGGTTAGCCTCTCAGAACCTCATTTTTTCACCTATAGAATAAATAGTGCCTTGCTCTCAGTGTTGCAATAAGAGATACATGAGTAAACAGAGTTACAGTATTTAGCAAACCTCCTGTCAAATAATAATCTCTCAATAATGGCAGCTAATAATCTTATCGTTCTGAGACCTTTAGATAGCCTAGTCCCTTACCTTGTTTACTAATTGTTTGCCAGTTTAAAGTCACTTATCTTAGCTTTGGTTCCCTAGGAAACAAAGGCTGAGGAGAAGCTTATGGACTAATGAGGAGTGCAATTCCAAAATAGCAAGGAGTAAATTAGAAAATCAACATTGATATAGCACTACCAAAAAATTCACAGACCTCATTCAAATTTCACTACCCCAAAATGTCTCTTTTTCCTTTCTTGTCAGGATTCAACCCATGAAACTTCAGTGCATTTACTTGTTGTGTCTCTTTCATTTCCTTCGATCTGAATGAGTTCCTCATTTTTCCCCTGTCTGTCATGACCTTGATAGCTTTAAAGAATACAGGCCTTTCATTCTGGAATATGTCCCTTAATCTGGGTCCATCCAGTCTTTCTTCATATCCAGACTTCAGCTATGCATTCTTTTTTTTTTTTTAATATTTATTTATTTATCTGGCTGCATCAGGGTCTTAGTTGCGGCATGCGGGATCCTCCCATGCAGCGCGAAGGCTTCTCTCTAGTTGTGGCACGTGGGCTTAGTTGCCTCACAGCATGTGGGATCTTAGTTCCCTGACCAGGGATCGAACCCACGTCCCCTGCATTGGAAGACAGATTCTTTACCACAGGACCACCTGAGAAGTCCCCTCAGCCATGCATTCTTGACAGAAATGATGCTCCTTATTTTAGTGCATTGCATCAGGAGGCAATGTCAGTATAATCCACACTGGTTATGTGATCCTTGATCACCTAGTAAAATTAGTGCCTTCTGGGTTTTTCCATGGTAACATGACCAGTATCACCTTTTGGATTCTCTTCACCAGAATCCAAAATCTCTGTGATGGCTGTCAAATGTTGATTTTTTACTTTTAATAATTCCACATTTTTTAACTGTCATTCTACATGGAGACAGAGTGTTCTCTACTCTTCCACTTATTTACCCATTTATTTATATCAGATGGATTTATGCATTTGAATTTTACTCAATTAGTTGTAATCCATCATTATCGTTGTTTTGATGATTAAGCTGCCCTAGAATGGCTAGTGTAGTTCCTTCAAGCTGGCCTCTATGTCTTTTCGATGTGTCCCCATCATTCTTTAAGCACTTTTCTTGACAGAACAAGGTGTTCCAGTTTTGTCTTGTACTTTTCTTTGACCAACCCTGGAAGCAGACTTCCTGGTTCCCTTTAGTGAAGAATGGTATTTGGACACCAAGATGTGGGCACTCATGTACTTGTTGCTATGAGTACTTATTGCTTTTAGGACTCAGTGGGTGGGGCTAGAAAATACATGTGCATTATGTGTGACATAATACACACAGTCATCTCTATCTATGTATATCTATATTTTAAACATTAATTAACACCAATTTCTCCAATTTTAGTTCAACCCCTCAGAATTTTGTAGCCTTCCCTTTTTCCACATCCCCTTTTTGATAGTGAGAAGTCTAGTTACCCTTATCCTCAATACATTTATGACTTGCACAGTCCCATAATATATACTTAATCTTACAACCTTACTGGCTGCTTCCTTGGCCTTGTTTCTACTTGTTTGGCCTCTAGCCACACTGTCACTTACTTGACCTCACTACCTCCTCAACTCCTGATACCACCATCACTGCCTCTGCTATAGGCTGAATATTTTTTCCCCCTAAAATTCACACTTTGAAACCTAATCCCCAATGTGATGACATTTGGAGGTAGGGCCTTTGGGAGGTGACTAAGTGATGAGAGTGGAGCCTGATAAATGGAATTAGTACCCCAGGAGCTCCCTTGCCCCTTGTCTACCATGTGAGAACACAGCAAAAAGACATATGTCTGTGAACCAGGAAATCGGCCCTCTCCAGATAGCAAATCTGCTGACACCTTAATGTTGGACTTCCCAGCTTTCAGAACTGTGAAAAACAAATTTCCGTTGTTTACAAAGCACTCAGTCTATGGTATTCTCTTATAGTATCTTAAATGGACTCAGACAGCCTCCTAACCCCAACCAAGCCACCCCACCTAAAGAAAGAGAAGGGAAAAGACTTTGTATCTTTTCTGATACTGCTCTTCTCCTTCCACCTGGGATACCTTTCCTTCCTTACTCTTCCCCAGTTCACACAGTGAAATAACTCTAAGATAGTTCAAGGGTCACCTCTTCTGTGAAACCTTTACCAATTTGCCAACCTCCGATTCAAGGGGACTTTGCTGTACCTCCTTTGTGCCCTCATTTAAGGCATAGGCTACATCTTATTTGTCTTTATATCCCTAGTGCCTAGTATTATTTTTGAAACATATTAGAAACTAAATAAATGTTTCATAAATGGGTAATTAATGAATGGAAATTTCTTTGCAATAATTTGGTGATTAAGACTTTAGATTCAGACAAACCCTAAACTCTGCTATTCATAAGTTTTGTGAAATTGGGCAAGTTAACGTCCTGTCTGTTTTGGCTGTTATAACAAAAATACTATAGACTGGGTGGCTTATAAACAACAAACATTACAGTCTGGAAACTAGGAAGTCCATGATCAAGGTGCTGGCAGATTCAGTGTTTGGTGAGAGCCTATTTCCTGGTTCACAGATGGCTGTCCTCTCCCTATGTCCTCACATGGCAGGATAGGCAAGGAGCCTTTTGAAGTCCTCTTTTATAAGGGCAGAGATGCCATTCATGAGGGCTCCACCCTCATGACCTAATCACTTCCCAAAGACTCTACCTCCAAATATCATCACATCAGGGATTATGTTTCACCATATGAATTTTGAGGGGACACAAATATTCAGTCTATAGCATTAATTAACTTTTCTGACCTTTATTTTTCTCGTCAGTAAATAGAGATAATAGTTCCATCATATGGTTGTTATGAGGATTAAATTATATAACAAATGTGTTTAAAAAAATGTTTTCACAATGTCAATACAATTTCAATGTTCAATAAATGATAGCAGCTATTATTAATAATTGATTTTTGTACAAAACTCTATTATAACACTGATATGTTGCATATGAATTATTTGTTCAGATATTAGTCTTGCCTCCTGGATAGAAAAAAATTTCAAAGGCAATGATATACAGTAGGTATGTGTTTATTTTCCTTACTGCCTATTGTCTTTCAGTCTAAGAGAGTATTGCAGCTTCAAAATTACACCTTCATTTGAAAATATATTCTTGATTTAAAGAATTTTGCATTAAAGTAGCAAAGAAGAAAATAAGGTTTCAAAATAGTAGAGTAAGCACTTATTCTCAATGCTAACCCAAAGATGATAGAAAACATATCAAAAAATATACACTGATGCTTAAGAATAGGAAGAGAACATTTCAGTTATTATAAGGCCATAGGGGATCTCTGAGATAAATAAATATAAATAAACATATACATATATATATACACACACACATATGGAATATAGAGGTAAGCTGAGAATTTCATAAACCAATGCCTCCATTGGCTGCTGTTGCTGTAGCTTCTGCCTAGGAAGCCATTGTTCATCAGGGCCAGAAGCCACCACGGAAGAGGCCACTGGCAATCCTGAGAAACTGTAGTAATTGCTACAGAGGAAAATATTTCAGCTACAGAGCCAAATGCCCAGACATGGAATCGGAGTCGAATGCAATTATCAAGAGGGCTCTTCATCCCAACTCGGGATGAAGACCATAAAAGTGGACTGCACCACAGATCAACAGAGGAGATAAATTATACCTAGAAGTATGACATGATTCTGACATTAGAAGAAATAAGCCTGAAGTTTACAGAAGCAAGCAAATAAAAACATTTATTTGACAGCTTGTTCAAAACCAGCTGTTTTGTTCTTCCCCCAAATAAATCCCTCCTGCACTTTTCATCATAAGCTTGACAACCATTATGATTCACCAAATATATTTTCAAATATGCTGCTTCAGAAGAAACTTTAGTCTGCTGCTCTTGAAGCACACTTCTGCTTGTACCCAAGGAAACAGTAAAAAGAAAAAAAAATTAAATAATTATACTAGATATCCTCACAAAAATAAAGGGGGAAATTGTATCCATGAAAAGATAATAGGAGGTTATGAAACAATAAAAAGTAATAAATCATTAAATATTCAAGAAATGATAACATAATTTTTCAGTATATAGATTGAATTGGAATTAGATAAAAGTACACAGTGAATTAATAAATTTGAATTTATAATATATAAACATATTTTACATATATAATACTTCTAGAATGCAGAATAGAGAATTTTAAAAATGAAAATTTGAAAGATCGAGCAACATGAAGGCTAAATCTGAAAGTTCTGATGTTTAATGTGAAAGAGTTCCAGAGAGATGAGTGTGTATATGAAATAATATTTTAAAAGAAATTATGGTAACAATTTCTTAGAACTGAAAAAAAAGTTACAAGTTATTTGACAGCAGAAATCTATCAAGTACCAAGTTAAAAAAAAAAATTTAAGAACCGATACCTAGGTAGATGATAGTGACATTTAAAAACAGCAAGTCTAAAAAAGAATCCTAACAACTATGGGAAGAGAAGAGAGGGAGCAGGGAACAGATTAATTACAAAGAGAATTAAAATCAGTTTGTTATATTTTTTTATCAGGAATATTGGATGGATAAAAGACCAAGGAAAAATATCATCAAAATGCTGTGGGAAAAGAATTCTGAATTAAAATTCTATACCTTACCGATTATCACTCAATATTGAGGGCAAAAGAGAGACATTTTCAGTTGAAGAATAACCTAGTCTTTCAATAACAGAAACAATTTCAGTAAGGTATAAGAGTGATAAAATTTTCTGAGCCTAACAACAATGTCATCCCACCATAACCTAGCACTTTAGACCTGCTATTCCCTGCTCATCATCCCACCCCCCACCAGAGCATCCATCACCTTCTAAAATAACACTTATTTTTTTTTTTTTTAATAGATTGAGAAACTGATTGGAAATTGAATGCAAACTAAGACCACTTGACTGTTACTGAAATGAATAGCCCAGTTTGCTTTTTTTTTTTTTTTAAAGAAATTCACGTTCTTTTATTTATTTATTTATGACTGTGTTGAGTCTTCGTTTCTGTGCGAGGGCTTTCTCTAGTTGCGGCAAGTGGGGACCACTCTTCATCGCGGTGCGCGGGCCTCTCACCATCGCGGCCTCTCTTGTTGCGGAGCACAGGCTCCAGACGCGCAGGCTCAGTAATTGTGGCTCACGGGCCCAGTTGCTCCGTGGCATGTGGGATCTTCCCAGACCAGGGCTCGAACCCGTGTCCCCTGCATTGGCAGGCAGATTCTCAACCACTGCGCCACCAGGGAAGCCCTAAAATAACACTTATTTATTACTATTTGTGAACTTCCAGTGGAATATACACCACCGAAGAGCAGGAATTATTGTCTGTTTATTCATTGATCTAGTCCACATAGTACCTAGAAAAGAATCTGGCACATCATGGGTTCTCAAATAAATATTTGCTGAATAAATTGAACGATACAATGCGGTTTGAACTATGTAAGTGAGCTTGATTCAGCTACCAGGAAATGTGGCACAATTCATACTCTGTTTGGAACTTTAACACAGTTCTTTTTATTTTTTTGAATTTTTGAATTTTATTTTATTTATTTTTTTATACAGCAGGTTCTTATTAGTTATCTATTTTATACATATTAGTGTATATATGTCAATGCCAATCTCCCAATTCATAACACCACCCCCACCACTTTCCCCCCTTGTTGTCCATATGTTTGTTCTCTACATCTGTGTCTCAATTTCTGCCCTGCAAACTGGTTCATCTGTACCATTTTTCTGGGTTCCACATATATGCGTTAATATACAATATTTGTTTTTCTCTTTCTGACTTACGTCACTCTGTATGACAGTCTCTAGATTCATCCACGTCTCTACAAATGACACAACTTCGTTCCTTTTTATGGCTGAGTGATATTCCATTGTATATACGTACCACAACTTCTTTATCCATTCGTCTGTTGGTGGGCATTTAGGTTGCTTCCATGACCAGGGTATTGTAAAGAGTGCTGCAATGAACATTGGGGTGCATGTGTCTTTTTGAATTATGGTTTTCTCTGGGTATATGCCCAGGAGTGGGATTGCTGGGTCATATGGTAATTCTATTTTTAGTTTTTTTTAAGGAACCTCCATACTGTTCTCCATAGTGGCTGTATCAATTTACATTCCCACCAACAGTGCAAGAGGGTTCCCTTTTCTCCATACCCTCTCCAGCATTTGTTGTTTGTAGATTTGCTGATGATGCCCATTCTAACTGGTGTGAGGTGATACCTCACTGTAGTTTTGATTTGCATTTCTCTAATAATTAGTGATGTTGAGCAGCTTTTCATGTGCCTCTTGGACACCTGCAGATCTTCTTTGGAGAAATGTCTGTTTAGGTCTTCTGCCCATTTTTGGATTGGGTTGTTTGTTTTTTTAATATTGAGCTGCATGAGCTGTTTATATGTTTTGGAGATTAATCCTTTGTCCATTGATGCGTTTGCAAATATTTTCTCCCATTCTGAGGGTTGTCTTTTCGGCTTGTTTGTAGTGTAGTGTCCTTTATAGCTGTTAACAGTTGCCTTATGTATTGAGGTGCTCCTATGTTGGGTGCCTATATATTTATAATTGTTACATCTTCTTCTTGGATTGATCCCTTGATCATCATGTAGTGTCCTTCCTTGTCTCTTGTAACATTCTTTATCTTAAGGTCTATTTTATCTGATGTGAGTATTGCTACTCCAGCTTTCTTTTGATTTCCATTTGCATGGAATATCTTTTTCCATCCCCTCACTTTCACTCTGTATGTGTCCCAGGTCTGAAGTGGGTCTCTTGTAGACAGCATATATATGGGTCTTGTTTTTGCATCCATTCAGTGAGCCTCTGTCTTTTGGTTGGAGCATTTAATCCATTCACATTTAAGGTAATTATCGATATGTATGTTCCTGTGACCATTTTCTTAATTGTTTTGGGTTTGTATTTGTAGGTCATTTTCTTCTCTTGTGTTTCCCACTTACAGAAGTTCCTTTAGCATTTGTTGTAGAGCTGGTTTGGTGGTGCTCAATTCTCTTAGCTTTTACTTGTCTGTAAAGCTTTTGATTTCTCCATCGAATCTGAGTGAGATCCTTGCCAGGTAGAGTAATCTTGGTTGTAGGTTCTTCCGTTTCATCACTTTAAATATGTCATGCCACTCCCTTCTGGCTTGTAGAGTTTCTGCTGAGACATCAGCTGTTAACCTTATGGGAGTTCCCTTGTATGTTATTTGTTGATTTTCCCTTGCTGCTTTCAATAATTTTTCTTTGTCTTTAATTTTTGCCAATTTGATTACTATGTGTCTCGGCGTGTTTCTCCTTCGGTTTATCCTGTATGGGACTCTCTGCGCTTCCTGGACTTGGGTGGCTATTTCCTTTCCCATGTTAGGGAAGTTTTCGACTATAATCTCTTCAAATATTTTCTCAGGTCCTTTCTCTCTCTCTTCTCCTTCTGGGACCCCTATAATGCAAATGTTGTTGCGTTTAATGTTGTCCCAGAAGTCTCTTAGGCTGTCTTCATTTCTTTTCATTCTTTTTTCTTTATTCTGTTCTGCATCAGTGAATTCCACCATTCTGTCTTCCAGGTCACTTATCCGTTCTTCTGCCTCAGTTATTCTGTTATTGATTCCTTCTCGTGTATTTTTCATTTCATTTATTGTATTGTTCATCTCTGTTTGTTTGGTCTTTAATTCTTCTAGGTCTTTGTTAAACGTTTCTTGCATCTTCTCGATCTTTGCCTCCATTCTTTTTCCAAGGTCCTGGATCATCTTCAGTATCATTATTCTGAATTCTTTTTCTGGAAGGTTGCCTATCTCCACTTCATTTAGTTGTTTTCCTGGGGTTTTATCTTGTTCCTTCATCTGGTACATAGCCCTCTGCCTTTTCATCTTGTCTATCTTTCTGTGAATGTGGTTTTTGTTCCACAGGCTGCAGGACTGTAGTTCTTCTTGCTTCTGCTGTCTGTCCTCTGGTGGATGAGGCTGTCTAAGAGGCTTGTGCAAGTTTCTAACACAGTTCTTTTAGAAATTGTCAGAGAGGGTAGACAAAATTAATTAAGGTCATATAATTTCAATTTGACAAATATAGCAAATTGAATTGAATATATTTTACTGATTTATCCTCTGTGAGGCTGGATATACTTATACTGAATACTAAAGCAATAACATTAGAAATCAGCAGCAAAATGATAGCCTAGACCCATACATTTAAACACACCTTGAAATTATTTATGAGTTAAAGAGGAAATCAAAAAGGAAATTATAGACTATTTAGAAGTGAACAAAAAAAGGTCTAAATATCAAAACAGTACTCTGAAGAAAATTTATAGACCAAAAAACATTTTTTTAAGGAAACAAGAAAGGCTGAAAATAAACTAATAAAAAAACAAACCCTAAGACTTCAGCTCAAGAAGGTGGAGAAAGAATAGCAAAATAATGCAAAAGAGAGTTGAAGGTGGAATCCAAAAAGATAAAAACGAAAGATGTTTAAATAAAATCAAAACAATAGAATTGATTAGCAAAATGTGGTTCTTTGAGTAGACTAGTAAATTTGACAATGTTTTGTAAGTATGAGGCAAAGAAAACTGGAAGACTAATCACAAATAAATAGCACTGGGAGTGAGAAAGTTTATGACATCTTTGTAAAGCGATATTTAAAGATTTTGTAACACAATTCTATTACTACTAAACTACTAACTTGGAAACTTTGGAAAATTGCACTTCTCTAACATATATATAAGTTGCTAATATTGCCCCCCCCCAAAAATAACTTTAATAGTAAAATAACCTTAGAAGATATTGAAATGGTAGTCAGATACCTATCTCAAAATTATACCAGACTCAGTCAGCATTTTTGGCAAATTGTCACACTCAAGGATCCAATTTTCCTGTTATACAAACTAGTCTAAAAGACTAGTGAATGTTGGAAAATTGCTAACCTCTTCCCTTGGTGTTAAGTCTGGATAGGAACAGCACAAGAAAAATGATAGACCAGTGTCACTATGACACAGATAAAAACAAATATCAAATCAAATGCAGTGTATTAAAGAAATCATTATAACTATGTTTTCTGCTAAGGATACAAGGACATTCAAAAATATCTCCAAAATTATTGTTTGGTTAAAAAGCAGCAAGTTATAGAATATATTGACAGTATAATACAAGTTACTATATATATATAAAGCAATACTACCTAGATTTTGTGAAGAGAATTTTTACATTTACAAAAATACAGATGTTTATATTACATAGTACATATATATGTGTATTATTATAAAAGCATGTGTAAAAACTGGAAAGATACACAACAAATTGGTGCTAGTAGATTACAGAAGAACCAGGAATGTGTGATTGTTGGAGTGTCAAGAGAGACCATAATTTTGTCAAAGTTTTATTTTTTAAATTTAAATTAAAATTTTTTTTGCTGTTGTTTGAGGATGACTGTATTAATGTGATTTCATGTAACTTAAAAACCAAAACAATTACCACAGTAATCTGCAACTGACATTCCTAGATTCACAAGGAAGATCCCAGATATTTGGAGTTTCCTTGAGCACATGTCAAAAGGGTGTTTTAATGTGCTCTTAAGAGATTTTTTTTTTCAACCTCCTTCAATTTAATTCATCCACAAAACATTTGTTGAGGAACATATCTGGGTAATTTGGAATGCAAAATTGATTCCTGACATAAGGAGCTTTTTGGGGAGTCTAACTGGGGAAGTAATTCCACCAACAGGTACTAGGGAGTGTGGCAGATCCTGTGTGGAGGGTATTCACTGATCATTTTGGGAGCACATAGGCAGAGAATATCACCTTGTGTCCTGGTTTCAATCTAAAGATTTCCTGTATCATGTACAGATTACAAAAATAAGAAAAGTTTTTGAGATTTGGGGAAAATACATATGTATATATATGTGTGTATGTATATAGTACAAACAGAAAATCTGAATCTTGTTCGTAATTGTTCTGTTAGGAACAACCGCATTAGCTCCAACAACCTCAGTTTCCCTATCTACCAAATGAGAGAAATGCACTAATTGTTCCCTAAAGATCATTTCCTCAAATTATGTCCATAACAGTAGTAAGAGAAAATTAAGATTGGAGAACATTTTCATCTTTTGCTCTGAAATATCTTGGCTATAGAGAGTGTACATCTCTTAAATTTGCTGTATGGATATCATATGCCTGAAAGCCTTGAAATCTGACATATCATCTATTTTTACAGAAATTGAAAAAGAAAGTTGTGGTGATCCTGGTACACCCTTATATGGAATTAGAGAAGGTGATGGATTTTCTAATCGTGATGTTTTAAGGTTCGAATGCCAGTTTGGATTTGAATTAATTGGAGAGAAATCCATTGTTTGTCAAGAGAATAACCAATGGTCTGCAAACATACCCATCTGCATCTGTGAGTACCAAATGCTTTGCTTCCAGATAGCATATGTTACCCTGTCCTTGCATATAATTGCTTTTTTAATTAATTGCAAAGAACTGGAACTGTGTAATTATTTTTGAACGAGTAGCACTTTTCAACATTATCTTTAACAAGTGTGCTTATGCCAAATTATAAATTTCATTGCAGATTTAAATAAAGTTAGCACAGTTCACTTGGTAATGGCAAAGTATAGTCTACATATGTCCTCATAACACTTTATTGGTGGAATTTTATACTTTATAGATAGAATACTTCTTATGGAAATTATACATCTGAGCTAATTCTATTAGGCTCATTTATTTTAACAAGATAGTATATGCTTATTTGCAATCAGAAACACTTAAAATATTTAAAGCTTATATTCTATGTATAATGCATTAACTTATTTTTGCTTGTAGATGCTCACACTAATGCCTGCTTAAGTGCCATTTATTTATATTGCACAGAATAAAATTCATTAATGTTTGTGATATACAATATGCTTGGATTAAAATAGTGTGTTTCTTCACATACTTTAAAGCGTTCCAATTTAGCTGCAACAAAAATATAATTTGTTTTATCTGTTGATGCACTTTTAGGTTAAATTAAATACTATCTTCATTACCAACAAATACAGCTTACCAGGTGTGAATGCAATATTGAAAATTTTGCATTTAGTTTTGATTACAAATGATAACATATAAGCTCATAATCATGAAAGTAAAAAATAATTTTCTTGTTTTAAAATATGACTTTTCATCTGTATCCAACTTATAATGATCATGCTTTTCATTTGTGAAATCCTTTATTCCCTACAAAGGCATTAGCACAAACTTTACTTCAATATATAACTGGTTTTTAAAAAATTTAGCAGTTTTCAAGACCTGCATTTTATCTGAATTTTAATTTGTGCTGCAAAACACACATATTCCTTTATTGAAAATGTTGATTATTTAACATTTTAAAAATATTTAATATTTTTAAACACGTACTGAGAACTTTTAAAGTGAGTGGAGGCCAAACATTTTCTAATATATATATATTATCTTTTTTTCCTCTGTGTAATAGATCTTTTTTTTTAATCCTTCCTCTACTTTCTAAATGTTCTGTGTGAACCTTTAAATCATATTTTTTAAAAGCTAAAAAAATAAATCTGAGGGGAAATAAAGACTAACCTTAGTATGGTATGGGAGTTCTTATTTAGTTCTTTTTCCAGCGTTAGCCCCTAGTGGCAGCTATCATAAGTGTTAATTCATCTCCTTATCTGTGTTATAAGCTATCAGAGCATCCCATGACCATGGTAGAAGTGAAGTTCACCTAGTTACTGCCCTCACTCCAAGTTTTCTCCAGGTTGTATTATCCCAGTTATGTTAATACCTACATAATATTTGTGTGTGTTTGTTTTCAGTCATTTCGTGAGCATTATTGTTTTCTTTGGAAATGTCTATATACTTCTCCAATATTTTTTTAAGCACAGAAACTAAAACTTTGCACTGCACTCTAACATGGACATGATAAATGTCAAAATAAATTGCTGTTATTACTCCAATTATATTTTTGTGCATATTTAAGCATACAGTAATTCAAAGTACTAGTAGCCTTCCTTAATGATGTGCAAACAATAACATGTTTTTTTCTGTTTTATAAGATAGATTATATTGTTTAATATTATTTTTTTCAAACTGCTAATTGACTATTATAATTGTTGGCTATGGCAAAATGAGGTAATTTGAATTATTTGAGGTAATAAATTTGAAAATTTATTGTTTATAATCTTCCTATTTTAACAGTTCCTTGCCTCTCTAACTTTACTGCACCAATGGGAACAGTCCTTTCTCCTGATTATCCAGAAGGGTATGGAAATAATTTAAATTGCATCTGGACAATAATCTCTGATCCGGGGAGTCGGATACACCTTTCTTTCAATGACTTTGATCTGGAATCCCAGTTTGACTTCCTTGCTGTTAAAGATGGAGACTCTCCAGACTCCCCCATTCTTGGAACCTTTACTGGGGCTGAGGTGCCTTCTCATCTTACTAGTAATAGTCATATACTACGATTGGAATTTCAAGCTGACCACTCAATGTCAGGACGTGGCTTTAACATCACTTATAACAGTAAGTTTAATTTTTCCATATAACATATTTCTACACATTAGAGCTAGAAAGGAATCATACAAAACAGCTCTCTTGTTCCACAGATAGGAAACTTGAATAAGTCATATACATAATTTGTATCAGGGACAGTCTTTTAGCCCTTGATTTCTAACCATATTTTTACTGCTTACTGTGTCATTTCTCTTTGTGAGAGTCCTGATATTAAGGAGATATATTTCAAATATAATTACTATATCAACCAATGTATTAGCTTATTCTATTAAATCTTATAAGCATAATCTCAAACCTACTGTACATAACATATTTTGCTCTGTTATTGGTATGCAAACATAAAAGGGGGATAGATCCTTCCTTCAAAATATTCATAAACCAGTAGAGGATTTTAAACAAATAATGACAACACAGAGTTATAATTCCAAAGACAAAATTAGCTAGACTATCAAAGTATCACAGAGAAGGAAATCACTAATTCTGGGGCAGTAGGTTACTGAGCTGACTTAGCAAAGATGCTACGGGGGGAAAATACCTTAGTGATTAAGAATATCAGCTCTAAGGTCAAACTATGCAACTTCAAATCTTGACTTTGCTACACTTTTAGGTTTAATAACAGAACCTCAGTATTCTCATCCATAAAGTCATACTGGGTTTTTGTAAGGAGCTGTCGATGAAAAAAATAATCAGTGGTCAATCTAAGAAAGAAATGAACATTTTTTTCCAAGCCAACCTGTGGATTATAACCTGGGAGACAATCTTTCAGAAAGCTCTGAGGACTGTTCCACCTGTTAGAGGTCAAAGCACAGTTATGTAAGTTTTTGAGACAAAGGGTTATAGTCAAATGACCTATTAACAGTTTACACAATCCAGATCTGCACATCCAAAGCAAGTAGTGGGTCATCGTGATCCCTTATGAGATTAAGAAGGAATGTTATCTACTAAGGCGGTCTGGTTAATGCAGATGAACAATACACACTAAAGAAGGAAGAAGCCCAAGAGGGCAGAGAAAAAATTTATGTTTAAATTTTCATCTTGCCATAAAATATGAATTTTATTTAATCAGAGCAAATAGGGTGATGCATGTAAATAATTCAGCATATATACCTAATAAATACTCAGTAAACATTAAGAGTTGTTGTTTAGGTGTCTTCTGAAGTATTCCCTTGTCAATTCTTATTCTATTATTGAATTTATTACATTGCTTTAGATTTAAGAATTCTTCGAGGTTATTTAGCTATTGTCTATCACCCATATTTTTTGTATTTCAAAAGGATGAATATTATTTTTCTGAAAATAACATGTAAATATAGCAAAAAGATGAATCACATAAATGAGAAAATACCTTAGTAAGTTAACAAACTTACATACTAATGCTTCCGTGTGCACATGTTTTACCTGAAGCTGTAGAATGCTAGTGATTTTTATTGTTTTCTTCAAAGCTACCACACTCTGTCAGATTCTGACCAACTTGATGAGTTATTTAAGTGTCACATTATAATAGGATTTAATTTCCTGCTCTTTAAAAAAGCACTGCACCCCCCTCACCCTCACCCTCACCCTTGCCCCAAACTGTTCAGTGCTGAGCTTTGTCAGTTAATAACAAAATGCCGTTATTGTCTTTTCAAAGTGACACTCTTAGTGAATATTGTCACTAATAAGTTGTCAACATGTAATTGCACATCATTAAAGTTGAATTAGCTGTGACATGTGTCAGAGAGACATGCTGTATAAAATGGTTGCTTTATCTGTAAGTCCCTTTTAAAATATTTCATATATTTGTATAAATATAGACACATATACATTGATCTATTTACAGTTTTTATGTTGTCTTAAACGCATATATATATATATATATATTTTTTTTTTTTTTTTTTTTTTTCTTTTCTTGCCTCACAGCTTGCGGGATCTTAGTTCTGCAACCAGGGATTGAACCCCAGACTCCACCAAGTCCTAACCACTGGACCACCAGGGAATTCCCTTAAATGCATAATATTTTTAACTTTAATATTTATAGTATTTTGAATGTATTATGGAAATATGCCTCTTGTTCCTTGTTCTGTTTCTCTAGTAAATAATTTAAACCATTATATTCAAATTCTTATATTCAGTGCTTCCTATTGAATGTTTTTTTCTGAAAAATTATCCAGCAGGCATTATATATAGGAGCAACCAGGCTTAATCGATATTGAGCTTTTTAAAAGCACAACAGAAAACAATAATTAGAAATAAGTGTACCTACAAAATAGATTTTATATATTTTAGAATTTACCTTAATATTATTTTATACTGTTTAACTTAAAAATGAGGAGACTGGATAATACAATTATATAATTTATGAACAATATCACAGTGATGATTTAGTGAAAAAATTTAAAATAACTGCATGTACCCATGCAGTATGTATATAATATTAAATTGTAAATACCCCTTAAAATATGTTTTACATATTTAGACTTTGCTACTTTAAATATTCTTCCATTTATATTATACTAATTTAAACATTTATAATGCAAATTTATAGGGCTCATGCAATCTATAATCTATGAGAAATTTAAGTAAGCACATTGTCCTTACACTTCTGCTACTTGCTGGGATGGGGCTAAATATGCATCCTGGGAGATACAAGGTAAAATAAGATAGTGACCCTGAACTAAAGAACTCACATTCTTTTGAGAGACATGAGACAAATAATCCAAGATACAATATGTTGTGGAGAGGGACTTCCCTGGTGGTCCAGTGAGTAAGACCCTGCGCTCCCAATGCAGGGGGCCCGGGTTCGATCCCTGGTCGGGGGACTAGATCCCACATGCATGCTGCAACTAAGAGTCCACATGCTGCAACAAAGATCCCGTGACCAGGCGCAGCCAAAATAAATAAATAAATAAAAAATGAATAAATAAATAAATATTAAAAAATATATGTTGTGAAGAAAAAATTTAAAGCCAGACCAGGGGATCCATTTCAATACTGTCTCTATGATCTGAGGCAAGCTACTTAACTTTTTCTGAATCTCACATTACTCTTTACAGTAAATGGCTATACTTTGCTCATCAGGCTATTCTAAATGTTAAGTGAGGTGACAGTATATCTAAAGCTCCTATCACAGTGCCTAGAACATGGTGTTTGCAAAAGAATTAGCTCTTTTCCCTTTTCCTAGATGGCAGAGAGTAAATGATATATGGAAAATTATAGAGAAATTGTAAGACTTTCATAACTAGATTGAAACATTTCACTTTAATACTCACTGTGAGATGATCTCTTCGTTCCAAACAACGAATCACAAGAAAAGTTTTCAAAGGGACATAGGCAACCTGCTCTGTATCAACCTGCTCTGTATTCACATTAATTGGAATTCTGTCCAGCTTATACTGGATATTTTTGCTTAGATAAGGCAAATGATTTCAAGAAATAAGCAGAAACAATTCTATTTTGAAATTTTGTAATTGTAGAGTGTAGTTCACATTTTAAAACAACCACATCCATTACACATCAGAGAGAAACAGATATGGTCAGAGGAGAGCCTCTCTATTTTTTTTTTTTTTTCAAATAAAGGCTTTTCTAGAAATGAGCATAACCATTTTAAAAATCATTTTTTCTCATCCGCAATACACAAGGGTCTGTCTCATACTGCTAGTTTGTGTGTTTTTCTCTTTTTTTGCTGTTCTCAAGCATTTGGACATAATGAGTGTCCTGATCCTGGAATACCAATCAATGCAAGGCGGTTTGGGGACAACTTTCAGTTAGGAAGTTCGATTTCAGTTATTTGCGAAGAAGGATTTATTAAAACCCAGGGAACAGAAACAATTACGTGTATTCTTATGGATGGAAAAGTGATGTGGAGTGGACCAATTCCAAGATGTGGAGGTAAGCACAATGGTCAGTGAAAAATACAATTCCGTTATAACTGTGCACTAGAAACCGTAACAGGAAATTGATTGTTCTACCAGGACTCTTGTAATCTTTAAATATCATTTAGCATTATACTTTAGACATATAGTATGTAGTTAAATTATACTTTTAATATTTATTTTTTAATTTTTATTATTTTAATTTTTAGAAATCTTTTAGAAGCTCCCTTTAAAAGGAGCTCTTATTAAAAGATACACATTAATAAACAGTAGATATTGGTTGCATGTGTAGAGTACCTTTAATATATTTCATAGTTACAGCTGAGTACACTTTATAGTTTCCAGTCATATTTTTCTTGGTCTTTTAACTATTCATGGTATAAATTGAATTTATTTTTTAAAAAGCATTAAATATTATTAATCATAAAAAATAAATTTATGCTAAAGCACCCATTATTTAAAATGTATAATTTTTGTAGGCATAGTTTACTAAACATTTTTTTTTTCAATTTTGATTTGCCCAATAAAATGCAGTCAAGAAAGTTCAGGACAAAATATATGTGTGTTTTATATATCTATATATACATACACAATGTTTGGAAGTACCTATATATCTTTGAATATACATAGTCGCATAAAGTCACAAATTATATTGGTAAGAAGGAAGGATGATCATCTTAAAGATAAAATATATCAAGTATATAGCGTTTCAATATAGAATCTTTAAGAGTGTTGGGGGGGTTATTTAGAATTGTCACAGTAGGAAGTAACATTCTGAATTCTATTTTTCTCCTACTCTAAGGTTACACATACATTTTATTAAAAAATATATAAAAGGACTTTTACTAAGACAGATGAACTAGAGCCATTAAACACCCTTTAGTAGATCACCATGTAGTGATTAGGTGACAATTTTAAGTGTTTTCTTCTTTTTCTTGCTTTCCCAATTATTCTTGTTAGCTGTGCCCAAACTGACACTGGAACTTTGTTTTCTCAATTTCTAGCTGGTAAATTGAGAATATTTAATATATACTTTCCAAAACCTTTGTTTTCTCAATTTCTAGCTGGTAAATTGAGAATATTTAATATATAACAGACTTAATTGAATAATACAGCTATTACTTATAAATGTTGAGTTTCATTGAATTGAACATTTTCATAATATCTCATGATGAAGTAATCCAGACCATGCAATTAAGTTTTCCTCTTAGCCTCTTCAATTAGCATCTCCCTCCTCTTCTAATCACCTTCTCATTTGTAACATCAGGGGGCTGAACTAGATGACTTCACTGTTCTTTTCCAAACCTCAAATATTATGGGCTTAGTAGGAGTTCCCTTGACAATGGCTATGACTATGCTATTATGTTTAAAAAACATAATGGAGTTGCACAATACAGGACTAAAATAAAAAGAGAAAATTGAAAGTAGTGTTCAATTTTTTCCATCATACTTTGCCCTGCAGCTCATTCATTCTTTGAACCACAGTTCCTGACCTAGACTTGGGGAATCAGTCAGGAAAGCCTACATTAGTATTGGAAGGAAAAGTAGGAGATAAAAGTTTGTTTTAGGCAGAAGGCATAGCCCTGGTTCAATGTGACTGGAGTGAAAGATAGAGGGACAGGGTTTGATGAATATAGAGACCTCTGAAGAATGAAATGCTTTGTAAAGAGTGCTAAGCAGATTAAAAATTATCCTGTGGCAACAGGAAGCCACCTTAGTTTGGAAGTGACATGACCTGAGCCTCTCCCTCCCCTGCACTGGGAGTTGTTTACAGTTTCAGTAGACAGGCAGAGACTACCTCCAGATAATTGAATCTCCTTGGATTCTCGCTTGCCTAACTTGGGTGTTGGTTTAGGAGCTGCTTGGTGCCTAGCTGCATGGGGTGGTAAAAATAATGAGGTTGACATCAACGAATCATTTGATGAATTGCTGCTTTATTTGAGAGAGCAATTTCAGTGAGATTTTTCACCATGAAAATGAATGGTATTTAACTTTTAAAAATAAGTGAAACAAAATATTCAGAACTAAGTTGGCACAGGCCAATAGGCCCTTCAGACATCCTAAAGAGAACTTTAGAAAGTTCCCAAAGGAGAAGAATATTTTTTTCTTCATATGTGAGTGGATTTACATGCAGTTGGCTGGCTCACCTGCCAATTTCTGGATCCAACACAAGGTAGGAACATCACCAAGGATAAGGCTGGAGCCAGGGAAGGCAGAATGGTAGTGGGCTGGAAGCGATCATACAGTGGCACTTGCCAGATTACCTGCCACATCCCAGGCTGTGTTTTGAGCCAGGTTCCACCCAATAAAGCAGACTGATTTCAGCTCCTGTATAACTAACTCTGGTGGGTTTCATTTCTAAGACTCTAATTAAGGTTTGTAAAGATTTCCTTTAGTTTTGCCTGAATTCTACTTAGGTACTAATAAGAAGAGCCTGAGACTAGCTGAGGAAAGCTTATGTTTTTCTTTTCCTAAGTTTTTTTTTTTTTTTTCCTTCTTTTTTTTTTTTTAATCACACCACTTCCTCCCCCATTCCCCAAGCTGCCACATAGCCACTCCCACTTACACAAAGAATTATGTCTGGAAGCTCTCTCTGCCTATAGTCTTTGTTCTTTAGACCTTCCATATTTTGACAGAAAAGTTTTGCTTATTATTTATTATAGTTTTTCTTTGGGGGCTCTCTCACAGCTTCCAATATATGCTTAATATTTTAGCTAAAACTTTTTTATTATCATCATATTAAACACTTTATATAGTGAAATATGTACATGTTTATGTATTATGATTAATACAAATAACTTTCTACTTTTATTTTCTTCACACAAAAAACTCCAAAATCAAATGTATTGTTAAAAATTGCTAATGTGCATGGATTGCTGTGTGTTAAAATTAGAAAACAGAAAGAATTTGTTTTAATCAGAATTTATAGAGCAAAGGAAGTCACTATAAAATGTTTTGATAAGAAAACCCAGGGCTTCAACTCAATTAAAGACTGCCTTCTCCCCACAACTCCTCTCTGTCACAGCAGTGTAGAAGTTCAGGCATATTGGCAAATTAGTGATCCGCCCACATCAACCAGTCTTCAACCCTAATACTGTGGAAAATCTTTGAGAAAAGTGAAAAGAAACTTTTTGTCTGCCATAGGCCTTGAATAAGGATTCTTCAAACCAAAAGGGAGAAATGAAATCACATATGTTGCAGTTCTGTGATCCCATAGCTGAACTTAGATTTATTTCGGATAGCTTAAATACAATTGTTAACAGAATTGGGTTATACATTTTATTCATTGACCTGAAGTTCAACACTGATACATTAGCTAAGGATAGATTTAGGCTATCTTTGTGAAAATTTGAACCTTTTTCTTTAGAATGGGGTGATCGAATTTCCTCATGAGGAAGAAAGATTTGATGCTTTATAAAGTCTTGTGATCTTTCAGTTTTGCTAATTGAAAACAAAGTACATTAATTTTTATAATTAGCATTGAAACCATTCACTTTGAATTCCACAAACTGTCTGCCTAACTCAATTTAGTAACAATCAATGACTCTTTCACCCACACCTAGACAGTAGCCTGAATATAACTGGCTCTATCTAGGGCCAGTCCCTGCATGGTGACTTCAAAGACACATCCTAAAACCATGAAGAATAGTGTGAATGGTTATCATAGGTCTCCTTTAATGGGCTGACACAGGGATTTTCATGATTTTCTACCTAGAAATCGTCCTAAAAATCTTCTTCCTCTTTCTCCACCAAAGCTTCCCACTCATAGCAACTGCATAAACACTCTCCTTCTCTTCTGCTGTAGTCCCCTCACATTCATTTATTCTTCACACAGCCCAAGCTGTGAAGCTATTGGGCACCTTGTGAGCGTCCTCCGTAAATTCAGCCCTCGGGAAGTGCAATTTTCTTATAAGAATCTTTCCCCTTGGAATTCCTTCTTTCTTCACTCATTTTCTTTCTTTTTATGTGATCAGAATTCCTTTCAGGGACCTCTGAGGGCATTGCCAGGCTCACCCACGTGTATCCTTCAAAGTTGCTTCTATCAGCCTTGGTTCTAGGAAATTTGGAATAGGGAGGGAAGGGGCAACCTTAAGTACATTTGGATTTATTTCTCCCTTCACCTGTGTGTGTGTGTGTGTGTGTGTGTGTGTGTGTGTGTATCTCCTGAAACACAGGTAAGATGGTGCTTTTACTCATTTTTCTCAAAGGACTAGTGGGCTACTAGATTTTCTTTACTGCACCAAGCAATGCAAACTAGAGTCAGCCCTTACCCACAAATCCTGGAATCTTTTTCTCACACAGTAAAATCCCATAGGATTTCTAGTCACTGGAATATTCCTTGTGACTAATACTGCTACATAGAAGGCAACATTTAAGGTATAATATTTGACCCACTCAGAGAGGTTTCCTTAGTGCTTTAGGAAACCAACTGGTCTCTGCCCACCTATTTTCTTCCTGTCCAAGGGCCAGCTCCAAAGGACTGAGACATATCTGCCTTATTGTCCATACCTCAAGTGATCTGAGCATCATTATTTGGCCTTCTGTCTTCATTGTCTCTTTTTACCATTTATAGTTTTAAAGTCTATTTTGTCTGAGGCCTTCTTTCTTAAGTACAGCCATCATTAACTTATTTTTCTCAGTTTTGATTCATTTTATCAGATGCACGAGACCCTTTGTAGTGGGGAACGAGTCTATGGTTATATGGTAAATTGGCTTTAAGTCTGCTCTGTCATGAACTTTTTATAAGTGCTCTTGGTCCTCCTAGCTTTTGTTTGTACCTTTTCCTAGCTATCTTGTTTTTAAATATAGCTATGGGTTTACTGCATATCCAGAACATATTGTTCCCACACTTGCACTCAGCTCAAATTCATCTGGATACTTAATATCCTCTAGTTTGGTGAAGCCAACTGCCATAAGATGGAGGTTTTGATGGATCTGAGTCCACTAATAGATCCAAATGCCCAATGTCATAACCTCAAATGCTTACAAGAGCAAGACGGTAACAGAAATAAATTACATGGGCTGAATAAAACAGGCTATCTCACAAGCAGTGAGCACTGTCATCTAGAGTTTTCTGTTTTAAAAAGCAGGACAATTGGACATAAATTATTTTCTGTCTCTGTTGCAATCATATAAGGAAACTGTTCCTGGATATGAGGATTTATTATTCATTGGTGAATGTCATTATAAAGAAAATGCTACCTAATTATACTCATGTAGACTGAAGGATGAGAAGGATTTATTTGCAGACCAAAAATTAGAGTTGGGTTAAAATGTATTCATTATTTCTTTATAAAATCTGAAATACATGCCATTTACATTTTAAAATCAAATGTTCCTTAATAATGTTATAAAATTATTTAACTGTTCATGAAAAATGTTGGACGAATCTAAAAATTGTATATTTTATTAAATTTCATTTTAATAAATATACTACTCAGGATCATTTTAGTCTCTTTTCCTGGTTTCTCTTCATTTCTGTGATCTCTGTTTGTATGTGTTCCAGAGCTAGATCTTGAATATTTTCTCCTATTTCCACTCACTCTATTCATACTTTTCATCCAGTCTCCAGCTTTAAATAACACCTATGTGTTGATGGCTCTCAAATTTACATTCTTCTAATTCTCTGTCCTGAAGTCCAGACTCATCTATTCAACTTCCTCCTCAATATCTCCACTTAGATGTTTAATAGGCATCTCAAACTTAGCCTGTCCAAAACTGATCAGATTCCCCCGGTCACTCCAAACCTGATACTGTCACAGACTTTCTCCATCATCATCAGTAGCACTCCATTCTTCCAATAATTCAGGCGAAAACTCTTGGGAGTAATTCCTCCTTTCTTTCTATCACAACCATACGCAATCCATCAGAAAAATCTGTTAGCTCTATCTTGAATTCCTATATTCAAAACCCATCTACTTCTTACTTCCTTAACTGCTGACATCCTGGTCCCAGCAACCATCATCTCTGGCCTAGATTACTGCAACAGTCTTTTAACTGGTCTCATTGCTTCTGACCTTGCTCCTATTCAGTTCTATAGAAACGGTTTGTTATTCAGTTTACCCGTGCCCAGCACTTAGTTTCTTCATAGTTATTTCTCTTATGGGACTCAGAAGGCCCTGATACATATATACTATCTGCTTCTCTCCTCCTTTTTACCTGGCTCTTTGTCTCCCATGCCATTTTCACTGTAGCTAGCAATGCCCTCTTTGATCTAAAGCAATCCCCTCAACAAAAATGGAAATAGAATATTGGCCTTCTGGATTACATGGTCATGTTCTTGAATATAATTAGGATGTAATACATTCAGTGAACTGCTTTGTAGATAAAGAGGATTATATTTAATAAAATACATTGGAAGACTCGGATGAATGCTATTGGCTCAAAGTGGTTGATTTAATTAAGACGCTGAGTTAAGACTAACTGAAAGAAAGTTGTTCCTTCCTTGTGAAGATTCATAATAATTTCTAATATTGTTATCATTGTAGCCTCCCTGAGAAGAAAAACAGTGAAAGCAAAATGCATGACTAACAAGGTATACAGGCAAAATTTCCTGTTACTTTGGGAATGACAACTTATAGGCTACCAGCTAAGGAGGAAAATGTTGCAGTATCCCTGTCCATAAAAAACTGAGGTTCAGATACCTCCTTTGTGGCTTATTAAGTGGGTTCTAACTGACTCATTTCTCCCAATCATAACCTCAGCTATCCCACTCCCAGTTTATATAAGCAGCAAAAGAAAAGAGGGAAATCGAGATCTATATCTATCTACCTACCTACCTACCTAAATACCTACCTAAACTGTTGGAGTCAAAAGTTGTTCAGCTTTTCCTTTATCTCCCCATAAGAAGGAGGATGCTAGTCTCCTTCTCTTCAAGCCAAGTTAAGGGGAAGGACTCCAAAAGAATCCCTCATAAGGGAATGCAGTTTCCTGTGAAAAAGAGGAACTAGAATCGCCAGGTGGATATCTGATTATACAGTGTACTTGCTGATCTGCCTTCTATGCTAAATGAACAAGAGAAAGAAAATTGGTAAAAACTGGCAGATTAAAAAGAGTGAAAGCTGGCTAGTTGAAATCATTTGGCAAGTCAATGATGTGAGCTTCCTCTGCATCAAATGAATACCAAAGAAGGTACCCTGGCTTGGCCACTAGGTAAAAGAAACTCAACAACCAGAGACCATAAGATGTACTGTCAGGGGTGAAAACAGGGAGGTAACTGGAAAAGGTTGATCTTCTCTTCTGTCAGGAAATTTCCTGATAGAAGTGAGAAGCCACCCTTCTAATTCTTGGCCTTTACAAAGAACTCATTTATTATCCTTATGGAAAAAACAAAACATTTTCCATATCTGACAAATAGAAAATCTCAGGGACCAGTTAGAGTTAGTGAGGAAACAGCAACAGTCAGGAAAGGACTATGACAGCAACTTTTCCTCATTTTAGCCCTAACACACCACAGGAAAAAGGACCTAAAGGGAAGAGGAAGGGGATGTGCTGAGAAAGGATACAGCATCTTCTCTGCTCCAACTGCTGAAGCGAATGGAGGAATGAATCACCAAGTGCTGGTCCTCCATCAGCACCCTCCTCCCCATCCTCCAAGGTGCTCAAAGATGCACCTTGGGTGGGTAGGTGGAGGAAATAAGACAGAATTTTAAATTGGATTGGACCAAGTTTTTTAATACTGTAAGTGATGAGAATTTTAGAGGATGTGCCCAACACTTCTTTAAGGAGAGGGAGATTTGTCAGTGCATGTTTGAAGGCAGTAATTTAGAAGGAAAGGAAGGAAGGGAGGGAGGGAGGGGGCAGGGAGGGAGGAAAGAGAGAGAGAGAGAAAGAAAAAGAAAGAAAGAAAGAAAGAAACCAATTTCTGTTTTCATTCCACCGATTTCAGAATATTCCATAAAATGCCTACTCAAGCAAGAACTTCCTATCCCTCAGTAGAGAACTCCCTGCATAACTATGGCTTAAGTTCCTTTCTACTGCAATGGGATATCTTAGAGAATTCCTTGAGTCAATAGGATGGGACTAGGGTCCCTGGAGAACTGTTTGACAGCAAGGCTGGACTTGCATGCCAATGAACTTCCCCTTTGAGGATAAGGGATTTTCTCTTGAATCTCAGCCTCAAAGGGAAGGAAATCCTTCTCATTCACAGATGTCGCACTCTCTGGAGGGAGTTTGTTTGAGGGAGCAATTACAGTAACAGTCTGATGCATAGATCAGAATATATTGTGGTTCTCATAGAGAGAATGTGTGTTCACACACATATACCTATTCATATCTAATAATAGACTCCTCTTTTAGTTACATATTAAGGTAGTAGTAAATTCCTAGAGGACTACCATAGGGAAAACTAATTTAATAGCAATCTGCAGGGTTTTGCTCCTAATTTCTGTGGAGCTGGGTAGGGGAAGGGTAGAAGGGGTTATAGAAATGGAAAGAGGTTCAGAGCTGTGATTGCTTGTCTGCATTCCTGGCACTTTAATTCCTATGTTTCTGACTTTCTCTTTTTATCCAAGATAGAGATGCAACTTGTTTCCCATAATTTTCTTTGAAACATCATCCACTGTGTTGAGGTTAGGCAGAGCAGGTTATTACTTACCACACCTATAACCAACCATAAAGCAAGTATAAAAATTTAAAAAAAAAAAAAAAAAAAAAAGGAAAGAAATGGAACCCTCATTGTTTATAATCCCCAAGATCAAAACCTAGCTGTTCTTCCAGTCCTCAATTCCCTTCTGAGCACCTAAGTGCCACTTCTCAGATGAAAGAGCACCAAAATTCTGAAGCATTTTTATTCAAAAGAATTTTAGCTGAATACAGTCTGAAACACTTCTGACTCTTCATACAGATCTTAAAGCATACTGGGTATTTTGAATTTGTCCATTCTGAAGCAGGAGGGAAGGGGGCAGGGCACAACCTTTGAAAGAATGACATAGCCCGAGGACATGACATAAACTGATTAGGACCAAATGGGTACAAGATGGCTGACAAGTCAACTTCCACTAGACCTTGAGCCTCAGTATACACTCACTGTAACAAATCAGCAAGCTAAATGACACACCCACAGGCACCATGACAGTTCCAAGGCCAACCATAAGGATCAAAAAGTGGGCGGTGGCCCAATTCCTGGAAATCCCCACCCCTTCCTGAAATAGCTGGAATACTCCTCCCACTCATTAGCTTATGAAATTACCCACCCCTATAAAAACTGACAACCCCATACCCTGGTGCCTTTCTCACCTTCTGAGATGGCCCACACTCTGTCTGTGGAGTGTGTTTCTCTCTAAATAAATCCATTTCTTACCTATCACTTTGTCTCTCACTGAATTCTTTCTATGATGAGACATCAAGAACCTGAGCTTCATTAAGTCCTGAAACCAAGTGTGTGATCTCAGTTGGAAGACTGTGGGTTTTGGCCGGGTTCAAGTCCCAGCTACGTGGGTTCAAGTCCCAATCAGGGTTTTGGCTGGGTTTGAGTCCCGGCATGTGGGTTCAAGTCCCAATCTGAGGTGCATGATTTCAATTCTACTCAAAGTAACACAGAAATGAGTCATCACTCCAGTGAAAATTATTTATAACAGACTTTCTTCAGGCCTTAGAAAAATGAAACAGGATAAATGAACTATTTCTACTTTACCATTTATGCTTTGTTTTCATTATTTAAAATGGGGAGAAGTTAGAGGCAACAATCTGTATTTCACTAACAGATGGAAATTACCTCTTTATCCCAGGAACCTGAGTGATTATCCAGCAGCATCTTGGAGCTACAGACTAGCCATATCCTCTTAGATTTTGTCAGCTTGGTCTGTGGGCCAAGAGCTATAAAATGACCTGAGGGATTGGAGTGGAGTGAGGGTTTTGTTAACAATGCCCTCTGGGTCCTACCTTATAATTACTAGAAGTGCATTCTGGGAATCTGCATTTTAACAAGTTTTTAATCTAAACTCACTTCTAGGTATCTACAAATGTTTGAAAGTAACCACTGCATGAAACCAAAAGTTCCTCTCCTCATTTTCCACTAACTATAAGCTTCAGAAACAAAAAACTACTTGACTTTCCCTCATACATTAGTATTGTTGTCAAACCTAAGTTTGTGTGCCCGATGCAGAGCGAGGCCAAACAAATAGAAAAGTCAGAGTTTGGAACAGAGAAAGGTTTATTGTAAGGCCAAGCAAGGAGAATGGGCAGCTCATGCTCAAAAGACCCCCAACTACCTGATGGTTTTCAGGGAAGAGTTTTTAAAGGCAAAATTTGGAGTGAGAGCTGCAGGGTGTGTGACTTTCTTCTGATTGGTTGGTGGTGAGGTAACAGGATGGTATTCCAGGAATCTTGTGCTCAGCCTGGTTACCATCCTCCACCTGGGAGGGGGCCTTAGTTCCTGTAGAAGAACTCAAAGATGTATTGTTATGTATACCACTTGGGGAGGAACCAGGACCATGCTTTATTGCTGCACTATTGTTTCTTGACTGCTTTTCCCTTGTGTCTCCATCTCCTCACTTCCCAGAATAATAACTCTTTGAATCTGCCCTTTGGAACTCAGGGAAAGTCTAGGAGGCTGAAGCTATTTTCCTACAAACAAGGAATTGGGTGTATGAAGAAGCTTTTGTACCCGGGAGGGCGCCACAGTGTACTGCTTGGTTTCGGTATTTCTCACTTTATTCTTTCTCTGCTCTTTCTGTCCCTCTATCCCTATCTTCTATTCTTTTTTTTTTTTTTTAATCAAACTCACCTCTGACAAAATCTCCTTCAAGAACTCTTTCTTAATGCCCTTGGGATGTCACCTGTCTCTCCCCTACATTTCCAGCCTATCTGGCTCAAGCATATATTTATTCTTCATGTTAGCTGTCTGTCTTCCTTGTAGAAACTGTGTGTCTCCTGAGGACAAATATAGTGTCATATAGATTTTTTTTAAAAATTTCATCACCTGGCATAGTATCTTATATACATCAAAAGCTAAATAATTTTTTGAATTAATAAATACATGAATAATAAATAAATTAATGTCAGGGAAGCACTTAAAATTGTATGGTTAGAATCTCAAATTTACATTAAAAACTTTGGGTTGAATATTCTATCTTCCTAACTATCCATTTCTGTCTTCATTAAACCTATTTTAAGGAGAATAGATATGCTTAAATAAATATCTCTCTTGGAAAATTAATCCAATACATCTATCATGGAAGTAGTTTCTAACTTGGAATTTGAAGATTTGAATTTGAATCTCACCTCTGCTACTACCCAGATCTGTGTTTCTCATCAAGTCATACATTTGATGATTTTTTTCCTTACCTGCAAAACTGGCGTAAGAAACAAGCATTTTTATGCTACAAGCTTATTAAAGTAATTAAGTTAAGAAATGTATATAAAAGCATACTCTAAACTGGAAAGCATTATGACTGTCTTAGTTGGTATAGCAGAAATGGCCAGCTGTTTACCTTTAAGCTGTTACCCCATTCAGTATACAGAGTTGTAGGTAGGAAATAGCTACCCAGCTGAGCGACTTCATTTCACAGCCTCCTTTGAAGTTAGGTACGGCCAAGTGAGTAAGTGGAAGTAATGTAAATAATGTCCAAGCTTTGGTCCATAAAAAGCATACACAGAGTGGTCCTCTATGCTCTGTTTCCTTTCCTGCCAGCTAAAATGGAAATGACTCCCATGGCAATCTAGAAAATCACCTGCTGAAAATGGCTGAGGCTTTGTCATCCTGGGTGTTAAGAGACTAGAAGGAAGATGGCTGTTTTGCTGATAGGCACACTTCATTGTACTGTTACATGAGTGTATTGAAGAAAAATTTCACCAGAGTTAAACAGGCAAGGAAGACTTTATTAAAGACTATTGCAATAAGGAGGAGTGATTGAATTCAAATGCACTGAGGGAAGGTTTTTAAGGGCTGAGATGAGCTAGTGGTAAAGTGATGGAGGAAGTTGGGTGACGAGTTGAGAGTCTTGAAGAAGGCTGTCTAGAGTTTAGTCAAGATGAAGGCCATTTTGGTCAAGTGAAAAATAAACTTCTGTGTTAAGCTACTAAAATTTAGGTATTTATTTATTTTACCAGCTACAATCATCTGAATTCACACACAGTTAGGAGAGAGGAAGACCCAAACAGAAATAGTCCATCCCAGCCTTGCCCCATTGTTGTGTTATAATGCATAACGGTCAGTACCTACTTAAATTGTATTAAATTAAAATATTTTTTCAAAGGTTACATCTTAAACCTCTTTTATTTTCTTCTCTAAGTATTCACCTTAATCTTTCACTTATATTGAAGCCTTAACATCAGCCTATGTTGAAAATGACACGTAATATAACTAAGAGCTCCAGATTCTATTTTCTGTTGTTTCTTGTGATATTTCACAGACCTTTTAGCCTCAACACTGAATCTCATTATCTTTCCACATAAAATTCCTTCCTGTTTTGTGTTTCCTATTTTGGTGAATGGAATTATCTTCCATAATGTTGTACATGCCAGGGGCCCAATGACCAATTTAGACTCCTTCATCTTGTTCACTCATTGCATGTAATCAATAAATGCTTTTGAGTCTGTCTCCTAAATATCTCCATATTTAGCCATTTCCTGTTACCACCATATATCAGAATCTGATTATACCTTCCGAGATAATTGTGACAGTCTCCTAATTGATCTCATCAACTCCAGGTACTCTGCTTCTAGTTCATTGTACCTGTAACTTTCATTTAAATGAAAATTGTATTATTTGTCTATATATGTTTATGTAGTCTTTGTCTACAATTTTTTTTAACATCTTTATTGGAGTATAATTGCTTTACAACGGTGTGTTAGTTTCTGCTGTATCACAAAGTGAATCAGCTATACGTATGCATATATCCCCATATCCCCTCCCTCTTGCGTCTCCCTCCCACCCTCCCTATCCCACCCCTTGTCTACAATCTTTCATTTGTCTATGGTTCACTTTCCTTAATATAGCATCATATCAGGTCCTGTTTTTTTTTTTTTTTTTTTGGCCGCACTGCATGGCATGTGGGATCCTAGTTCCCTGACCAGGGATTGAACCCATGCCCTCCGCAGCGGAAGCATGGATTCTTAACAACTGGACCACCAGGGAAGTCCCATTAGGTCCTTTTCTACTCTTCTTCCTTCATCTCTCATCACTTCTTGGTTCCCTAAAAAAGGTAACTGGCATTATTCAAAAACATGCTAATTCAGCCTTCTACTCTTAAGCACATGCTGTTTCTTCCATTTACAATATCCTCTCTCTCTTTTTCTCCTGGTGAATTCTGACTCATCCTTGAAGACTCAAATTAAATAGAATCTCTTCTGTGAAGCCTTAATTCCTGTCCTCTTCCAGACCCCGTGTCCCATGGACAGATCTTTCTTATATAATTTATGACATTATTACCTCTTATGTTTATGTTTCTGTGTTTTGCACATGGGCAGTGTGATAAAAAGAAAAAGAATATCTTAATTACATTTGTAAAGAAGTTTCTAGAGTCAAATTACCTCTGTTCAAATCCTTGCTAGCTGATGTGCAAATTATTTAAATTCTCTGCACATCAATGTTCTTATCTACATATGTGGTTGGATTATTTTGAGTATTACATAAAATAATACAAAGGACTTCTTATATAGTGCCTGGCACCTAGGAAACATTTGATAAATGTTAGAAGTAGTACAAATACCACGTGGGCGCATACTTGACACACAATTGTTTGCTGAATGACTGAAATATGAATTAGTAAATGATGAATGAGTGAATAGGACTTGAAAATAAATCCCTGTATCTTGATCTCCTTTCTGTTTTCCATATGTTCCAAGTTTCCTTTGTTCAGTCAAGATACTGTCTTTTACAGAAGTCTTTCTTAAACTGCAGAATGTTTATACTTGGAGGTACACAAGCTTTTAGGTGTTAAATATATAAGCATTTCTTAAATTTCAATAGGTACATATTTATTTTCAGGCATTATGGAAAAATATAACTAATACATAAAAGCAATGATTTTACAGATATTTTTGCTTAGGGCAAGTTTAAAGAAATCATTTAAGTTAAAATAAAAGTAAGTCTATTTAAAGAAAATCATTAATTATATAAGCAGTACATGGATGTGGCAAAATTGTAAGGTTTGGGCAACTAACTTTATTGCCTTTCTGTTTGTATTGTTATTCATGTTATAGTTAAGGTTCTCTTTACAAATTCAAATCTTTGTTATTTTTATTACTATTAGTTCTTTTAGCTTTCCAAAGCTTTTTCTGTTTCCTTTTTCTCTTGAACGTTTTCTTTACACTTGGTCTCCCCTTATTTTGTCCTGCACTTTGTCCCCTCCATGCTCTGCTGCTGTTGCTCCACCATGGCTTTTCTATGTGAACATCTTCCTGCCATGTGGCTGCTAGTCACTGTGGTCGTGAGGCTTTTCTTGACTGATCTGCACTTAGCATCTGTCTCTTCGCTTAGGTGTCACACTCTCTTGGGGAAGCTGTCTCCATACTTTTGGGATAATAATTTTGTGAAGTTCCAACCCTATGTGTGAGAGAAAGAAGCCAGTTCAGAATGTTGTATGTTAATTAGGAGAAGACTCACTTTGTAGCAGGGTCACTATTTGGGAAAGTCCTTTCAGGAAACAAACAGTCACTGCATCTTTATGCTACTCCTTTCCTTTAAAGCTCCTTCCTAATTCTGCCTCTCTAACATGTTGGACTGAGGGACCAGCTGAAATGCTTCTGGGTACTCTACTTTTTAATCTTTAATGGACCATTACTCAATTGCTAATTTTATGACTGATTACCTCTTTCAATCATGATTAGACTGAAGTGCACAGATACTTTCCTAGAACAATTTGAGTTGATAACATATTAGGGATTTTTCTGTATTTCCGGGACCTTCTCTCACCAAAATACTTTACTCTGTCTTTTAAAATATGGTAATTTAAATGACTGTTATGCACATAATTTTATTTTTGAAATACATAATAACCCTACAGGAAACCTAATTATGAGTCATCATAGCAAGGAAGAGTAAATAATCCTCATCAAAATGGTCTCCTCTGAAAGCTTTTTAAGAAACAAAATCAAATTCTACCAAGGAAGAAAATTTAGTTTTATATGAAAGTTCTTTCTCATACAAGTAACAAATTTTGGCAATTTCACAGAAAATATTTTTCTCAAATGGACACTTTGTAGTAATGGTTGATTCCTAGGCCAATTTATTAAATATTTCCTATTTTATTTGGGTTATATCAAATTACTTAAAGAACGAAAAAGTGTAAAAATTGTGTCTAGAACAATATGTTTTAGAAATTCTGTAAGGTAAAACTGAAAGAAACAAGTAAACAACAATGACAAAAATATAAACACATGAGATAGACTTTAAATGGAAAGAATTAAAGAAAATAAAAATATAACATGGTAAGTCATTGGGAAGGGTCTCTATTTAATGTGTTGAAAAGCCGATATAGTATACATATGACTATTTTTCTTTCCAAATAATTTTCAATAATTCAAATACTCTTTGCTTCATCCCCCCCACACACGCACACTTTGTATACCTCCTTAAGGTATAGAACAGGCTAATGTAGCTGGGCTGCAGAGTGAAGGGGAGAAGTTTGGAGTACAGGCTAGAGTGTAAGGCAATAGCTAGATCATTCAGGACCTTGTTGGTCAACACAGAAAAATGCCATTTAAAAGTGTTTGAGGTTTAAACAATTACTCTGGCCATAGTGTGGAGGATAGTTAGCATGGATGAGGAGAGACCAATTAAGAGGGTCAGTTAGGAGGGTTTATACCAGAGATGAAATTATGGTAATTTAATCTGGTAGCTATAGAGATAGAGAAACAAGACTGGGCTTGAGGATGGGTTGGATATGGTAGTAAATAGTAAGGATAATGGAACTATGAAAGATGACTACTTCTAACTTCCTGGGCTATGCAAATCCATGGATGGTGGTTTCATTTACCAATATTGGAAATAATGGGAGAACACTGGTTTTGAGGTCCTATTTTGTAAAAACTGACTTGAAAGTACTTTTGAGGCTTTCAGGTCTTGTGAACTTTGACAAGTTGTTCTTTCAACTTGGTTTATTTCTATTCAAAATGAGGTACTTACACTAAATTATCTTATCAGTACCTACTGGGATTAAAATGCTATCATTGTGGTTTCAATTGTGTATGAGTTTGGGGAAAGCAGAGGATTAAATTCTTGAAATGATAAGCTGAGTTGAATCTGATGTTAAAGGGAGAAGAGATCAAGGTGCCTGTCTAGGAAAGCAAATGGTATGATGAAACTGTAAATTGACGGACATTCCGACAGCTGGATTGAAGCAAGAGAGAAATTAGCAGATGGGAAATCAGGGAAGAGACTGAATGAATGAAGACCTAAAATTGTAATAGGGACTCTGGTAAAAGGAAGATCAAAGCTTTAGACACTGTATAGCATGAATTAACAGTATTTGATACATAAATCAGAAAATGAAAGACAGAGAAACTAAAACTAACAGCTTATATTTTTTTCAAGTTTTGAAAATGATGGAGACACAAGAACGTATTTAAGGGATATAATTGGGAGACTTGAGTTTATCTGACATGCTGAGTGTGTAACTAAGCCATATTTCAAAAAGTAAATTACTTTTTTTAGGGAAAATAATCATTCAATAATAGAATGACTGGATGAAATTTTACTTTCAAAAACAATATTAAATAGCATTTAATGTGTACATGCAAAAATTAATTTTAAAAATACAGTTAGTACTAAAAATATTTTCTGCAACTTGTTCTAAAATTTTTGTATTTACTTGTTCTCTGATTTTATTTTTCAGCTCCATGCGGTGGCCATTTTTCAGCTCCCAGTGGATTGATTCTCTCACCAGGATGGCCAGGATACTATAAAGACTCTCTGAATTGTGAATGGGTGATTGAAGCTGAACCTGGACACTCTATCAAAATTACATTTGAAAGGTCTCTGCAAATATTTTTCTACTTAAAAAAAAATTATCTAAAAGAATAGTTGACATTCTGCATTTTACTTTCCATATTAATGTTTAATTTTATTGCAGTAGTCAATTGTTGGACCTTGAGTGTTTCAGGATGTTTGCCCCTTTTAGCCTTTCAGCCTATTTTCAAGTTAATTTTCTATTTCCTTAATGCTCTATCAGTATGAATGAAATGTGCAAGATGGACCTTTTTTGATTCGTATATATGCATACTACTGTGATATGAACGTATGACCTTTAACTTAGTAAGTTTAGTTGTCCTATACTTTGAAGGGCCTGTGGATTCTGTTCTGCTAGATTTCGAAAGGCAAAGGTGCTGTAAACACACTTGAATTGATACCATATTGCAGCCTAAGACATTTGCTTACACATACTACCTATATACCTACACTTACAGGCCCTTCAGAAAAATGGCTGCGTTAAATTAATGTGAATTAAAGATTGGTCAGTCAAGTTTTGTTTTTCCTTAGGATAATTAGTATTACTGATCAAATAATCTATATCCTAAAAGATTATAATATTAACTATTAAAAATTTAAAAGAATGAATCTTCCAGCTTGTGATTGGATCACTATTCTGAAATCCAAATAGAGGTATCTATATAATTTTTCAATTATATTGTTGACCCCTCTCATCTCCCAACCTTTTCTTAAAAAAAAAAAAGAACTCCTGTAAACATTATAGTAAACATATAAGTATATATATAATTTCAGCAGAATTATGCTCTGATGATTGAATTTTACAAATATAACATGATCTTTCCCTGATTAAAGAGTTCCTTCATTGAATTAATCTATTCATGCTAGTGTAAAAACTTGAGAGGAAAACAGATTCTATTTTGACAGATATAAAATATTAAACATTTCACATGAGGTCACTCTACTTTATTATGACCCACACAACTTTACTATGACTATATTAGTTTGCTAGGGCTGCCATAATAAAGTGTAACAGACTGAGTGTCTTAAATAACAGAAATTTGTTTCCTCATAGTTCTAAAGTCTAGAAGTCTGAGATCAAGGTGTCAACAGGGTTGTCTTCTGTGGTTTTAGTCATTGGCTAATAGATGGCTGTCCTTTTCATGTGTCTTCACATGGTCTTCCCTCTGTGTGTGTTTGTTTCCTAATCTTCTCTTATAAGGACACAAGTCATATTACATTAGGGTCCACCCATATAATCTCATTTTACCTTAATTACCTCGTTAAAAGACCTTTCTCCAAATATAGTCACATTCTGTGGTACTAGGGGGTTAGGACTTCAACATATAAATTTTAGGGGGACATGATTCAGCCCATAATAATAACCTACACATTAAGAAAATGTTTTTATTTAGAATAATTTGGCAGAGTTTTTGTTGTGATGTTAAAACCATATTCTTTATTCAGTGGTTGACATAACCTGTGTTGCCATAGTAATTTTAGAGAAGCCAGAAAAGCATCTTATTTATTCAGAATCAAATCTTTGTCAGATAACATTTTTCCATTAATGTGGGACCCAAATTAACCAACCTTACCATATTACACAGAATTCTACTTGGTTTGGAGTATACCATATAACATAATATTATTGATCATATCATTGAATAATTTAAAAACTTATATTGATTTGTGTCAATAAGACAGATTTATAATGTATTTTTAATTTGTTAAATTTAGAGTATCACATTTGAAGGATTAGCATATCTGTCAGTTTATCATAATTGATCTCATTTTTTTTTAAACTGCATGTATTATAGGTTTAAGTACATGATTTTAGTATTACCCATTTTGGACTTAACATTATTTTGTATCAGGAGTTATGATGTTAAGGTAATTAAAATATCTTTTTTTTTCTGAGATATACATTTTAAAGTAATAACTAGAATTATGACTTATAACATTATACCAGAACATATAAGATTTTTAGAAATTTCATGTAATGTCTGAAACATTGTGCCAGTACCATACTATCTTGATTACTGTAGCTTTGTAGTATAGTCTGAAGTCATGGAGGCTGATTCCTCCAGCTCCGTTTTTCTTTCTCAGGATTGCTTTGGCTATTCGGGTCTTTTGTGTTTCCATACAAATTGTGAAATATTTTGTTGTAATTGTGTGGAAAATGCCATTGGTAGTTTGATAGGAATTTCATTGAATCTGTAGATTGCTTTGGGTAGTAGAGTCATTTTCACAATGTTGATTCTTCCAGTCCAAGAACATGGTATATCTCTACATCTGTTTGTATAATCTTTAATTTCTTTCATCAGTGTCTTATAGTTTTATGCATATAGGTCTTTTGTCTCCTTAGGTAGGTTTATTCCTAGGTATTTTATTCTTTTTGTTGCAATGGTAAATGGGAGTGTTTCCTTAATTTCTCTTTCAGATTTTTCATCATTAGTGTATAGGAATGCAAGAGATTTCTGTGCATTAATTTTGTATCCTGCTACTTTACCGAATTAATTGATTAGCTTTAGTAGTTTTCTGGTAGCATCTTTAGAATTCTGTATGTATAATATCATATCATCTGCAAACAGTGACAGTTTTACTTCTTTTCCGATTTGGTTTCCTTTTATTTCTTTTTCTTCTCTGATTGCTGTGGCTAAAACTTCCAAAACTATGTTGAATAATAGTGGTGAGAGTGGGCATCCTTGTCTTGTTCCTGATTTTAAAGGAAATGTTTTCAGTTTTTCACCATTGAGAACGATGTTGGCTGTGGATTTGTCATACGTGGGCTTTATTATGTTGAGGTAAGTTCCCTCTATGCCTGCTTTCTGGAGAGTTTTTATCATAAATGGGTGTTGAATTTTGTCAAAGTTTTTTTCTGCATCTATTGAGATAATCATATGGTTTTTTCCCTTCAACTTGTTAATATGGTGTATCACATTGATTTGCGTATACTGAAATATCCTTGCATTCTTGGGATAAACCCCACTTGATCATGGTGTATGATCCTTTTAATGTGCTGTTTGACTCTGTTTGCTCGTATTTTGTTGAGGATTTTTGCACCTATGTTCATCAGTGTTATTGGTCTGTAGTTTTCTTTTTTTGTGATCTCTTTCTCTGGTTTTGCTATCAGGGTGATGGTGGCCTTGTAGAATGAGTTTGGGAGTGTTCCTCCCTCTGCTATATTTTGGAAGAGTTTGAGAAGGATAGGTGTTATCTCTTCTCTAAATGTTTGATAGAATTCTCCTGCGAAGCCATCTTGTCCTGGTCTTTTGTTTGTTGGAAGGTTTTTAATCACAGTCTCAATTTCAGTGCTTCTGATTGGTCTGTTTATATTTTCTGTTTCTTCCTGGTTCAGTCTCAGAAGATTGTGCTCTTCTAAGAATTTGTCCATTTCTTCCAGGTTGTCGTTTTATTGGCATAGAGTTACTTGTAGTAATCCCTTATGATTCTTTGTATTTCTGCATTTTCAGTTGTTAGTTCTTCTTTTTCATTTCTAATTCTGTTGTTTCCAGTTGTCTCCCTTTTTTTCTTGATGAGTCTGGGTAGTGGTTTATCAATTTTGCTTATCTTCTCAAAGAACCAGCTTTTAGTTTTATTGATCTTTGCTACTGTTTCCTTCATTTCTTTTTCATTTATTTCTGATCTGATCTTTATGATTTCTTTCCTTCTGCTAACTTTCTGGGTTTTTTGTTCTTTTTCTAACTGCTTTAGGTGTAAGGTTAGGTTGTTTATTTTTTTTGATACTTGAGGTAGGATTACATTGCTATAAACTTCCCTCTTAGAACTGCTTTTGCTGAGTCCCATAGGTTTTGGGACGTCGTGTTTTTATTGACATTTGTTTCTAGGTAGCTTTTGATTTCCTCTTTGGTTTCATCAGTGATCTCTTGGTAATTTAGTAATGTATTGTTTGGCCTCCATATGTTTGTATTTTTTACAGTTTTTTTCTTGTAATTGATATCTAGTCTCATAGCATTGTGGTCAGAAAAGATACTTGATACGATTTCAATTTTCTTAAATTTACCAAAACTTGATTTGTGACCCAACATATGCTCTATCCTGGAGAATGTTGCATTAGCACTTGACGAGAAAGTGTATTCTGTTGTTTTTGGATGGAATGTCCTATAAATATCAGTTAAGTCCATCTTGTTTAATGTGTCATTTAAAGCTTGTGTTTCCTTATCTATTTTCATTTTGGTTGATACGTCCGTTGGTGAAAGTGGGATGTTAAAGTCCCCTACTATTATTGTGTTACTGTCAATTTCCCCTTTTATGGCTGTTAGCATTTGCCTTATGTATTGAGGTGCTCCTATATTGGGTGCATAAATATTTACAATTGTAGTATCTTCTTCTTGGATTGATCCCTTGATAATTATGCACTGTCCTTCTTTGTCTCTTGTAATAGTCTTTATTTTAAAGTCTATTTTGTCTGATATGAGAATTGCTACTCCAGCTTTCTTTTGATTTCCATTTGCATGGAATATCTTTTTCCATCCCCTCACTTTCAGTGTGTATGTGTCCCTAGGTCAGAAGTGGGTCTCTTGTAGACAGCATATATATGGGTCTTGTTTTTGTATCCATTCAGCCAGTCTGTGTCTTTTGGTGTGAGCATTTAATCCATTTACATTTAAGGTAATGATTGATATGTATGTTCCTATTACCATTTTCTTAATTGTTTTGGGTTTGTTTTTGTAGGTCTTTTCCTTCTCTTGTGTTTCCTGCCTGGAGAAGTTCCTTTAGCATTTGTTTTAAAGCTGGTTTGGTGGTGCTGTATTCTCTTAACTTTTGCTTGTCTGTAACGGTTTTAATTTCTCCATCAAATCTGAATGAGGTCCTTGCTGGCTAGAGTAATCTTGGTTGTAGTTTTTTCCCTTTCATCACCTTAAAAATGTCCTGCCACTCCCTTCTGGCTTGCAGAGTTTCTGCTGAAAGATCAGCTGTTAACCTTATGGGGATTCCCTTGTATGTTATTTGTTGATTTTCCCTTGCTGCTTTTAATATTTTTTCTTTGTATTTAATTTTTGATAGTTTTATTAATATGTGTCTTGGCGTGTTTCTCCTTGGATTTATCCTATATGGGACTTTCTGTACTTCCTGCCTTGATTGACTATTTCCTTTCCCATATTAGGGAAGTTTTCAACTATAATGTCTTCAAATATTTTCTCAGTCCCTTTCTTTTTGTCTTCTTCTGGGACCCCTATAATTCCAATGTTGGTGCATTTAATGCTGTCCCAGAGGTCTCTGATACTATCCTCAATTCTTTTCAGTCTTTTCTTAATTTCCACTATTTTGTCTTCCAGGTCACTTATCCATTCTTCTGCCTCAGTTATTCTGCTATTGATCCCTTCTAGAGAAATTTTAATTTCATTTATTGTGTTGTTCATCTCTGTTTGTTTGCTCTTTATTTCTTCTAGGTCCTTGTTAAACTTTTTTTGTATTTTCTCCATTCTATTTCCAAGATTTTGGATCATCTTTACTATCATTACTCTGAATTCTTTTTCAAGTAGATTGCCTAGTTCCTCTTCATTTGTTTGGTCTGGTGAGTTTTCATCTTGCTCCTTCATGTGCTGCATATTCCTGCATCTTCCCATTTTTCTTAACTTACTGTGTTTGGGGGTCTCCTTTTCACAGGCTGCAGGTTTGTAGTTCCTGTTGTTTTTGGTGTCTGCCCACTTTGGGTATGTTTGGTTCAGTGGGTTGTGTAGGCTTCCTGGTGGAGGGAACTGGTGCCTTTGTTCTGGTGGATGAGGCTGGAGTTTGTCTTTCTGGTGGGCAGCACCACGTCCAGTGTTTTGGTGTGCCTGTGAACTTAGTATGATTTTAGGCAGCCTCTCTGCTAATGAGTGGGGTTGTGTTCCTGTCTTGCTAGTTTGGTATGGGGTGTCCAGTGCTGGAGCTTGCTGGCCACTGGGTAGAGCTGGGTCTAAGCATTGAGTCAGAGATCTCTTGGGAGAGCTCTCGCCAATTTATATTATGTGGGACCAAAAGGTCTCTGGTGGTCCAATGTCCTGAACTCGGCTCTCCCACCTCAGAAGTTCAGGTCTGACACCCAGCTGGAGCACCAAGACCCTGTCAGCCACACGACTCAGTCCGCCGTCCTGTCACGAAGTTGCCTGAGTTCCAGGCGTCCTGTCAATGTCTCCTCTCCTTGGGTCCCGGAGATGCCTTAGGGGCCACCTCCTGTGAGGGGCTTCCAGGTCAGGTGCAGTCACCTGAGGGCTGGGCGTCACATCTAAGTCATACAGGACGCTGAGCACTCGCCTTTTCTTCTCCAGAGTGTAACATTGGGGGGTTCGGCTGGCGTCTGAGGCCCAGGTTACTGCTTCCACCCAGGTTTACATGTGGGCCTCAGGTTTACAACTTCAAGATTCTCCAAACTTTTTTCTTTTCCTCTGTGCTCAGTCTAGTTCCACTTGCTCATAGGGGGCCACATTCAGAGACCTCGCCCGCTGCACTTCAGACCAGAGTTTCTCTTGGGCACAAAAGCATTTCTTTCCAGTCCTTGCATATTGGCTCTATTAGGTCACTCTTCGATGCTCAGCAAGGCTGCTCACTGCTCCAGTCGGCAGCTCATTCCAGCCATTTTTATAAGATGCAATGCTAGAGAGAAAAACCTTTTAATTTCTATGCATATAGTTTACCTAGTACTTTTTACTCTGCCACTTTCTTATTCTCTTATCTGTTTCCTGAGACACAGATCTTTTAAGTTAGGCTGGAAGCAAGAGAGTCAAATTGAAATGTGATTTTCACTGTTAGGGTTTGTGCACAGCAACAGAAAACAGTTCTGTACATTGAACCATAACAGGCCTGTGGTGAGAAATGATTCTCAGAGTCCAAAGATTTTGGCTTCTCCCATGAGCGTTACTGAATAGGACTTGTCAACTGTGCCTCTTTTCTTAATCCCTAAATTACCTGCTCAAGTATATTACAAATCTCCTAGCTCCTTCACTTCCTTGATACCAATAATTTTTTTTCAGCTTTTCCTTGTTAATTAGCCCAAACACTGGAAGAATCAAGAGTGAAAATGCTTTATGTATTTATTGATGGTATTTTGACTATTTTAGAGTAGACAAGGCACAGATGTTTCAGTATATTTCTTTTGAATCATACTTTCTGTAACTAAGATAAAGTCCCAAATTCTTTTAAATGTTCTAAACTGAAATGTTTGTTTGGTGGTTCGAATCCTCTATCTGCCCTTCACACACACACACAAGCCCATAAGATTCTTGAGTTTGAGCTATTTGAAGGGAAAATTATTTAAAAATCTTCCATTTCTTTTTTATCTAAAGACCCTTTAAGGGTGTGAGATATTGCTTTAGGGTTGCCCATACTCCATGTGCTCTGTCAGAAACTGTTTTCTTTAAAGTAATTCACATTTAAAAACAGCTGTTATGTGGTTAGAAGTAGCTCTGTAGCAAAACAATGAGCAACAATGTTCATCAAGTTAAAATTATAAATGAGAATTTTATCCCTTAGGTAGTATCATAAAATATTCACTTTGAAATCAGAAGTATGTACATCTATCACTTCCTTATTTAGTGACGTTATAATATCTTGGTGCTTCATTTCCCCCTTAAGATTGTTTTGAGAAAAAGATATCATCTTTAAAGTATCCAACAAGAATTATGTTCTTAAAAAAACTAGTTCCCTTCTGATTTCCAGCTGAGCTCTTATAAGGACACTGGTTGCTAACTCTTTAATAGTTCCTCTCATCCTGAGAATATGTTTTTTATAGAAGTTGTTTCCAAATAATGCATTGTATTTATTACAGAGTAACATCATTTGCTTTCTACTATTCATGAATAACCTAAATTAATTTGGTTAAAAATGAAATTTTAAAAATCAGATAATATAATTAAGGTGGCTGCATAACTATTTTGCAGGGTTTTTTTTTTTTTATATTCTCAAATGTCATGATTGATTAGAATTAATCTACAGAAAAAAAAAACCCACTAGAAACATTACAAATATATTAGCCATTAGTTGGCTTCTTGAGATTATCTCAAGTAGCTTAAGTCAATAAAATCTTAAGAATTACAATTTCCTATCAAATGTAAAACAAAATAACAACACCACCAATGGGCATATGTGTTTTCATTGTTTATCTCTTCTTAACATAGCCAAATCATTAAGTCTTATTCTCAGATTTGCAGAGGAAGTTTTGCTTTGTTTCTTCCCTCAATTCTTAAAGTTTCTCATTATTTGGCAGCTCCTAACTGAATTCATTTTACTAGTAATAATCCTAAACCTGTCTTTCTAGTCACTTTCCTGTCCTTAGCTCCTTGACCACAAGCTATCAGTATCAGTCTTCCTGAGTGCAACTTTTAAAATGAGAACTATTTCAGTTTGGTCAGAATGGTTTTGGATTACACAAAGAACATTTTAAAAGACATCAAAAATTGAGTAGGATTAGATTCAATTTCATTTTAAATATCATCTAGTGGCTCCATAACATTCGTTTATGATAAACAATAATGTCATAAACAAATGAACACTAGATTGAGGCAATTCATGACAAATTTATACAACTATCTTAAAATACAAAATGAAAGAGATTCAAATTATTGTGTAACTCTATTCCATTTCCCCTGTTATTATAATGTATTTTTATTGTTCCTTGAGGCAGATCTGTGATGATTTTCTTTTTAAAGATTCACTCCTACTGAACAATGTTCTCTGTATCACCATTTAATGTTGCTATTCTGTTAAGAATTAAGTCTCTTTATGTTTCCGTTCAAAGTAATCCCTGACTCTTCTGTGCACTTTAATTTGGTTGTTATCAACTGACTAACTATCAAAGTGAAACACCAATTTCAATACTACAGTAGGGGGGAGATTGGTTCAAGATGGCGGAGAAGAAGGACATGCTCTCACTCCCTCTTACGAGAACACCAGAATCACAACTAACTGCTGAACAATCATCGACAGGAAGACACTGGAACTCACCAGAAAGATACCCCACATCCAAACAAAGGAGAAGCCACAATGAGACGGTAGGAGGGGCACAACCACAATAAAATCAAATCCCATAACTGCTGGGTGGGTGACTCACAAAATGGAGAACAATTATATCACAGAAGTCCATCCACTGGAGTGAAAGTTCTGAGCCCCACGTCAGGCTTCCCAATCTGGGGATCTGGCAACAGGAGGAGGAATTCCTACAGTATCAGACTTTGAAGGCTAGTGGGATTTGATTGCAGGACTTCGACAGGACAGGGGGAAATAGAGACTCCACTCTTGGAGGGTACACACAAAGTAGTGTGCTCATCAGGACCCAGGGAAAGGAGCAGTGACCCCAGGGGAGACTGAACCAGACCTATCTGCTAGTGTTGGAAGGTCTCCTGCAGAGGTGGGGGGTGGCTGTGTGTCACCATGATGACAAGGACACTGGCAGCAGAAGTTCTGGGAAGTACTGCTTGGCGTGAGCCCTTCCAGAGTCTGCCATTAGCCCCAACAAAGAGCCAGGTTAGGCTCCAGTGTTGGGTCACCTCAGGCCAAACAACCAACAGGGAGGGAACCCAACCCCACCCATCAGCAGACAAGTGGATTAAAGTTTTACTGAGCTCTGCCCACCAAAGCAACAACCAGCTCTACCCACCACCAGTCCCTCCCATCGGGAAACTGGCACAAGCCTCTTAGATAGCCTCATCCACCAGAGGGCAGACAGCAGAAGCAAGAAGAACTAGAATCCTGCAGCCTGTGGAACAAAAACCACATTCACAGAAAGATAGACAATATGAAAAGGCAGAAGGCTACGTACCAGATGAAGAAACAAGATAAAACCCCAGAAAAACAACTAAATGAAGTGGAGATAGGCAACCTTCCAGAAAAAGAATTCAGAATAATGATACTGAAGATGATGCAGGAACTCGGAAAAAGAATGGAGGCAAAGATCGAGAAGATGCAAGAAATGTTTAACAAAGATCTAGAAGAATTAAAGAACAAACAAACAGAGATGAACAACACAATAACTGAAATGAAAAATGTATGAGAAAGAATCGATAGCAGAATAACTGAGGCAGAAGAACGGATAAGTGACCTGGAAGACAAAAAGGTGGAATTCACTGCTGCAGAACAGAATAAAGACAAAAGAATGAAAAGAAATGAAGACAGCCTAAGAGACCTCTGAGACAACATTAAACACAACAACATTCACATTATAGGGGTCCCAGATGAAGAAGAGAGAGAGAAAGGGCCCAAGAAAATATTTGAAGAGATTATAGTCGAAAACTTCCCTAAGATGGGTAAGGAAATAGCCACCCAATCCAGGAAGCACAGAGAGTCCCATACAGGATAAACCCAAGGAGAAACACGCTGAGACACATAGTAATCAAATTGGTAAAAATTAAAGACAAAGAAAAATTATTGAAAGCAGCAAGGGAAAAATGACAAATGACACACAAGGAAACTCCCATAAGTTTAACAGCTGATTTCTCAGCAGAAGCTCTACTAGCAAGAAGGGAGTGGCATGATATACTTAAAGTAATGAAAGGGAAGAACCTACAACCAAGATTACTCTACCCGGCAAGCATCTCATTCAGATTCGATGGAGAAACTAAAAGCTTTACAGAGAAGCAAACGATAAGAGAATTCAGCACCACCAAACCAGCTCTACAACAAATGCTAAAGGAACTTCTCTAAGTGGGAAACGCAGGAGAAGAAAAGGACCTACAAAAACAAACCCAAAACAATTAAGAAAATGGTCATAGGAACATACATATCGATAATTACCTTAAACGTGAATGGATTAAATACTCCAACCAAAAGACACAGGCTTGCTGAATGGATACAAAAACAGGACCCATATATATATGCTGTCTACAAGAGACCCACTTCAGACCTAGGGACACAGACTGAAAGTGAGGGGATAGAAAAAGATATTCCATGCAAATGGAAATCAAAAGAAAGCTGGAGTAGCAATTCTCATATCTGATAAAATAGACCTTAAAATAAAGATGTTACAAGAGACAAGAAAGGACATTACATAATGATCAAGGGATCAAACCAAGAAGAAGATATAACAATTATAAATATATATGCACCCAACATAGGAACTCCTCATTACATAAGGCAACTGCTAACAGCTATAAAAGAGAAAATTGACAGTAATACAAAAATAGTGGGGGACATTAACACCTCACTTACACCAATGGACAGGTTATCCAAAATGAAAATAAATAAGGAAGCAGAAGCTTTAAATGACACAATAGACCAGGTAGATTTAATTGATATTTATAAGACATTCCATCCAAAAACAGCAGATTACACTTTCTTCTCAAGTGCACATGGAACGTTCTCCAAGATAGATCACATCTTGGGTCACAAATCAAGCCTCAGTAAATTTAAGAAAATTGAAATCATATCAAGCATCTTTTCTGACCACAATGCTATGAGATTAAAAATCAATTACAGGGGAAAAAACGTAAAAACCACAAACACATGGAGGCTAAACAATACGTTACTAAATAACCAAGAGATCACTGAAGAAATCAAAGAGGAAATCAAAAAATACCTAGAAACAAATGACAATGAAAACACAACAATCCAAAACGTATGGGATGCAGCAAAAGCAGTTCTAAGAGGGAAGTTTATAGCTATACAAGCCTACCTCAAGAAACAAGAAAAATCTCAAATAAACAATCTAACCTTACACCTAAAGGAACTAGAGAAAGAAGAACAAACAAAACCCAAGGTTAGCAGAAGGAAAGAAATCATAACGATCAGAGCAGAAATAAATGAAATAGAAACAAAGGAAACAATAGCAAAGATCAATAAAACTAAAAGCTTGTTCTTTGAGAAGATAAACAAAATTGATAAACCATTAGCCAGACTCATCAAGAAAAAGAGGGAGAGGACTCAAATCAATAAAATTAGAAATGAGAAAGGAGAAATCACAACTGACACTGCAGAAATACAAAAGATTATAAGAGATTACTACAAGCAACTCTGTGCCAATAAAATGGACAACCTGGAAGAAATGGACAAATTCTTAGAAAGGTATAACCTTCCAAGACTGAACCAGGAAGAAATAGAAAATATGAGCAGACCAATCACAAGTAATGAAATTGAAACTGTTATTAAAAATCTTCCAACAAACAGAAGTCCAAGACCAGATGGCTTCACAGGCGAATTCTATCAAACATTTAGAGAAGAGCTAACACCCATCCTTCTCAAACTCTTCCAAAAAATGGGCAGAAGACCTAAATAGACATTTCTCCAAAGAAGACATACAGATGGCCAAGAAGCACATGAAAAGCTGCTCAACATCACTAGTTATTAGAGAAATGCAAATCAATACTACAATGAGGTATCACCTCACACCAGTTAGAATGGGCATCATCAGAAAATCTACAAACAACAAATGCTGGAGAGCTTGTGAGAAAAGGGAACCCCCTTGCACTGTTGGTGGGAATGTAAATTGATACAGCCACTATGGGGAACAGTATGGAGGTTCCTTAAAAAACTAAAAATAGAATTACCATATGACCCAGCCATCCCACTCCTAGGCATATACCCAGAGAGAACCGTAATTCAAAAAGACACATGCACCCCAATGTTCATTGCTTCGTTATTTACAATAGCCAGATCATGGAATCAACCTAAATGCCCATCGACAGACCAATGGATAAAGAAGTAGTGGTACATGTATACAATGGAATATTACTCAACCATAAAAAGGAACGAAGTTGTGTCATTTGTAGAGACGTGTATGAATCTAGAGACTGTCGTACAGAGTGAAGTAAGTCAGAAAGAGAAAAACAAATATCGCATATTAGCGCATATATGTGGAACCTAGAAAAATGGTACAGATGAACCGGTTTGCAGGGTAGAAATAGAGACACAGATGTAGAGAACAAACGTATGGACACCAAGGGGGGAAGCGGTGGGGGGTGGGGGTGGTAGTGTGATGAATTGGGCGATTGGGATTGACATGTATACACTGATGTGTATAAAATGGATGACTAATAGGAACCTGCTGTATAAAAAAAAAACTCCTAAAAAAAAATATATATATATATATACTACAATAGACTGACTACCAAACAATCAAATAATGGATTCACAATGCATAATTGCCTGATAATTTATTTAAAGGACATAGTGTATTCCTATACATTTACTACTCTAAATCACATTATTGGAAAAGTTATTTTTAGACAAATACAATATATTCCAGGTTGCAAAATAAAAAGTAAGATAAACTTATGAAATCCATTCATTTTACTAAGTCTTGCTTAATAGGATGTAACAGTGGTACAAATCTAAAAATATTTCATTTGTCTTTCTTAAATAGCATTAAATTATACACTTTATTTTGGCTACTTATGTGCCATGTTTATAATCATATCGGAGATTTTATAATGAAATAAAGTTCCTAATTTTTTTTTTTTAATTTTTATTTATTTATTTATGGCTGTTTTGGGTCTTCGTTTCCGTGCAAGGGCTTTCTCTAGTTGCGGCGAGCTGGGGCCACTCTTCATCGCGGTGCGCGGGCCTCTCACTATCGCGGCCTCACTTGTTGCGGGGCACAGGCTCCAGTCGCGCAGGCTCAGTAGTTGTGGCTCACGGGCCTAGTTGCTCCGCAGCATGTGGGATCTTCCCAGACCAGGGCTCAAACCCGTGTCCCCTGCATTGGCAGGCAGATTCTCAACCACTGCGCCACCAGGGAAGCCCAAAGTTCCTAATTTTTAAATGTTTCTTTCAATTTGTTTTAACCAGGTTTTGAGTTTTATTTGTTTTAGTTTTGCTTTTTTTGAGGAATAATTTAGTTTAATCTTGTAATACTGGAAAAGACTGGTAGGTATGATAAAGTGATTATCTGAAAATTGGTAGACGTTTCAACTGATAATTATTTTTAAAAGTGTACTGAATATAACTAGTTGCCAAAAAATGTGTTGGAAGATATATTCTAAAAGGTGAAAATGCATGGTTAGTACTGAAGTATCCAAGTATATTGAATGCTTTTTTGATAAAGTTGATAACAGCCCTAGAGAAAAGAAACTAAGTGGACAAGTCAATCCAAAGACATGCAAGAGTGAGGATGAGAGAAATCAGAAGCTCATAAAGTAAGGCACACACACAACAACCAAAATGCTCTTAATATCATGTGGCAGAACAATGAGGGAAATCACAGATTCAAGTAATATCACAGCAGGGCAAAGCAAGAACCCAGATTAAGGCACTGGTAAGAAAACCAGTGAAAATTCAGTCCAAGAGTCTTTATTTACTTCCGTAAGGAAAGTAGCTAGTATTGTTTTCTTTAAAATACGTGCATTCATTCTTTCATTATTCAATAAATATTTACTGAGTGTCTGCTATATGCAAAACCTCAACAAAAACAGAAACTGTCTGAACTCATGGAGCTTATAGACTCTTAAAGGAGACAGCCGTCAAACAAGCAAACAACTGTGATTAGTGTCACAAAAGGCACAATAAATTGTGGCAATATAGTAAAACTAACCTACATTGTGAGGTCAGGGAAGGGCTTCCTGTGGACCAATTTAAGCTGAAAGCTGAAATATGTATAGGAAAACCTTGGTGAAAGCAGGAAAAGAATGTCCTGGGCTGCAGTTTCATTATGGGAAGTGAGTAAGATGCTCAACTGTTCATGATTCCACGTAGTTTTTTTTCCACAACTAAGATTTCTGATCCAGATTCAGACTGTGGTATACTCTTGAAGTGCAAGGAAGGAATACAAAATTTTATTTTATTATGAATATGTTATACATGTTAAAAGTAGCTCTGAGTTGAATACAGTTTATAAAATAATTGTATCTTTTAAAAAAATTGAAAACAATAGCAGCAACAGCCAAAAATCTAAATAAAATTTGTATAAAATATTTAATGGCCAAAAGAGATTTATCAAAAATCAAAATAAAACAACTATATGAAGCAGAGGTCAGATTTGAAGTATACTGTTAAGATGAAATTCTGATGATCTGATTGAAGATAAATATAGTAATCACATAGTTTTCCATAGAAATGAGGAAAGCAAAAGAAAGATGACTCCAAAAACATGCTTGGTTAATGAAAAGGCCATTTATTTACTGAAGATAATCTGTAACATTTGAAAGAAATCTTACTTGTGAACAACAAGTATGTACTCATACTTTTTAAATGAAAATTGTCCATAGGAATAAGAGCTTATAACTTTGGTATTCTTAAATGGTGGGGCCTTAAATGATATATAAGATATTAGAAAAACTTAAGAAAATTGTATATAAAGCTGGTAAAAATTATAAATAATAAGTTAAATAGCAATCTAAAGTGTTATTTTCCTATACAGTGTTATTCTAATAAATATATTTTCACATATGTCTCTTAACCTTAGATTTCAGACTGAACTGAATTATGATGTTCTGGAAGTTCATGATGGGCCAAATCTTCTGTCACCCTTGCTTGGATCTTACAATGGCACACAGGTGCCCCAGTTTCTATTTAGTAGCAGTAATTTTATATACCTTCTATTTACAACAGACAATAGCCGTTCTAATAATGGTTTCAAGATTCATTATGAAAGTAAGTAATGCCAACATGTTTTTTGATCTCCTTATTCTGTTTTCCATACTTTTGGTATTACCATTGTATCATTAAGAGAACTAGGAGATTTATTAAAGAAAAGAAAATCAAAGCTTTCCTTGACCTATGAGAATGCTAATAGGTTACAAGGTGTGTGTTTTAGTAAATTCTGTACTAGATTTTTTCCAACAATATCTATGTAATATCATTATGAAGGGAAATACTAAGGAAATGTCAGAAATAGCAAATAAAAAATCTTAAAAAATTAGTTCACATAATAGTTATTTGTGCTGAAAAGCCAACAATAGGCAGTAAATGGCAGTCTAAGATGTATATGAACATTGACAAATTCTTTTAGCATTTACTTCATAAATTCAATCATACTTTTATATTTTATTCATACTCATTGCATACATTTCCATTAAAAATATCCAATTTTATTATTTTATATGATGTATTGAAAATTATATTAACAGTGAGAAGTAAAATATATACTCATATATATGCAGCTATGGCTAACATAACTAGCCAAAGGCTATATATTAAAACAGGCTCTAATTCACAGTGTTGGAATCAGTTTAGAATAATTTTACTTAAAATACTTTAGTTTTGTTTAAAAAGTCTAAAATATGTCTGATATTTTTTTTTAACTGATGCTGGTATATGCATAGAAACGAGTCTCTGTTTTGTTTTTAAACATCTGACATACTTAAACAAATGTGGTTGTATTGTATACGATGCATGGTTGCATACATATATATAAACTCACATATGCACACATTTTCATCTAAAAATACATTACCATATATCTTTTCATGAAAAACAGTTTTGGTGAATGTATCTAACAGTACATTTAAGATTACTGCAAGATATCTTTATATCAGTTTCAGTTAGATATTATATCACTTCTTTTTATATTCAAGTCTCCTATGCCCCCCCTTCCCCCTCAGGAAAAAATTTCAGCATTTAAAATTTGTAACTTTATATTCCATGTAGATTGTCTCTCTTCAGTAAATCTGGTTGGGCGCATGGGTTTTTAAAATCGTTAATATATATTTATAGCTATTTTCTTTTTAACCTTATCCACAATATTATTTAATTATATTAACTTCGCTCTATTTAGAGCTTTGTGGTGTGGAAGTATATTTCCTAAACATTATTGTAAAATGCAATGAGAGGATTAACACATACTTGGGAATTCAAACGAATTTAAAGGACTTTGAGATCTTTAACATTTATTAAAGATGAGTCAGAGTAGTCATTTTTAAAAATCCATTTCAAAATTAATTTTCACTAGCAATTAATTTGTATCAATATGCTAGAATGGGCAGACACCTTTTTTGTTTTGTCCATTTTTCTATCCTATGCCCGATATATCACATTCAGTCCCACTTCAACCAAGGTATGTGGTCGTAATCATGTTCTCAGACACAGGATTATTTTAAGGATTAAGTTAAACCATCATGCAAAGTGTTATTAAAAGTGTGGGGATTTTCAATAAACTGACCCAACAGATTTAGTTCAGAATCTTGCTAAAACTGAACTAAGTGGGCCAAGGACAGAGCCCAAGACCTAATCATAAGAAGGACTTGGAGGAGCCTAACAAGTTTAGTTAAGGCAGAGTCTTTATTACAGACAGCAAGTTTGTCACTTACAGGCCCTTGGTGAAATAGTCCAAGTTATTATTGAGGGCCAGTGCCTAAATGGCAGAGTGGAGGCTAAGAAATGCTGAGGTTCATGAGAGGCGCAACTGACGTTGATTTTGGTCAAATCTGGCCAGGAGGCAGTGATTTTCAATTTAAATTTGTTTACAAAAGATCATTTTCTTTCATTTTTATTCCAATTAGTCTTCTGGTTTACTTAGTAACATCTCAAACCCTTTCTTACCAAGAAAACAAATAAAACACTTTTTCTGTTGACACTTTCTTAATAAGTTTCTCAAGTTGAAGGGAACCAAACTATCTTCTTTAAATGAACCATTCACATGCCTCAAAATCAGCAGAGTAAAACTTTAATTATTATACTACTTAAAACATTAAAAATATATTTGTTTGGTGAATTTCTATTTTTATTTTAACAGAATCCATTAAAAGAGAAAACTAGATTTCTCCAGTTGAACCAAAATTTTATGGGAAGGATTTCTTGCAGTGCTACCAGTGATTGCACTCTAGAATTTTATTTTATTTCCTGTCTTGGGCACTTTTACCCCTTATGTCTTCCTCTCAAAACAGGAAGATTACAAAAACTGTACCAATAAGATAAGATTATTTATTGTTTATAAAACACATTAAAATAATAAAAATAACACAGAATAGACTTTCCTTTGTTTTAGTACAGTCCCCCAACCACAAGGGGGTTTATTATATTGTATTTCTTGAAATACAGACATAATCATGTTTCTTGGATATCTAAATATTACATAAAACAAGACAATGATAAATGGATGCAGAACAAATCCATAGACACAGATACCAATCTCTGAAGACATATTTAGAGCCTCCGAAAGCAATCAAATGGAGTTTTAATGATAAAACTAATTTCATAGAATTATTTTAATGACCAAATGAAGCAAATTTTGCAAACATTTTAGAGTTGAACCTGGAATATAATAAGTTCAAACATTAATTATTGCTATGATTATTAATGTACATGTGTGTATATGTATATAATTTATAATACAAAGTTTGATAGATAAGTGTACATTTTCATCAAGTTTTTATATAACTAATGGCCTGATTTTTTGGTCCTTGTGGGTAGGAAATGTCAAAAAATTTGTTAAATAAACTGCTAGTTTTTAAAATAAAGCTATGGGCACATTAATTTATTTGTAAAAATTACCACTCACAATTGTTTGAAGGAATGAGAATCAATTTCAGCGATTTGACTCTCATCAAGCTTACTCTTTTTCATATTCCCTTTGTTTTCCAGGTGTTACAGTGAACACCTATTCTTGCTTGGACCCTGGCATACCTGTACATGGTCGTCGCTATGGTCATGATTTCTCCATCGGATCTACTGTTTCATTTAGTTGTGACCCAGGATACAGGCTGAGCCATGAAGAGCCCCTTCTATGTGAGAAAAACCACTGGTGGAGTCATCCACTTCCAACATGTGATGGTAAGAATTCATTCAATGTGCAAAATAAACTGATTTATAAACCAAAAAGAAATCAACATAATCTTGTAAAATGTGAGGCTGAACATAAATATAAATATTTCATATGTTTAAAAGAATATCTTGAAGTCTGACAATTTTATGTTATCAAACCATTAATAAAGAAACAAAAGAATGAATATTGATAATCAGCCAAACTTACCCCATGCCTAAGGATGCTATATGTATTTTTAAAATGTGTTGAGGTAACCATTTTAGGTGCCCATTGTGTGCTTCGGGTCCTTGAAAAAATAGCATTGAAAGTGTCATATTGGTGTCAGATGAATGCAATGAAGAGATAGAACATTTACCTCCTGCCTGAAAGGCAACATGTACTAGTCCAAATTTTACCTAGCTACGCAGCACTGTGGCAATGTACCAGACTGCCCTGTGGTGGCAAGTTCCTGGCTATAGAAAATATTATACCAGTGTCCTTACCTCTTCTTTGTTTCTGTGGAGACTAAGTCAGCAATCCTTCATTTTTCAGAAAACACATATGAAAATACAGTGAAAGAAGCTGCTTTCCTTTGATTGGGAAGTGCTTGCACACTTGCTTTATAAAAACACACACAATGTAAATCTATTCATTATTTAGTTCTGGGCTTTAATTTTTATTTATAACACTATTCCTAACTTATATTCTTATTCTTTTGCCAAGTGGAAGATTACGTTTGTCATTTCATAATTAAATTTTCACATACTGTCAGTGCCACCATTTTTCTGTAACAGCTTTAGGTCAATTTGTTTTTTTGCTTCTTTGTTTGTTTTTTAATTTATTTATTTAATTCATTTATTTTTGACTGCGTTGGGTCTTCGTTGCTGCACGTGGGCTTTCTCTAGTTGCGGTGAGCAGCGGCTACTCTTCGTTGAGGTGCACAGGCTTCTCATCATGGTGGCTTCTCTTGTTGCAGAGCATGGGCTCTAAGCGCGGGCTTCAGTAGTTGTGGCACATAGGCTCAGTAGTTGTGTCTTGTGGGCTCTAGAGTGCAGGCTCAGTAGTTGTGGCACACGGGCTTAGTTGCTCTGAGGCATGTGGGATCTTCCCGGACCAGGGTTCGAACCCATGTCACCTGCATTGGCAGGTGGATTCTTAACCACTGCACCACCAGGGAAGCCTGGTCAATTTGTTTTTATAACGAGGCTTAAAAGAATCATCAACACTTCTTCCCTGTATTTGGTACAATACCATTTGTAGTAGTCAGCATTCTTGTGGTTTTAAGTGACAGAAACCCAACTCTAACTGATTTTTAAAAATGAAGGCAGAATTTGTTGTTCAAAGTTTCAAACTTAGAAAAGGTATGGGTGGCATACTTCTCATTGCTAATTATAATCATGAATTCAAACATTTTCAAGGATATCTCCATTTTCATTTTGGCTTTTCTCTCTCTATTGGCATCATTCTCTTTAACTGCAGCCAGGCTTTTTCCATACGGGAAATTGGAGGTGGAGAATACACTCTCATGAAGATGGAAACATGTAACCTCATATTTCCAGGATCAGAGGAGAATGAGAGTTCTTCCTTGTTTTTCTAATTAGAAAAATCCCAGGAAAGGTCTCTGATCAGTCCATAATTAAACTCTAACTGTAGAAAAGGAGACGCGCACTTTATGATTGGCTTTCTCCAGGTCATGTGTCCATCCATCCTTGTGGTTGGAGACAAATGATTGTGGTGTAAAGGTAGTATGTTTGTCAGGTCCTGGTGAAGCCAAATGATTGGCATGAGTAAATTCACCGAAGTAAAAAGGTGTGGTGGCAATGTTATCAGAAGAAGCAGGAGAATAAAAATAATGTCCAAGTATACCAGCATGCTTAAATATTATTAATAATAAAAGTGAGTGTATCTAGTTTTCCTGGGAGCAACATAGGCCCTCATCATCTCTTGTCAATGCAACTGCAATCAACCTTAAATTCAATATCCAACTACTTCAATCTAACCTCCTTTCTTCACACTAAGGGTATTTCATGCTCTATCCCATGTCAAAAAATGCTTAATGGCTCTCTGTTTCCTAGGAATGAAGGTCCAAATTATTAATCGTGAAATTCATAATTCTTAACCGTGTGTCCTCCTCTTTTGTATCCCCATTTCATTCTGAGCATAACTGGACAAGGGCTAAATTATATTCATTTTTTGAATGTCTGAGCTTTGTATAAAGCCTCTAAAATTAACTGAACTCAACTACTTATAACTAGTAAACTGATTTGATTAGGGCTTTCCTTCAGTTTAAACTTTTTCCCCAGAGGCAGCTAATCTAAACTTCCTGGGGTTAAAAGGAGGAGAAGTGAATAAACAGAATTGATTTTCCAGATCCAAGAGTATAACCTCCATTGGCCTAGATTGCCTGGATACTCAAGGTACGGCATGCCTCACTTTTATACACATCAGCTCTTATAGTTTCTTCATAGCCCATAGTTAATTGATTCACAAACCACACTAGTCAGTGAGGGTTGGTGGTGATAATAATAATAATAGCTAACATTTAATGAGGGTTTACCATGTGCTGGTACTGCTATAGGTGCTTTAGGTATATTAACTTGTTTTATCAAAATAACTCTATGAGGTAAGTACCATTATGATCACCACTTAACAGATGAGAAAATTAAGGCAAACAGAGATTGAGTACGTTGCCCTGTGTCACCCCACTAGTTAATGGCAGAATCAGGATTGAAACTCAGGCAGCCTTGATCCAGACCCTGTGCACAAGTCTACTATTACACTGCCTCCTGCCCACATTCTCTGCAATAGTAAAGTACTAAGATTCTTTAAAATGAAGAGTACAATTATAGATTTGTTATTCTTTCCTCAGTGATGCCACATGTTTAAGAATTTTGTATAAAAAATACATATAGCTGTTTAAATAGTTTATGGATATTCTGTACTCCTTGGAATATGTGACTGAAAAATAGGACTCTTTTTTTTTATCTAACTTGTTATATGGGCAAATACTTTTAATTCAATTCTATTTTTGTATACTTAGGTTTCTGAGTAAAAAAATGATCTTACTAAATTTATCTTGTTTCATTATTGAAACCTTGAATCTTGAACCTCAAGTGAGAAATGATTCAGTTAGATTCTACGTTAATTAGTAAATTTGATACCTTATCTTTCACCGTGCATTTCTTGAGGGATCTCTTTACTTTCCCTTTGATCTCTTAGGTCTACTCTTCAGAAAGCAACCAGAGTAATTATTTTATAAGTTAAGGCAGATCAGGGCACTCCCCTGCCCAGAATCTTCTAGCACTTAGCATCCCAAGAAGAACAAAATCCAAAAGCTTTTGCATGACCTAACTGCCCCCAAGTAATCTGGGCCCTGACTGCCTCCCATGCCTCATCTCTCACAAGTTTCTCCCTCATTCATGCCACTGCACTCCAGCTACACAGGTCTCTGGCTTTTTTCAAATGTTGAGAACCCTTCCCTCACTCCTCCCATTCCATCCTTCCAACCCCCCTCTCATTTTTTCCTTCTTCCTGAAATAGGATTCATATGGTCACATGTCCTTCTTCCTAAATTCACTCAGTCTCCACTTAAAAGTCGCATCACTGACAACTCCCCATAAAAGAGTAAAAGAGTAATCCCTGTCTTGCCATTTATATTTTCCATCATAGTATTTACCACTGTCTAACATTATGTATTTGTTGTCTGCTTTTGTTTTTGTTTTCAAAATGTAAGTTCTATATGGCAGGGACTTTGTTCACTGTTATGTCCTCAGTGCCAAGAATAGTTCAGTTCCTGTCACACAGTTGGTGCTCAATAAATCTGAGTTTAGTGAAAGAATGAGCAGACTATTCTTTCCAGCCTATTGGGAATACTTACTTTATTTTGATTTTGCATTTTTATTTTCTGCCCTTTGCCTTCATCAGTGTTTTTCCTTTCCACTAGAATGTCCTAGCCCTTTCCAACACTGTTTTTACCAAACTCCTAGTCAATCTTTTTTTTTTTTGTTAATTTGTCTCCAACTTAACCTTTTTTATATATGTTTTTCTTCCAATTTCATTGAGATATGATTGACATATAGCACTGTATAAGTTTAACGTGTACAGCAATAATGAGTTGACTTACACACCTCATGAAATGATTATCACAATAAGTTTAGTGAACATCCACCATCACATACAGATCAAAGTTAAAGAAATAGAAACAAAGTTTTTCCTTGTGATGAGAGCTCTTAGGATTTACTCTCTTAACAACTTCCATGTATGGCATACAGCAGCACTCATTATGTTTATAATGTTGTACCTTACAACTCAGTGACTTGATTATGCTTTCCTTGGATAAAGCATCTGGGCAGAATCTCAACTTTTCCTAGACCCTGTAGTTCTCTACTTGTTATGGGACTTTTTGCTACGTTATTGCCACCTGTTGATTCACTAAATCAATATTTGTTAATTGTATTGTGTAGGCACTAAAGAAATATTGTGGAGCATGAACAAACATTATGTGTTCTCCTTGAGCTAGTGGAGTAGATAGTAGTTATACTCATTTTCTTGTTTTCCTTATTATATTCTTGAGGTCAAGAACCATTTGTTGTTCTTTTTCCTATAACATACATTTTTAAAAGACATCTCCTAAACATAAGAGGTTAGATTTAAAACAGAACGAAACAGCATGTTTTACTAGCCACTTTGATTAGATCTCACTCTTTAATATCTCTCCAGTGTTTTTCATAGAACTGAGATTTGAATGGCTCTAGAGAAGGTCAGACAGGAAAAACCAGAATAGCATTCTGCTTTGGCCAACAAGTGTCAAGGGCAGCATATATATCAGAAGCCACGCCAAGAGATGTTTTCTGTGTACTGGGGACATAAAGTTTTTATGAGTACTACAGGTAAAGTTGAGGTCATATGCCAGGTATGATTCTACCCTTCAGGAACTAGGCATTGTTAATTAAGATAGCTACCCTATTTGATAAATAGATAGGTAGACCACATGTCCTGAATTGCCTAAGACAAGCCCTGTTTTCACTCTTTCTCTTGGCACTATAATTTTCCCCTCAAATTATCCCATTTTGTTTGATAAACAATATAGCCATCTTATTTGGGGGGAACTTTAGAACTAAAGAGATTAAATGATTATCTGTGTCACCTAAGTGATTAATGGCAGAACCCAAAATTGAACTGAATGTACTTAAACTTTATCATTTCCCTTATTTCTTCCATATTATTGAAAGATTTGAGTACATAGACTAACATAGCAAAAGAGTACATGGATTGATATTTAGGATCCAAGAATTCTGCATGGTGCATAGAACTCAAGTAATAAATAGTCTCAGATAAGGGTAAACAGTTCCAAGTAAGGAGACCTAGAAATAAGAAAAGAACAGATTTGAGGTTAAAAACAAACAAAAAATCATAATGGGATTTGTAATAGGTAGCTATTTCCTTGCTGCATTGCAATACTCAAAGTGGTTTGATCAATAATGGTCTAGAAACAATCTGTTCTAGTTATAGACAACTTAGCAATTGCCAAGTATGTATCTCTACCAAGTGCAAGGTGTAATTTTCTGAGTTTGGGCAATTACATTCAAGGGCTTGGCTTTTGAGGAAACTTCACTATTTTAAAACTCTGATTCTTATCATGTGTCCAGGTAGTGACCATATGTGGAAAAAATCAGGGAGAAAAAAAGCTAATAGCCAAGATTATGGTAGAGGCATATACAATATATCTAATTACTCTCAGCTCATATTTTGGGCTACTGTTGTGACTTTTTTGTGCTATGATCTTTGTCCTTTTAGATGCTTTTCTTTGCCAACTGTTTGCTCTAACATAAAGTAACCGTTTTTTCATGTTTATTTTGTTGCTCCCTAAATTCTCTGCAGTGTTTCAAGGATTCATTTGTTATATAATTTGTCTATCTTCCATTCACAAGAACATATAAACCTATTGTGTCTGTTACAGAAGTGTTTGTATCCCTAAAGACATATGGCATCAGCTAGCAAGGTTATTGGGATAAATTGGAATTCCTTCAGAAGAGGGGTTATAAAGGATAAGACAGGAGATCCATGGCATCCTTTTTCGATATTCTTATTCTAATGAAGTTTACTATACGAATGGTCATATGTTCTGTTGAACTGACTTAATTCTCAGCATTTCTTTAAAAAATATTCTTGGAAAATTTTTCATAATAGTTTCTATACCACTATGTATTTTACAATGTGTTTGAGTTCCATTTTCTACCTGAAAAGAAAATCTCATTTATAAAACTTCTTTTTTTATTCATCTTAATATTTAGGCCTCTCATGATTGATTCTAATAGGTTCTTTGATTTCCTCTTACACTTTCTTGGCATTAGCAGGAAGGGACCTTTTTAGAGAAGCAAGCGTCATCAGATTGAGAGAATATGAAGTAATAAATTAACCAATTAAGAAATTAAGACAACTCATGCTTGCATTAGCATCTATCACTGTGCATTATATCAATGCACATGTAGCTAAAGTTTTGTGATTGTTCAAAAAGCCAATAATATAAAGCAAATACTATTCTAAATGTTTGCAATGTAAAATGATCTCATTTAGAAAGATGAAGGATTTCATTAGGTTGATGAAAATGCTGCTGCTGCTGATGATGGCAGATTGTTTTAATCACACACAAAGCCATTGACAAATGAGAATCCATAAAATATAAATCAATTAAAGATAAGAACATAGACAAGTATATTGACACATTTAGCTTTGAGGTGCTTAAAGAGAGAGTGATTTGAAGATGAAAGTATTAAATGAATCTGAGTAAATGAATGATACCTTTTAATAATGTTTATATAGATTGATCATTTGAGGTAGAATGCCAAAAAGTCAAACATGTGAAGGACATCATAGTTCGCTACAGTATTTTTTTGTAGAAAAAATAACTTGTAATGTGGAAAAAAAAAATCAGCCCTTGATTTGAGTCAACTTAAGGTCATGGACTCTGGAACTAGACTGCTTGAGTTCCCTCTGTGCCTGCTTTCTCATCTGTAAACTGTGAATAATTATAGTACTTTTCTCATAAGGTTGTTATGGGGTTAATTGAGTTAATAAAAATAAAAGTCTTCAGAGTAGTACCAGTCACATTGCAAGTTCAATATGAGTGTTCTTTTTTTTTGCTAAAAACGAGTGAGTAGTTGCAATTTTATCCTAAGTTTTATTACATACAAAGTAAAGTACAAGTATTTTCATATTTTCAGTTTCATCTTTCAAAAAAAAATAAAAAAGAAGAGAAAGAGACTTAATCACATTCTTTCCCATTATTTACTGTGAAATTCTGTCAGTTGAGTCAGTTCCTTTCAAGGCCTTTATCCAATACTAATATTCTCAAATAACAGAAACTTCTACTGTGTCATAAAAATGCACTCTATATTTTGTCATCTGATTATAATCTAAGTAACAATATAAATTTTCATTAATAAATATGAGTTACTGACCATTTCTCCTAAACATTTTAATGTGTTATGGTTACTGAACTTTATTCATTTATCTGCAGAATGTTCATTTAATGCCCACCTTCAACACATATGGTAGGTGCAGCTTGCAGACAGCAAATTTCTAAGAAATTATTTAAGTACAGAAAGAAGGATATTTTAAAAGTAGCTTTATTTGAAAGAATGTTGATGTATAGTAGAGCTTTCCCTCTACAACTGGTACACACACCAAATACACACACATGCATGCACAGGAGCACATGTCTGATGTACTTTCTAAAACTTCACATTTCTCTTTTTTGTTATTTTTTGTGTTTAATTTAATTAAATAATTCAACTCTCTTAATTTTAATGCTTCTGTTCACTGATTTTTACTCTTGCTATATGAAACATACTCCTTTCAAATAGAGATTGTAGGTTTTAATCCAGTAGAGCATTTTCACTCACTACATTTCACTCAACAAATTCATAGCATGTTGTATTGTTGGGTTTTTTTGTCGGACTCTCACAATGGAGAATAAAATGAAATATAGTGTATTAGGAACAAATTATTGTATGTAAAAATAATCTAATGAAATAATAAACAGTTCTCTGTCAAGAAGCAGAATGAATCACAAGGAAAATTTAAAAAAGTTCAACTTAGCACCACCATTATCAGCAAGATACAATGGAAATGATATACCTAGCCCTTAACTTGATCACAAAAGCACAATGAGGCTTTTTTTCTTTTTTAATTGAACGAAAATTGAAAGTTTCAGTAAGAATAATCATCAATAAAGGTCTGTGCAGGCTCTAAACAGGAGCCTAGGCTTCCAGACCATGAATATTATTGTAAATGTCTTAATAATAAATGAAATTGGAAGCATAGCCTTATCTTGGTCTCAAGAAGGTGGCCTATAAGACAACTCCAAGTGAGGTACTAGTCAAGACCTTCTTTTATTCCTTGGTGAAGTAAAAGAAGTAGCAAAGGGAAGAGTGTTTTGTTTTTTGGTTGTTGTTTTTTTTTTTTTTTTTGGGGGGGGTGCTGTGTTGGGTCTTCGTTGCTGTGCGTGGGCTTTCTCTAGTTGCAGTGAGTCGGGGCTACTCTTCGTTGTGGTGCACAGGCTTCTGACTGGGTGGCTTCTTTTGTTGCAGAGCACAGGCTCTAGGTGCAGGGGCTTCAGTAGTTGTGGCACGTGGGCTCAGTAGTTGTGGCTCGCGGGCTCTAGAGCTCAGGCTCAGTAGTTGTGGCACACAGGCTTAGTTGCTCCACGGCATGTGGGATCTTCCCGGACCAGGGCTCGAACCCGTGTCCCCTGCATTGGCAGGTGGATTCTTAACCACTGCACCACCAGGGAAGCCCCAAGAGTGATTTTTAATTGCATATATATTTATGTAAATCTAAGCCTGCTTAAATACTTCTAGGAACTGCAGACTTACTATTTCTAGTCAGGTTAGTGTAGAATAGCAGCCAGATTGCCTCAACTCTTCCTTCTCAGCGTTGCTACTTGGAAGAAATCATGGAAGACAATAAAGCCAAAACTCACTTTTCTGGTGTCCCAGGGAAGTTGAGCAAGGATCAGAGCAGATAAGGCTGTATGCTGCATTCACAGTTCTTACTGCCCTTACCCATGTTGCCCATGTCCAAGATAGTAGACATCTCCAAGTGGAATAGAATAAGGAGTCAACTTTTCTCTGCTTCCACAAGAATGTACATTCTTACCTGACTATATATCTTTTTTCCTTTAATTTTTAATAGTGGTAAAATTATCTGGCATATCATAACCACTGATGGTAGAAGGCATTGTAAACTGTCATTTATTCTAGAGTAAATGAACATTGAATCAAATTTCAATTTCTTTGACCTCAGTTCATAAACATTTATTTATTTTTATTATCTTGGAGTATTTACTTAAAAATCAATATCCTCTCAGAAACCCCTTTTTGTTCATGATATTTCCCAGAGAAATGTACAAGTGCAGAAGCAGCCTTCAAAATTTCAGTTTACTTCACTGTTTTAAAAAGAATTCTATGAAGAATGACATATATCCCTTTAGGAATCTAAAATAAATAATGTTGTATAATTAACAATTTGTTTTCTTAAAGCTTAGTAAAAGAGGGACTGCTAAAGAATTAATTACTCATGTTTAATTTACAACCAATTTATGCAAATGTTGCTTATAATTAGAAATGTGTAAGATAAGTATGTACTTCAAATGCAAATGTGGAAAGTTGAGCTAAATTCTCCTGGGGCCAGTATTAATTCTCAGATACTATTACATATCTTTTTCTTCTCTAGTGCTGCTGCAAAGGACAAAATGATTTCCTAGTATTGGAAGAGGTCTTTACACATTGCTGTTATTCCCAGGAAGTAACTTAAGCAAAAATAATCAGACTCATTTTATTTTAAGAGAGATTTGTTCAGCCTCTGCCTCTCTAACTATGCCTGATCAGATGACTGCATTTCTTTGTATTTTCAGCATTATGTGGAGGAGATGTTAGAGGGCCTAGTGGAACAATCTTATCACCTGGTTACCCGGAATTTTATCCAAATTCTCTGAATTGTACATGGACTGTTGATGTAACCCATGGAAAAGGTAATTTGCCTCATACAATGATAATGGGCTATCTTCTGAATTTTCATTGCATCTATTTTTATTTCATTGTCCTTTACAATGTCATTTTGCACGAGCAAAAGCAGATCAGTACTAAAATATGCTAACACAAAATTCAATTTGAGTAACTGCAACAGAGGATTATATTTACTTTTCTATAGTATTATACTCATGTTTTTGTCAGAATGGTAATATGAGATATTTATTTTCTTTTGATATATTAAACTAATGTTATTTGGAATTTTCATATCAACAGAATCTCATACAGGATGGCTTTTGTCTCTGGCACAGTGGGTTGATTTCAAAAGTTCAAAGGGGAATAGGAAGATACTCTGAAGTGCTGAACCAATTGTAAAGCAAACAGTACATGTTTATATACACTCGTTTTTAAAATGTTAATGATTATTTATTATAACTATATTTCCTGTGTAAATTTATAACCATTCTAGAAATATCTGTCTCAAATTTTCCGTCAGAACTGCAGTTATATCTCACATAATTGAATGAGAGTATAAAATTGCACTGTGCATATGGTAGATGTTAATAAATGTCCTTTGAACAAATAAATGAAATTCCTTGTAGTACTAAGTATGGTTCATTCATGCAATACAACCAAAATAGTATATTAGCAATATAAGTGGTTAAGGCAAAAACTTGACACTGGGAAAATGAGCATTCTAATATAGCAAAATGAAAATGGATGAAAATTATTTACCTGAAAAAATCTACATGCTAATCTTTTTAAAAAGAGTTAATTTATTCATGATAAAAACTGCTTTGGAGAAGTAGTTTTTGTTTTAGCTGTATTCTTATATTATTCCTATTGGTTTTTACTATTACATTGTACTTATTAACTTTACTATAGAAGATCTAGAATAACCCCCCTCCACAAAATCCTAGCAATGAGAAGATGTTATTACAATTTTAAAAATTAAAGCTTTATTTAATCATTTGAATTCATTGTGTTTTTTACACAATGTGTTTTTACACTCCTGTTCAACTATGTGAGATATATCTGCAGTTCTGTTAGAATATTTGAGGTACAAATGAAGTTTGCCTTTATTAAAATTATACATCCTTTTATTGACAGTGAGGATTATATAAGGATTGTTATTTTAGTGAAATTAAATATAATTGAGAAAAAAATGCTGTTAAAATGAGTATTCTGGTATTGTACAGCAGGAATGAGGTAGAAGACTTTGTAAACTGTCGTTTTTGTTGTTCTCCATAATGGAAGACTCTTTGCTGGAAGTTAACCAAAGCATCCAGTGTTATTATTATTCCAGTGTGTAGTGGATTAATGGAGTTTAAAATAAGCTTCCTGTATTATACAAGAAAATGGAGGGCTACATACTGCTTGCTATGTAAATAGAGGTTTAATTAACACTTAAGGTTTTGCATCTTCACAAATTGCAAGTGTTAATTAAATCTGTATTTACATGGCAAGAAATGCAGATTATATACTTTTCTTTTAAGAGCCAACAAAATTGTTTGGAAGTACAACTATTCCAAAGTGTAGCCAAACTTATGTGAAGGATAATCTCTTAAAGTTTGGAGAAATTGTCAAGGTAATATAATTTAACCTCTCACCCAGCAAACACAGACGCGCACATGCACGCGCACACATGTGTCAATATGTCACCCCCTCAAGGTCATAGTTAGTGTCATGACTAAATAAAACCTAGATATTCATGATATTTTGATGTCAAGCCGAAGTTTTTTCGTATATTTCTGTAACAAAAATTGTCTTAATAAGGCTTCTTGAATTATCACTTTTATGAGAAGGTACTCTGATGTTGAAACCCACTGATTTTTTCTCACTATTCTTCAACACCCATTGCCCTATTAAGATTGTATGCCTTTGCCTATCCACTTCTTCTTCCTGAAATGTCTATCCCAGGGTTGCTCTTCCACAAACATCTGTTCACTTTTGAAGGTCATTGCCTTCAGAAGCCTCTGCTGATACCTTTGACAAACTACCTCTATTTCTATGCTCCTATATTGACTCACATTAATCACTTTTATAGCACTTAGCATAATGTTTGAACTTTTATTTTATGTATCTTTTTCCCTCAGATAGACCATGAGTTATTTACAATCTTCGAATTTTTTTATATTCCATAATGCCTATAATATAGTAGGTTCTAGTATCATATTCTTATTTGGATTAATTGACCTTCGACAGAAGGTCTTAAATTGTTTTGCTTCAGTGAAAACAGATTTTATTGCTTAAACTGTAATCTGATAAACAGAGGCTTACTTTTATAAAGTAGCTGACTAGGACAGAGTGACATGAAACCAATTTACTTTCATGTTGAAGGATTAAACAATAACGATAGCTAACGATTGCTGAGTACTTCCTCTGTGAAAGCACTGTGCCAAGTCATCCCCTATATTGTCTCCTTTAAACTTCAAGACAACCCCATTAGAACCCCATTTATCAAATGGAGAAAGTGTGTCTCAGAAAGACTATGTATGTAATACTTGACAATGGGCTTATTAGCACCACTATCTAACAGAATTTTTAATTTTCCCGAGTATTAATTCAGTGCATATCAGAACAACCACATTTTTCTAAGAAAAACATGCATAATGAATTTTTTCTTCTTTTTTTCCATCTGTTCTTGTATTACGTGCCTAGTTTTTCTTAGTTTTAGTCTCTGATCGAAATCAAATTGACTTAATCTGAATTTCCATTCATTATTTTATAAACTTAGATATCAGTTAATCTAGAGGGCAAAGCATCTTCTCCTTGCCACATTGACACCTCATTCTCATTTACATCTGTCTAGTGTCAATTACCACATTTATACTGAAGAACATTTGAAAGACTGACTTAATTTCTGGACCCCTCCTAAAAAAGGCTCATTGTGAAGAGAGAGAAAAAGAAGTGTTACCTTTTGAAAAAGAATTAAAATAGTATCATTGTACATTTCAAATATTTTCCAAATTGAAATCACTGACCCATTATGCAATAATAACTCATCATTACTTACGTTTTCGGTGTATTTGTTTTGGTCTCATTTTATGTCACTTTTTGTTTTTTTAACAAACAAGAGGTAAATTAGGAGTTTGGGATTAACATATACACACTACTATATATAAAGAAATAAACAACAAGGACTCACTGTATAGCACAGGGAGCTATATTCAGTATCTTATAATAATCTATAATGGAAAAATATGTGAAAAAGAATATATATATTCAGATACACTGAATCACTTTGCTGTATACCTAAAACTAACACAACTTTGTAAATCAACTATACTTCAATTAAAAAAAAAAAGCAATGAGGACTCCAAGACTCTCCAGCATTTGGAACTGTAAAGTTGATGAATAATGTTAGAGAATGTTACTTTATCATACTCTGGGATTTTGGATTGTTTACTGAAGATTTTGGTGATTCTTTTAGATCAAGTAAGCAAATTTATTAAGCACTTCAAGAGAAAGATGAATGTGGTATCATCCTTTATTCCATTTGGTATCTTACATGCAGTATGGTGTGTGTGTGTGTGTGTGTGTGTGTAATTGTTAGCCTTTCACATGCATTTGTGATAATGTCATTAAACACTCACATGAGACCACAGTGCAATGGCATACCATACTCACCAGGACAGAACAAATGAAAAAATAAAAAACTTTCAAGTATTGGTGAAGATACAGAGCAATTGGATTTGTTGATGGAAATGTAAATTGGCTGAGCCACTTTGTAAAGTAGTATCTATTAAAGCTGAAATATATAAATGTATACATATACATGTATATTTATTTTACATGAGCCAGTAATTCTACTCCTAGATATCTATCTAACAGAAATAAACACATATGTTCTTCAAAAGTCATACTTGAATGCTCATAGCAGCACCATCTGCATTTGGTGCTAAAATGCAAACTATCTAAATGACCATCAACTTTTGAACAGATAAATCAATGTGTTTTATTCACAAAATGAAATGGATCACTAAAAATAAATAACTTACAGCCACACACAAAAGTAGAGATGAATCTCACACACTTAATGTTGAGTAAAAGAACTCAGTCCCAAAAGAGCATACGTTGTATGAATCCATTATATAAACTACAAAGAAAAGTAGTCAAACTAACCTATCTTATTAGAAGTTGAGTGAGTGGTTACTTTTGCCAAAGCACTTCTATTTTAAATAAAGGATATAAATTTTCTTTGAACTTTTTAGAAAACTTGTGTGATTTCTTTTTAGGCATTAATTTTAAAATTTTATTTCCAAGTAGTTTCTAAGACATGATTTATTGTATAGAAGCTAAAGGAAACAAACAGAAAAAACCCCAAACAAAAGAAAGATATTATACTATACATTTAGAATATTTTATAGCAGTGCGTTTCATTTTCAGAGAAATCAATTATAAGAAGAGTCCTGATTTTTGTTAGTTTGGTAACTCTATGTGTTTTACTGATACAGTTTATAAGTCTAATTTTCCTCTTTTCCTTAATAGGTGTGCAGTTCAATTTCCACACCTTTCATTTGGAAGACCATCATGACTACTTACTGATCACAGAGAATGGTAGTTTTACCCAACCACTGGCACGCCTGACTGGTTCAGAACTTCCTTCAACAATCAATGCTGGTCTCTATGGAAATTTCAGGGCTCAGTTGCGCTTCATTTCAGATTTTTCAATATCATATGAAGGATTCAATATTACATTCTCTGGTAAGAAAACAAGTTTAAAAATCAGATTTTTAAAAGTATGAGCATAACTTTTGTTATGTATGACAAAACAGAGAGAGAAAAAAAGAGAAAAGAAAAAAAGAAGAAAACAAAGAAATTACCTGCCAACAAATTTTAATGAAACTTTGAAATGCCTTGAAGATTGTCTATAGTAATATATTAAAGGGAACCTGTAAACAATAGCAAAAAATAAATCAACTCACTAAAAAATTTAATAGAAATACAATAAATACATTTCTTTAACTTGCATCCTGCAGAATTCTAACAGAGAAAAACTTGCTAAAATGCCAGTTAAAATGGAGTAAAACTTAAAATGGAAATTCATACATATATTTAAAGTTTCAATTAGGCCATAAATGAAATGTTAGTTAAACCAGTGATATTCTAGTTTTGTGTTTCGGAAAAAGGCATAGTTTACAGGCCAAGATTAAGACAAACTTAATTTATTCATTTGCAACTAGATGATATAGAAACAAGTTAATATGGTTATTCTTTTATTCTAGAATAACCTCATCTGTAGGCAACATTATAACTTGGATTCCAGGAAAAAAATTTTAAGACCAAAGTGAATAAAAATGTATTCTTATTAGTTCTACTTTCCAGTTAAATGGAATAGTGAAAGAGAATACAGAAACAAATTAATAAGTAAATCTTATGCCAACCTAGTAACATTAAATTTATAATATTACAATTATACATAATTATATAAATAACATATAATTTATATAAATAAAATCATAAAAATGCTAACCTCATTCTTCAACAGTTGTTCTAGTATTTACCTGAAAATACTTGTCTTCTAAAATAACTAAGGTATTTCATAGTGAATAGCAAATGAGCATAATCAATTTTAACCTAGAATGTTAAAAGTATATCCAAATAAATTTTTTAAACAATAAAATAATAGCTCATCAACATGAAACAATCCCTGTTGTTCTCCACTGCAATTGCATACTAAGCATGTGCTCTGGAAATATTTTTAGATAAGCTACTTCTTCTTAGGACTGTATATAAATTATAATATTGTTGTTTAATTAACTCTACTCTCTCATACCCTGAAGAGTGTTTAACTGTTCATTTTCATGATGCTCATTCATTGGTTGAGGAAGTTTCCTTGTATAGATCTATAATATACAATTTTCAGTTTATGGGCACTTCAGTCTTACATAAACCCTTGCATCTGAAGTGACATGTTTTTCAGAATATGGATGAATTGAATTTCTTGTATACTAGAGGCACAAGAGCCTTTGTCATTTAGACTATAACCATTAAGTAAAAGTCATTTCAAAATGCAAATCATTTCATTCTAAACGGTATTTTGCATTTGAAAATATGAATCTATTATGCCATTATTATAAGTCAAAAATCTATGAAATGGAAATATTTCTAGTGCAGAAGAAAAAATACAAGATAAATAGCTACATTTTCAATGTATCACTCAGAAGGTGACATTTTCTCACCTGTATTGAATTTCACACATAAGAGTATTCATTAAATTAGTAGACCTTTCACAAAAGAAGAAAATTATGTGTGCCATCAGCATATTCCCATAATTTTACATATAGTAAATTTAAAAATGTATGGCTGGCCCTAAAAGCATCCATTTTGCAAATAATAGGAATATACCCTTAAAGGTTACTACTAACATTTTCTTTGTTCTGTTCATCCAATTACAGAGTATAATCTGGAGCCTTGTGAAGATCCTGGAATTCCTCAATATGGTAACCGAATTGGGTTCAGCTTTGGGGTTGGTGACACTCTGGCCTTCTCATGCTCATCAGGTTATCGTCTGGAAGGGACGCCAGAGATCATCTGTCTTGGTGGCGGCCGACGAGTGTGGAGTGCACCTCTGCCAAGGTGTGTGGGTACGTGGTCAGCTGCTTTCATTTGCTTGTACGTGTAGTCACTGTCCGTGGAGTTGCATGGTTATACACCCTTCGTTTTTTTTATAATCTGTTGAATTTCTTCATTTCTTTCATATTAGTTATTTCAGTGTTTTTTCCACTTGGCAATCTGGTATACCTCAATTACCGTCTCAACTGTTCTATTCAACCAACCATGCTTCTAAATTTGTTTTCAGATGATGAGAATAAGGAATGAATAGATAGATAGATAAATAGGTAGATGACAGAATCATATTTTGAGAGCTTACAGAAAATTGCATTCTTGTATTCTGTTAATAGATGATTTTCCATGACTTCCGACTGAAGTTTTGACAATATTTTATAACTTAGAATTAACATGTAGGAAACATGATTACAAGGGAAAATAATAGATAATTTAAGGACCATCAAGGCAAGTATTGACTCAGTATGTGCAATCTATAGAATTAATCTGTTATGATAGATGAATTAAGATGGGAATTCATTTCACGTGAGATAAAGAATTGCAATAATTAAAATATTGAAAGTTTGGAGCACCACCTCAACCTTTGGAAATGAATATTTTGACTGATAAATTAAAAACAAAAAATCTGTAGAGAAAATGAAGGGCTATTCACTAGGACTTAAAGTCATTTTTATTTATATTAGGAAATAGGCAAGAATTTCTTTAAGTCATCACCCATTCAGTGGTTATCAGTACTCATTTTTACAATAGAACAAGATGCAAAAGATCATTTTATTATTTCATAAAGATCTTAAAACTCTCAAAAGCATTTAATTTGAATTTAATTGTAAATTTAATGGTGGGTCACTGATCTTTGTAAGTTATAATATGCTACAAAATCAGGCAAATTGGTAGAGATTTGATCTGTGGTTTAAGACTTTGTCCTTTTTTTCTTTTTTTAATGGAGTCAATATACCGCACAGATGAAAATGCAAATGGAGAAGAGGATACTCTCTATGACTTATTCAGTGTATTGTCCACTGTGTAGAACGTGATGGGAATACCTGTGGATCCCCAAATCTAGTAAAAAAAATTTGATCTTTCAAGTTAATAAGTTTTATAGTGATGAGACTGTTTTCACAGCCCCTAAGGGTTATATAACAGACAAGCTGATATTCAACAGGTGAAATTTCTTTTTAAAAATCATAGGCTTTTATAGAAATGGCACAAACAGCCACAGAGGCTGGGAGGTGATGAGTAGTCATACTCTCAGAACATCTTTTCCAGGAAGACATGTATAGTCCTTCTGTTTTGTTTTTATGTTTGGGGTTTTGGGTTTTTTTGTTTTTTTCTGCTGTTGCCAGATTTGGAATTCCCCTCCTTATCTGAATTGCTCCCATTTCCATTTTTCTTTGGTGTGCATATTAATGAGAACCTTGGGAATAGTCCAAGTGAGGGCTACAGAGTGCCTGGGTTTATATCCTGGTCATTTGATATTGGGTTAATTCACTTTTCTAAACTTCATTTTTCTCATCAGCAAAATGGTTACAACATTTTGTTAATGTTAGTTATGAGGGTTAAAGAGATTAGCCATGCCAGTCAGACATCTAATACAATCCCTGGAATATAGGAGGGGTTCAGAATTTAGATGCTGTTATAACTCTTATTATTTTGAGAATAATCTGCTGCCTATCCAACCCGCCGATCTAGTTTATAAAACCAATTATAGTATGGAACGAATTCCATGTTATAAAACACCAACCTTTATGAGGGTCTACCTGGCTCTTTTATATACGTATTTACCTCATTTAATTCTTACTATAATTCCGTTATTGTTATTCCCCCCATTTTTCATCAGAAGAACCTAAGTCTTAGAGATTTTAAACAACTTGCCCAAGATCATCAAGGTTGTAGGTGACAGAACCGTGATTTGTATACAATCTTCCTCATTCTGAAACCCAAATTCTTTTCACTAGGATGGTTTAACCTCAAAAAGGTCGAGAGGAAGGTTAATCACAAAGAACTCTCAGTCACAAAGAGTTGATTAATATTTTCTTTCAAAGTACCAGAAACATACCAGGATGTTACACAGGCTGAGAAGAAAGTGTTTGCATCTACATTTTTAAGGTTTACTCCACTTTTACAATAAATTTTAATAAGTAGATTTATGAAAATCTGACTTTGCAAAACAAGTAACTTCAAGTTAGTTTTGTTGTATTAAAGTATTTCTTTGAGAGTAGGTATATTCGTGCTTAAATCTTTAGTGAGAAGTATAACATAAAATCACCCTGTGGACAAATTTAAAAAACAAAGTTATTGCCATGGGAATTTTTCCCTCATTTTAAAATTAACTGTACTTGCTTTTAAGCTTATTAAAGTATACAATTAAATCTATTGTCCTTAATAAATTCCACTGTAGGTATACATTTAAGTTACAAGATAAGGTGAGAAATATTTTCAAATAGTATGTTTTTTTAAAATTTTATTTCTCCAATTTTCTTTAAACTTTTCTTCACTCTTTTGCCTGTGCGTTAAAACAAATATGTTCCTTTTTGCATTTCTGGTTCCATATATGCATATGTATATATTTCTTATTTTCTTATCTTTTCAGAGTTCACAGTCTTCAGTCACATAAAATGTGCATTATTTGTAACTATTCATATGAACAGATGCAATTTTAGCAATGCTAGTTTATTTGGACAGATTTTGTCTCTTCTTAGATTCTTTGTGCTTTTCACTTCATATATCTCTAAAGCCGATTCTCTAGTGCATACTTGTTTAAAAACATCATTTAGTAGTCAGCATCGCCAGCCTTATAGAAAGCTTATGTTACAGACAGTGGCCAAATTATGAGTAGGTTGTATTCCAGAAGTTTGTTTCTGCTTCAGTTATTTGGAATCTAGGTGGTTTTTCCTTGGCACAAGGTTGCAAACAGTACATTCCCAGAACAATCGTAGATGAGACTTAAAATTTTGTGTCATGTGTAAAACTAATACTAACATTTACTAAAATGACTTACGTATACCTAGATTATATAAGAATGTGCCTGACTCTGGATGTAAGGCAACTGATAAAGCAATTTTTGGAAACTTACTTTTTGTTTATTTTTTACTATATATTTAATTTTGATCCTATATTTAGTGTGTAAATTGGTTAGTGTCTTTCAGTCTCTGTTGGTAGAATTTGGTGAAAATTATCTTAATTCTAGATGTTAGATGAATAATAAATAATGTTTTTATTTAAGCAATTTCCTGAGAAACCTCTGCATTTATGTTTTAAGGTAATATTTTAACAAAATGAGACAATATAATAACGCCATAATATTGTCTTTACAGTCTGTAAAAGATTATATTATGTACCATTCCAAAAATCCACCTGTGCTTTGAAAGTAGGTTTAGAATAACGATTTTATCAGTGAAGATACAATGTCTATAAAAAACTCAAGGTTTCACACAAACTCAGGGGCAGAGCCATGCCTAGCACAAGTTCTGAGGCCCAGGCTTGTGCTCCATTAACAAAAGCACACCGCTGTCTTTGACTGGCAGCTTCAATAAAGTTGAGAGGGAATCTGGTCTTAATTACAGTTGATACATGGCTTCAGAAAACTCCTTAGGCTGTCCTCTATTTCAATCAGAGGAAATTTCTTCTACTGTGACCCATTTATCGGGGGTTACTTAAGTGCAGGGAAATTTTTAATTTTAAATTATTTTGTTGAAGTATAGTTGACATACAATATTATATTAGTATGAGGTGTACAACAGTGATTCAACATTTATATGCATTACAGATTGATCACCACAATAAGTCTAGTAGCCAACTGTCACCATACACATTTATTGCAATATTCCTTATGCTGTACATTGCATCCCTCTGCCTTATTTGTTTTATAACTGGAAGCTTGTACCTCTTAAACCCCTTCACCTATTTTTCTGACTCCCCCCTCCCCCTGGCAGCTGCCAGTTTGTTCTTTGTATCTATGATTCTGTTTCTGTTTTGGTTTGTTTGTTTTATTTTTTAGATTCCACGTATAAGTGAAATCATATGGTGGTTGTTTTTTTCTCTCCGACTTATTTCACCTAGCATAATACCCTCTAGGGCCATCCAGGTTGTCGTAAGTGCAGGGAAATTTGTAGAGGCAGGAGAAGAATCTTGATACCAGTAGAGATTGTAACACCCACTCAGTAACAGGGATTCTTCTCCCTAAGAAGTGGCCTCTATTGCAGGCAGATAGTTCATATTTACATTTCAGCCTTTCCTAAGCTATGTGATCTTTGGAAAGTTGTTCAGATCTCTCTCCTGCCAAGTTTTCTCAAATGTAAAATGTGGATAATTACATCCATAGTGCAAGACAGCTTACAGCTCTAAGCAATAAAAGATATGTAAATCACCTAATGTACCACTCAACAAGTGACACTTGCTCAACAAACCTTAGTCCCTTTTTCTTATGCCTGCAACTCTCTTTACCACCATTCCGTTCTCCTAAAGGCCATGATGACTGAGTGGTGAAGAGTGATTTTCACCAACAAGCAAGAGAGGAAAGGGAAGAAGAAAAGGAGGAGATGAAAAAGTTTTAGTGTGCCATCAGCAACTGAGTACTTCATACACATAATCTCATTTACTACTTAGAGATCAAGATGAAGTAGTTTTACCTTTAAAAAATACATATATAAAATTATGTTTTACATTTTGAAAAAGATAAAAGTAATAGGTAAGATGATATTTCAGTGGATATATTTTATATTTAAATGATTATCCTGGAGATCCGCATTGCTGTGGATATGGATATCTGGTCACATTTTTAAGTTGCAATCAAATATCCAAAAAAAAAGTATTAAAAAGTTGATTACTTTGAAAATGAGAAACACTGACTTGTTTTTGGTAAAAAAATAAGTACCTGATTTCCCTTTCTAAAGTTCACGTTACAAAAAACACAGGCATTCCCATTGTCATCTTTCTAAATAAAAAAAACAAAAACCAAAAAACTTGCATGTCTTCATTAAGCTTCCAAACATACCAGGAACCATGCCAGGTCATGTTGCAAATAACCTAGGAGCTAATGAAAACATTTTGTTTTGGAAAGTAAATTAGCAAGTTAAATATTAGTAATGATTTGTCTTTAGGCAAGAGTCCACACATTTGAAGAAGTCCATGCATTTTGAAGTCATTTTAAAGACATTAATTCATTCATCCTTATAGTCTATTTAACACATCTACTTCTATTTCTAATTTTGTGTCATCAATTTTTTATCTGACCTTGGACAAGTAAAAACATCTTGCCTTAATCATGAGTGAAATGAGAAAAATAACTCTACATTACACGTCTACATATTTTTCTCACTTTTCTAACTTTCTAGATGATATATACTGATGGTTACTTATTATTTAGCTTTAAAATGAATGTCAAAAATAAGGGAAACAAGGTGAAACGTATACAGGGACTCTCTGAACTATCATTATAACCTCTTTGTAAATCTAAAACTATTCTAAAATGAAAATTTTATTAAAAATTCAAAACAAGAAAGGATAAATTACACTTGAAGAGACAGTTCATCTTTAAACAAATTCTGTTTATTTCATCTCAACCTCCGAACTCCCTATACTAAAATTATATACCTCAGATACCCACACATGTATGTCAAATATGACTGATTTATCAAGTTAGTCACCATTGTAGATATACAGTGCTGTAGAAAGCAAATTATGATTAAGAGATTTCACTAGCTCTCAGACACTACCATTAATTAGTTGGCTGACTTAAAGCAAATATCTTAATTTTCTGTGCTTTTCTTTCCTGGAAAGGATAATGCCAATATGAGTTCTACTCAACCCAAATATTTCTTGTAAATATAACAAAAAATAATAGATAGAAAGTTTCCTTTAATAAATTACATACACAAATGTATATTTATATTTTTCTTATATAATTATGACTGCATTGATTTCTTGATTTGACAATATAAAAAATCTATAATATCAATAATAACTTATACTTTGATGCTTTATAGTTTTTTTTAATAATTTCTTGCTTGCAAGCTTCTGAAGTAAGCAGAGGAGGTATTATTCCTACTTGACAGCTGAAAAAATGCTGTTACAGAAAGGTTATAAGTAATCAGTGGAAGGTTATGCCAGAAACCAAGTTTTGAACTTTTTAGATTGGTGTTGTGGTATACCAGGTGGCATTTCTTTATTACCTTATTTATTGATGCACTATTTTTAAAGACTACCATTTTTTATGGAATAGACCACAGATGAGTAAACTTTTTTCTTTTTACTATAAAGTGCGAGATAGTAAATATTTCAGGCTTTGTGGTCCACACAGTTTCAATCACAACTGCTAAATTCTGCCATTGCATTGTGAAAGCAGCAATAGATAATAAACAAACGAATAAATGTGTCTGCTTTCCAAAAAAACTTTATCTACAAAATCAGGCAACAGGCTGGATGTGGCCCTCAGGCCATAGTTTGCTTATCTCTGCAGAAGATTCACCAAGCTTAGTTGACTTAAATATCCCCTTTGCATTTGGAAATTTACTAGTCATTCATCTCTAAGGAAAGAAGAAAAGATCCTTTTCCCATTCCCTATTTTTTCGTTGTGGGTTCTTTTCATTAAAGCAGCAAATAATTTACTTATTTCTAAGGGATTTCTAATGTTTTTTGGGGTTTTTTTTAATCTTTTTTTTCTTTAACATCTTTATTGGAGTATACTTGCTTTACAATGGTGTGTTAGTTTGTGCTTTGTAACAAAGTGAATCAGTTATACATATACATATGTCCCCACATCTCTTCCCTCTCATATCTCCCTCCCTCCCACCCTCCCTATCCCACCCCTCTAGGTGGTCACAAAGCACCGAGCTGATCTCCCTGTGCTATGGGGCTGCTTCGCACTAGCTATCTATTTTACATTTGGTAGTGTATATATGTCCATGCCACTGTCTCACTTTGTCCCAGCTTACCCTTGCCCCTCCCCGTATCCTCAAGTCCATTCTCTAATAGGTCTGCATCTTTATTCCCGTCTTGCCCCTAGGTTCTTCTGACCATTTTTTTTTCCGATTCCATATATATGTGTTAGCATACGGTATTTGTTTTTCTCTTTCTGACTTACTTCACTCTGTATGACAGTCTCTAGGTCCATCCACCTCACTACAAATAACTCAGTTTCGTTCCTTTTTATGGCTGACTAATGTTCCATTGTATATATGTGCCACATCTTTTTATCCATTCATCTGTTGATGGACACTTAGGTTGCTTCCATGTCCTGGCTGTTGTAAATAGAGCTGCAATGAACATTGTGGTACATGACTCTTTTTGAATTATGGTTTTCTCAGGGTATATGCCCAGTAGTGGGATTGCTGGGTCGTATGGTAATTCTATTTTTTGTTTTTTAAGGAACCTCCATACTGTTCTCCATAGTGGCTGTATCAATTTACATTCCCACCAACAGTGCAAGAGGTTTCTCCACACCCTCTCCAGCATTTATTGTTTCTAGATTTTTTGATGATGGCCATTCTGGCCAGTGTGAGATGATATCTCATTGTAGTTTTGATTTGCATTTCTCTAATGATTAATGATGATAATCACTCTTTCATGTGTTTGTTGGCAATCTGTATATCTTCTTTGGAGAAATGTCTATTTAGGTTTTCTGCCCAGTTTTGGATTGGGTTGTTTGTGTTTTTGATATTGAGCTGCATGAGTTGCTTGTATGTTTTGGAGATTAATCCTTTGTCAGTTGCTTTATTTGCAAATATTTTCTCCCATTCTGAGGGTTGTCTTTTCGTCTTGTTTATGGTTTCCTTTGCTGTGCAAAAGCTTTTAAGTTTCATTAGATCCCATTTGCTTATTTTTGTTTTTATTTCCATTTCTCTAGGAGGTGGGTCAAAAAGGATCTTGCTGTGATTTATGTCATAGACTGCTCTGCCTATGTTTTCCTCTAAGAGTTTGATGGTGTCTGGTGTTACATTTAGGTCCTTAATCCATTTTGAGTTTATTTTTGTGTATGGTGTTAGGGAGTGTTCTAATTTCATTCTTTTACATGTAGCTGTCCAGTTTTCCCAGCACCTCATATTGAACAGGCTGTCTTTTCTACATTGTATATTCTTGCCTCCTTTATCAAAGATAAGGTGACCATATGTGAGTGAGTTTATCTCTGGGCTTTCTATCCTGTTCCATTGATCTATATTTCTGTTTTTGTGCCAGTCTCATACTGTCTTGATTACTGTAGCTTTGTAGTATAGTCTGAAGTCCGAGCCTGATTAATCCAGTTCCGTTTTTCTTTCTCAAGATTGTTTTGGCTATTCGTGGTCTTTAGTGTATCCATACAAATTGTGAAATTTTTTTGTTCTAGTTCTGTGAAAAATGCCATTGGTAGTTTGATAGGGATTGCACTGAATCTGTAGATTGCTTTGGGTAGTATAGTCATTTTCACAACGTTGATTCTTCCAATCCAAGAACAGGTATATCTCTCCATTTGTTTGTATCATCTTTGATTACTTTCATCAGTGTCTTATAGTTTTCTGCATATAGGTCTTTTGTCTCCTTAGGTGGGTTTATTCCTAGGTATTTTATTCTTTTTGTTGCAGTGGTAAATGGGAGTGTTTCCTTAATTTCTCTTTCAGATTTTTCATCAATAGTGTATAGGAATGCAAGAGATTTCTGTGCCTTAATTTTGTATCCTGCTACTTTACCAGATTCATTGATTAGCTCTAGTAGTTTCCTGGTAGCATCTTTAGGATTCTCTATGTATAGTATCATGCCATCTGCAAACAGTGACAGCTTTACTTCTTCTTTTCTGATTTGGGTTCCTTTTATTTCGTTTTCTTCTCAGATTGCTGTGGCTAAAACTTCCAAAACTATGTTGAATAATAGTGGTGAGAGTGGGCAGCCTTGTCTTGTTCCTGATCTTAGTGGAAATGGTTTCAGTTTTTCACCATTGAGGACGATGTTGGCTGTGGGTTTGTCATATATGGCCTTTATTATGTTGAGGAAAGTTCCCTCTATGCCTACTTTCTGGAGGTTTTTTATCATAAATGGGTGTTGAATTTTGTCGAAAGCTTTTTCTGCATCTATTGAGATGATCATATGGTTTTCCTCCTTCAGTTTGTTAATATGGTGTATCACGTTGATTGATTTGCGTATATTGAAGAATCCTTGCATTCCTGGGATAAACCCCTGTTGATCATAGTGTATGATCGTTTTAATGTGCTGTTGGATTCTGTTTGCTAGTATTTTGTTGAGGATTTTTGCATCTGTGTTCATCAGTGATATTGGCCTGTAGTTTTCTTTCTTTGTGACATCTTTGTCTGGTTTTGGTATCAGAGTGATGGTGGCCTCGTAGAATGAGTTTGGGAGTGTTCCTCCCTCAGCTATATTTTGGAAGAGTTTGAGAAGGATAGGTGTTAGCTGTTCTCTAAATGTTTGATAGAATTCACCTGTGAAGCCATCTGGTCCTGGGTTTTGTTTGTTGGAAGATTTCAAATCACGGTTTCAATTTCAGTGCTTGTGATTGGTCTGTTCATATTTTGTATTTCTTCCTGGTTCAGTCTTGGAAGGTTGTGCATTACTAAGAATTTGTCCATTTCTTCCAGGTTGTCCATTTTATTGCCATATAGTTGCTTGTAGTAATCTCTCATGATCCTTTGTATTTCTGCAGTGTCAGTTGTTACTTCTCCTTTTTCATTTCTAATTCTATTGATTTGAGTCTTCTCCCTTTTTTTCTTGATAAGTTTGGCTAATGGTTTATCAATTTTGTTTATCTTCTCAAAGAACCAGCTTTTATTTTTATTGATCTTTGCTATCATTTCCTTCATTTCTTTTTCATTTATTTCTGATCTGATCTTTATGATTTCTTTCCTTCTGCTAACTTTGGGGGTTTTTTGTTCTTCTTTCTCTAATTGCTTTAGCTGTAAGGTTAGGTTGTTTATTTGAGATGTTTCTTGTTTCTTAAGGTAGTCTTGTATAGCTATAAACTTCCCTCTTAGAACTGCTTTTGTTGCATCCCATAGGTTTTGGGTCATTGTGTTTTCATTGTCATTTGTTTCTAGGTATTTTTTGATTTCCTCTTTGATTTCTTCAGTGATCTCTTGTTTATTAAGTAGTGTGTTGTTTAGCCTCCATGTGTTTGTATTTCTTACAGATTTTTTCCTGTAATTAATATCTAGTCTCATAGCGTTGTGGTCGGAAAAGATACATGATACGATTTCAGTTTTCTTAAATTTACCAAGGCTTGATTTGTGACCCAAGATATCATCTATCCTGGAGAATGTTCCATGAGCACTTGAGAAGAATGTGCATTCTGTTGTTTTTGGGTGGAATGTCCTATAAACATCAATTAAGTCCATCTTGTTTAATGTATCATTTAAAGCTTGTGTTTCCTTATTTATTTTCATTTTGGATGGTCTGTCCATTGGTGAAAGTGGGGTGTTACAGTCCCCTACTATGATTGTGTTACTGTTGATTTCCCCTTTTATGGCTGTTAGTATTTGCCTTATGTATTGAGGTGCTCCTATGTTGGGTGCATAAATATTTACAATTGTTATATCTTTTTCTTGGATTGATCCCTTCATCATTATATAGTGTCCTTCTTTGTCTCTTGTAATAGTCTTTATTTTAAAGTCTATTTTGTCTGATATGAGAATTGCTACTCCAGCTTTCTTTTGATTTCCATTTGCATGGAATATGTTTTTCCATCCCCTCACTTTCAGTCTGTATGTGTCCCTAGGTGTGACGTGGGTCTCTTCTAGACAGCATATATACGGGTCTTGTTTCTGTAGCCATTCAGCCAGTCTATGTCTTTTGGTTGGAGCATTTAATCCATTTACATTTAAGGTAATTATCAATATGTATGTTCCTATTACCATTTTCTTAATTGTTTTGGGTTTGTTTTTGTAGGTGTTTTCCTTCTCTTGTGTTTCCTGCCTAGAGAAGTTCCTTTAGCATTTGTTGTAAAGCTGGTTTGGTGGTGCTGAATTCTCTTAGCTTTTGCTTGTCTGTAACGGTTTTAATTTCTCCGTCCAATGTCAATGAGATCCTTGCTGGGTAGAGTAATATTGGTTGTAGGTTTTTCTCTTTCATCACTTTAAATATGTCCTGCCACTCCCTTCTGGCTTGCAGAGTTTCTGCTGAAAGATCAGCTGTTAACCTTATGGGGATTCCCTTATGTGTTACTTGTTGTTTTTCCCTTGCTGCTTTTAATATTTGTTCTTTGTATTCAATTTTTGATAGTTTGATTAATATGTGTCTTGGCGTGTTTCTCCTTGGATTTATCCTGTATGGGACTCTCTGTGCTTCCTGGACTTGATTAACTATTTCCTTTCCTATATTAGGGTCGTTTTCAACTATAATCTCTTTAAATATTTTCTCAGTCCCTTTCTTTTTCTCTTCTTCTTCTGGGACCCCTATAATTCAAATGTTGGTGTGTTTAACGTTGTCCCAGAGGTCTCTGAGAGTGTCCTCAATTCTTTTCATTCTTTTTTCTTTAATCTGCTCTGCAGTAGTGATTTCCACTATTTTATCTTCCAGGTCACTTATCCTTTCTTTTGCCTCAGTTAGTCTGCTATTGATCCCTTCTAGAGAATTTTTAATTTCATTTATTGTGTTGTTCATCTCTGTTTGTTTGCTCTTTCGTTCTTCTACGTCCTTGTTAAACGTTTCTTGTATTTTCTCCATTCTATTTCCAAGATTTTGGATCATCTTTACTATCATTATTCTGAATTCTTTTTCAGGTAAACTGCCTATTTCCTCTTCATTTGTTAGGTCTGATGGGTTTTTGCCTTGCTCCTTCATCTGCTATGTGTTTCTCTGTCTTGTCATTTTGCTTAACTTACTGTGTTTGGGGTCTCCTTTTCGCAGGCTGCAGGTTTGTAGTTTCCATTGTTTTTGGTGTCTGTCCCCAGTGGCTAAGGTTGGTTCAGTGGGTTGTGTAGGCTTCCTGGTGGAGGGGGCTAGTGCCTGTGTTCTGGTGGATGAGGCTGGATCTTGTCCTTCTTCTGGGCTGGTCCACGTCTGGTGGTGTGTTTTGGGGTGTCTGTGGCCTTATTATGATTTTAGGCAGCCTCTGTGCTAATTGATGGGGTTGTGTTCCTGTCTTGCTGGTTGTTTGGCATAGGGTGTCCAGCACTCTAGCTTGCTTGTCGTTGAGTGGAGCAGGGTCTAGGCATTGAGATGGAGATCTCTGGGAGATATTCACCGTTTGATATTATGTGGAACTGGGAGGTCTCTTGTGGACCAGTGTCCTGAACTTGGATCTCCCACCTCAGTGGCAAAGCCCTGTTGCCTGGCTGGAGCACCAAAGGCCTGTCCTCCACACGGCTCAGAATAAAAGGGAGAAAAAAAAAAGAAAGAAGAAGGTAAAATAAAACAAAATAAAATAAAGTAAAATAAAATAATGTTATTAAAATAAAAAATTAAAAATAATTATTAAGAAAAAAAAATGTTTTAAGTAATAAAAAAGAAAAAAAAAAAGGAGAGACAGAACCCTAGGACAAATGGTAAAAGTAAAGCTATACAGACAAAATCACACACTGAAGCATACACATACACACTCACAAAAAGAGAAAAAGAGGAAATAATATATATATCATTGCTCCCAAAGTCCACCTCCTCAATTTGGGATGATTCGTTGTCTATTCAGGTATTCCACAGATGCAGCGTACATCAAGTTGATAGTGGAGATTTAATCCTCTGCTCCTGAGGCTGCTGGGAGAAATTTCCCTGGATTTCTCATGTTTTTACAGAAGGAGTGTTAGGAGTGTGTGTGTGTGTGTGTGTGTGTGAACACTGATGCAATTTATGGGTAACCTAATTCACAACCATCTCCAGATCCTTTCATATACCCAGATCTCTTCTGAGTACCAGGTCTGTATTCCCAGCTGTGCACCAGCCCTCTCCACTTGGATGGCCTCCCACAAACACACCGACTTCACACTCCAAAACAGAACTCATTATCTCTTTTGCCAAGTCAGCTCTCCCTTCTGCACTCCTTCGTTCAGATATGGCATCATTCTCATCCAGTCATTCAGGCTAGAAACTGTGTCATCTTTTACTTACTCCTCTCTCTCTTTCTCTATCCATATTGGAAAGTCACTGAGACCTACTACCAAAAGCTATTGTTCAAATTTACCACCATTTCCATTCTCATTACCCTTATTTTAGTCTAGCTCTCATTAGTCCTCATAAACGTAACAGCACAATAATGATAATGTGTGCTAGGCATTGTGTTAAACAATATGTATATTTCCCTTTATATATTCCTTTTAGAAACCATTTGAGAGAATGTTATTATCCCATTTTATAAACTAACCAGATTAATTATTTAAGTTGGTAAAGAGCTTGAAGTCAGCTTTTTTCTGATTCCAGCTCATGTTTTCTCAATTAAATGTATAATCCTACTGTATCATCTCTTCTTTGCTAGCTGGACTTCCTGTTTCCAAATTTCCCTCATCTAATTTATCTTCAATAGCATTACTAATTATATTCTTTTTTATAGATGAGTAACAAATTACCACAAATTTAGCAGTTTAAAACAGCACATTTACTTTCTCTTGGTTTCTGCGGCTAGCGAGTATGGGCATGGCTTAACTGGGTCCTCTTTTAGGGTCCCACAAGGCTGTAATCAAGATGTTGACCAGGGCTGAATTCTCACCCAAGGTTCAGTATTCTCTTCCAAATTCACATTGTTATTGGAAGTAATCAGTTCCTTGTGGTTACAGGACTGAGAGCTTCAGTTCTTTGCTCAATTCCTAGGGACCATCCACAGTTCCTTGCCATGTGAACTTCCCTAGCTCAGATGCTTTCTTCATCAAATCATCAAGGAAAGTCTGTCTAGTGAGTCTCTAGCAAGATGCAGTTTTGCATAATGTTATAAAATCACAGGAGTAATGAGAAGCAAGTCACAGGTCCCACTTAACTCAAGGGGAGGGTACTGTACTAAGGCATGAATGCCAAAAGGTGGGTATAATGGGAGGTTCACCTTAAAGTTGACACCAAGTAACCTTAGAAAGATCAGATCATCTGTCTATTCCCTGCATAAATCAGTAGGTGATTTCTCATGCCTGTTAGATACAGTTGAAATTCCAGAGGTCCCTTCTTAGGTTGGCTTTACTGCCCTCTTTATAGTCATTCCCCTATATGCATCCTGGAATACATTGACAAGATGCTACATGTCATTTCCTAACACGCCAAGCACTTTCTAAATTTTAAGATGCTAGGGATGTGTTGAGGTCTACTCTATATGCAAATGATCAAATTCTCACTTCTGTTGGCACAAGCAAACAAATAATGTCTTTATCTCTAAGAAGGTACATGCAAAGATACAGTGAGAGAAAGCACTGAAAGCATTGTTCAGTGGCTGGAGGAGGCTTTGCTTTTAATCTGTTGAGCTTTTATTTGTACCACCATACTGTAGATAAAGATGCCATTATCTCTCATTATTTACTTTACTATTGTAATAGCCCAAACAGACTCTAGTCTCCATTCTTGTCCCTTTTCCCCAAACTAAATAGTAGAGTCAGAATGAACTTCCTGTGATACAAATTTGATGATGTCACTGTCGTTTAAAATTCTACCATTGTTCTCCATTGCCCTCAAATTAAATTCTGAATGTTACCCTCTTACTCCTATCCCCACCCCACAAGTTCACCTAAATGATTTATTCTTCGACTCATCTTATTTACCCATCCTAATATGAAGCCTTTCTTGACCTTCAAAAAGTGTGTTGGATGTCCTTCCTACAGGCTGCATGTGCTTTTCTGTATTTACCCTTTCTGGGATTCATAATGCTGTATTGAATTGCCTTTTTATCTATAGAAAGCTTTCAGTAAACTTGTTGAGTTGATAAAGAAATGAATATATAATAGGGGCAAAACTCCTTTATTTTTACATTTTCAATTTACTAACTTTAACATAAGCAAAGCTGTACTCCAGAGGTACTCTATTCAGCCTAAAACCAATAAAGGACTCTAATTACCTTTTCAGCCTGGACCATCACACTATTCCTTAGTCTATAATGCATTTGCTATGTGGATATTAACACAGAACCCCTCAAATCTAATAAGTAAATCAACCAACCAATGAACAATAAATAATCTTTTTTTGTTTCTATCATAATTATAAGCTCTAAGAGGAGGCTAATAATTATGATAGAAACAAAAAAGATAAATTTATAAAAATTGAATATGGTGAAAAAATATTGTATCTCATATCTGTATATGGAATAAATCTTTCCCAATATGTAGTGAAATTCAGAGCTCAACAAGGAGACTGGCTGACTTTTTTTCCCCCTAATGGAATGAAAAGGAAGGGAAAATATATGCCTGATAGAAACTGAGTATCCACAATTTTCACTGTAAACATATTAACAATATTTGAAGCAGGTTAGATTGGGAGCAAATTTTTGCTATATGTAAATATGAGCCATAAAAAATAAGCCAGTGTAAATGGGAAAAGACAATGCACATTTCTTATTTAATATAACTACATTGAGGACTGTGAGCTTAAATTCTTCTCATTCATTTAGGATTTATAAACAAATGGATTTATGGAGAGCCTTTTATAATCTAAGTAAGTAACATAATCTAAGTAAGCTCCTGAACTTACTATATTATACTGTAGTTGGCAAGTGAATACATGCTGTTTTATCTGATGGCTGTGACGCCATTGAAGGTGAAGGCTGTATCTCAGTTATCTTTGTACCTCCTGTGTGTTTGCCATAATCTCTGGCATATTACAGGTGCCCATTCTGAGCATAAGACAGTATAAAGTTAATTCACCATGTGATCATCATGAACCAAGTTAGAGTAGATCGTGACTTACCTATAATGGTGATTCACTCATAACGAGACTCATTGAAATGATCCTCTGTGTTATTAGAGTCTCAGATTTATTTGGACAAATTAAAAAAAAATTGTTTTGAGAACTTAAAATAGCAGACTCCTAAAAAACACTTCATTTCCCTTATATGTCCTCATGCTCTGACTATAATCTTGTTGCAAGCCAAAACTTGTCTGCCAATTGGAAAGTCAGAAGATAAGTTAGTTCTGGGATTACATAGAGGATACAGACTTCTTTAGAGAGAGTTGAGTTACAAAGAGGAGCAGAAAATAGAGTATATACTGGAATCTGTGCTTCAGGGTCACATCCTTAAAGCAATTGCAACAGTAAGAGTCTCACTTTAGAATCACAAAAGTACCAGAGGCACTTGCTTTCTCTGCAACCTCTAAGTGACCTCTTACTGCTTTTGTGGAGAATTATGCCCATGTTCAGAAATACCTACAGCATGCCAGTTCTTCACCTGTGTCTAATAAACTTAACCTAGACGTATTGGGAAACATGCTGAAAAGGGAGAAATGATTAGACCTATAAGTAGTGATTTAAAGAAAAATAAATGCAGTATTATTAACCGGGAAAGCATGAAATTCATTGGCTTTGCATTAGACAAAGTAATTTTGGTTTTTAGTTTAATATGTCTTTTTACTTTTTAATATGTCTTTACTTAATTAGAAAGTGATTTGTCCCTAGCACATATTAGTGCCAGGTAAGAAATATTTTACCTGAGGTAATAATAAAAGCTATATTTGCTGTGTGTTTACTACATGCCTGGCATGGTCATATAAGGTTTGAATAAGGACACTGAGGCATAGGGAGGTTAAGTAATTTTCCCTAGGAGAATATATTAACAATTTTTATTTGAAGCTGATTAGATTGGGAGCAAATTTTTTGCTATATGTAAATATGAGCCTCAAAGAATAAAAGCATTAAATAAGCCAGTGTCATGATATTCTGTACATATCCCCAAACTGGTTCTTGCTTACAACAGTGACATCTGTGGCGCTCAGGAAATGCTATCCTTTGGCAGTGCAGATAACTGGAGGAGATAATTAAATGTTACTGTTACTTGTAACTGAATTACATTTTGATGCCCTGTCTCAGGAGAGGGTAGGATTTAACTGAAGTTGCAATAGATTGAGAGTACCTAAAAGCCTTTGAAAGTAGGAGGAAAGGTCATTGTTACATAAAGCAAATACATTTTTAAATTAATTCTAATTCTATGTTTTTTGTAAAGTCCATGTGTCTGTTTTGTGTATATGTGTGTATAGACTTTTTTTTTTCATTTCAGCCTCATAATATTGAAAATAACAGCAAAAATATGTATGTCATTAGTACAGAGGTTGATTCCTAATAAATGTTTTTATTATTTGTCATCTGGTAATACACTTAGCTAAGATATGTTCAAATGTACCTAGCGCTTTGAAAACAGACAAAAGCACATTGGAACAGAATAGAACTATCAGTTAGTAACTGTGCATTGTGCTAAGGAACCAATCTGCCTTAAATTCAATGGCACTAATGGGGGTAGGTTTAGGGTGAATCCATGAGAGTAGGACAGTGATTTTTCTACCTAGTAAATGCATTCAGCCCCTAATCATGGGTATGTAATAAAATGAATTTCATTTTTTTCATCATTATTTCTGTTTTTTAACTGTTTTCTCTTCAGCTCAAGTTTAACAATCTCAAATCCAGCTCCTTCACTACAGGACAAATCAACTGAAGTCATCTTCCTTTGTTTAATATACCAAGACAGTTGTTGCCATGGAAATAATATAATGTTATAAAATAAGCATTGTAGGTTAAATCTAGAATCAAGAAGGGACATATAGGTCAGGTATGAGAGAGTGTGCTTATTTAAATAAACAATAGCTTCGGTAATCATAAAAAATCTCAAGGTAAATTACTGAGAAAACACAAAGGAAAGTGAACTTCAAGCTTTGGGAAGTTATTTGCAGAATTTAAATATTGCCCTTCAAGCAGGTGTTTTAAAGGAAAGGAGTTAGGGGATTATTAACCCTCCCACAAACTAAATTTCTGGCTGCAAGCCATTTTCTACATCATTGCATTGTACCCAAGTACCCTCTTTGTAGCTCTCTTTGAATATCAGTTCAATTACTGGTATGCTCGATGTATAGGTAACATTTTTCTCTTCATGTGTTTTAATCAGTCTACAAAAACTGTGTTTCAAAAGGTGATGGATAGTTTTTATTTCATGCGTTTTACTACACCTTTCTGAAGTTGCACTAGTTAATGTTTTATTACGCTTGGCTACAGAATTCTGCAGACGTAAAAAATTAACCATTTCTTATCTTGCAAAATTGGAATCTCAACTGAGTCTAATCACAATTTTCTAAAAATAAATCCTGGATTTTGTTTGTCCTGAAAAACTTTTGATTTATTTTCAGATTTAAAAATTATAATGATAAAAACATTATCTGTTTTTCTGATAATGTAAGATTATTATAATGTTCAATTATGTTCAGTTATGGTATTTGAAACTACTTAATGTCATTTACCTGTGTAAAAACATTACATGAGGGCTTCACCACCATATCGTCTCCCTGTAAAAGGAAAAGGAAAGCCAGGTTATACATTTTTCTCCTTGGAAAATTTGTAGAAAAACTCCTCTGATTATGGTCTAGGCTGTGTATGCCACCTTATCCCAAATTTTTAAAATTCATCTAATAAATATTCATTCAGTATTTGTTCCATGGTATTTTAAAAAGCATGCTGCCTTCTTCTTTCTAAACAAGAGCAAATAAAAACTATCTGGTGAATTTTATAAAACTTCAAACTCTCCACTTCCCTGCTAAGAGTCTCTCCTCTCTTACATCATTCCAACGCAACCACTCTTCCCCAGGAGTCAAGATTACTGCACTGGTCAGCCATGATCAATAATGAAACCATGTATTACCCTCAGATGTGTGGGGTTAAAACAAAAAGTTGAGATTCTCTGATGAAGAAAGAATAATGCAGTCCTCATTTTCTTGTGAGCTTGGAAAATATTAACCTGCTATTATAGGTTTTTTCCTAAAGTACAATTTGAAGGATATCATCACTAAATCTATCATTTTCTTTCTTTCTTTCTCTCTTTCTTTTTTTCTGTATGGTCCCCTCTCTGAAACATCCTCATTTGATTACATTTCATTTATTGATCTCAAATGCCTTCCTTGTAAATGTACAAAGAAATACCTAAAGAGAATCAAGCAGGAATAAAGACAACATGCAAATTTCTGAAGCTTTAATGAGCATCAAGGGATTTGTGAGTTGTTGATTAGTCAAAACCAAATAGCCTAAATATGAAAATCATATCTTTAAAGAATTTTCAGTCTTTTAGTAGTCTGCCAAAAGCTATAATGGAGAAAGAAGAGAAATAATATTGTTGAGTGTTTATAATGTACATGGCAGTGCACCTATAAGGTTTTTCTCTCATTTACTTCTTACAATATCTTATTACCCGTATTGAGAAAGCAGTGTCCAAAGAGGTGAAGTAATTCACATTGTGTCTCAGCTAGCAAGTAAAGTATGGATCTGTCTGTCTTCCAAATCTTGTAGTCCATATTCTTTACTTCATACTTTATTTGAAATTTTCCAGGGTTGTAATAATAACACAGAGTCAAGTAGCATTACCATTTTGAAAAGCGTGTTGCCATTCTGTGAACATTATTTGTTTTCATTTTCTTCAGGGGAAAAAAGAGAATGGTTTGGGGATTGAAAATAAAATTATGGAATTTGCCAAGGAATTTTTCTTTGAATTTGTTTACTTAATTTTCAGGTTAAGTATTTCTATGGTATTTAATCCATTCCCAGCTTTTGAAGGCTTTTAAGAAACTTTTTATTCGTTATATGCATTGTCCATAGAAATGTTAATAAAAATAACAAGAATCAAATTACAATGAATATTGTGATATGATCTAGCTAGGGTTAGAATTATTATTTTTGGACATAGGTAATGATATAACATAGAATACTTCAAAAACTCTAATATTTATTGCTTATGATATTTTTATTCCTTAGAAATATGTCCCACTCCCCCCCAAAAATGCTGTTCATATTAATGGAGTGAGTTCTCTCATTAAGCTCTCTGACATTTTAGCTTTGGGAAACTCTAAACTCAAGCCTTTGAAAGTTAGTCTTCATTCATTCAATCATTTATTCATTCATCTATTCATTAACTCACCAAACTTAGAGTGACAACACTGTTTGGCATGCTGTGTTAGGTGATGGTGATATAACCAAGGTAATTAGATATTAGTCATTATTTTGTTAGAAAACATTGATGGGTTTGATATATTTTTCTATTCTACCATCCAACCAAAAATTAAATCAATCCAATGCAACAAATACTTAGTGAGCACCGAGTTGGGTGACAAAGGTAAAAATAGAAAACGTACTTTCCTCCAAGATCTGCTACTCTATTTTAAGGGGAAATAAGACTAATTATGACATCATGAGATGGGAATGAGAAAGAAAACCCATAATATAGCAAAGAGGAATAACTTTTTTTTTTTGGAAGGATAGTGAACAGCTTTTCAAAAATGGCATATTTGTGAAAATGAGCTGAATTTTGCTAAATAGAAAAGGTGGAGAAGACCCTCTAGACAAAAGATATAACGTAAGTCAAAGAAGTAAAATTAATGTATCTACAAATCTGTTTTGGGTCTGAGTGGCTTTTTTGGAACTCTTTTTGAGTCCCAGTTCAATTATAGGTGTAGTCAATGTGTAACTAACCTTTCTTTTTTTATTTTATTTTATTTTATTTTTTAACATCTTTATTGGCATATAATTGCTTTACATTGTTGTGTTAGTTTCTGCTGTATAACGAAGTGAATCAGCTATACATATATCCCCATATCCCCTTCCTCTTGTGTCTCCCAACACTTTCTTATTTCTGCTTTTTAATCAATTCAGGAAGGCCATATTTCCTTCAATGACAGATAGTTCTTATTTCACATATTTTTGTGTGTTGTTCAGAAACCTGCTTATATGTTTTACTAGAATTTATATATTAAAAGTAGCAACTCTGTAATATTCCATATGGTACAGAATCTGGACTTGGAAAAAAGATACCCTAGGTTTAAACCATGGCTTCACAACTTAGTGGTTTTACAAGTTGGACATGATATTTAACCCCTCTGACCCCCATCTATAAAATGGAGATAAAATAAGAAACTGTTTAAGTTTATTAAGTTTTTACTATACCCAGGCACTATGCTAAGTGATTTACCTGTATTAATCCAGTCTTTTCCACGGGTATGATGTAGTTAGGTATTGTTACTATCTCCATTTTACAGATGAGACCAATGAAATACAGTGAAGCTACTTCACTGAAGTAGCTGTGTGCCCAGGATAACACAGTGCTCGTTATCCAATTTTACATTGTTGAGTTCTTACTCATTCAGCATGAATGAGCTTAAATTCATTCTTTTGCATACAGATCAAAGTAGAAGGTCTACTCTGTCTTTAGTAAACTTGAAGCTGAAAACACATTTCTCATTGCTTGATGCCACAGGACAAGGGCTGGACAAACTGAGAGGCAGAGTTCGAATGACAGAAAATCTTGTATGCTATGTTAAGGAGTAACTGAGACCCATTAAGATTAAGCAAAGGAATAATATGGTCAGATTTACATCTTAACAAGATTTTTCAGATATTTACATGTATGAATGATGGATTGGGGTTTCTCTAGCTTCAGTTTGCTATATTGAAATTAGGGAAATCCATTAGGAAGGGGTTCTAATATCTGATACATAAGCTCATGGGCCAGAGTGGTAAAATTGAATAGGAGGGGGTAGTTTTAAGAACTGAGAATGTTTGTGCTAGAGATCTTCAGAATGTTTGATCATAAATCCTTAATTTTCTCAAGTTACATGCAACAGCAGTTATTGCCAATTCCTGGAATCAATTTAGTGTAACGTCTCCAATTCAGAAGCAGAATCTTGGCTTCCCAATCAGAATTCACAGCACTCCTCTTTTGTATGCTTTTCCACTGCTTTTATATCATAGCCAGACCTCAGACCATTCCAAGAGCCAACTTCATCTTGAGTGTACCACAAAGAGAGAATAGGGAGAAATACACACTACTTGTGTGGCATGGTCTCCATGCACCAGACAGAGGAGAATTCCAACTGAATACACAATCTGGAAATCATGGGAGAGCTCCAGGCTGAGAAATAATTTACAGGTTTTCTGTATATAGATGCTATTGAAAGCCATGGGATTGGAAGAAATAAGCAAGGGAGTCAGTATAGATTGAGAAGAAGCCAAGCTCTGACCTCACCAATGTTTAGGAATCTGGGAGATGAAAAAGAACTAGCAAAGGAGACTGAGAAGGAGGGGTATGTAACATAGGAGAAACACAAGTAGAGACTGATGTCCTAAAGGCTAAGGAAGAAAGAAAGCGTTTCAAGGAGAAAGGAGTAATCCCTCCCTCAAATGCTGCTGAAAAGTTGAGTTAGATGAAGGGTACAAATATACATCAAAATGTGGGAGTCATTGGTGAACTTGACAAATGCAGTTTCAATGAACTGACAGGGTGAAGGTTTGAGAAAATGGGAGGAGAATTGCAGGGTGAATATAGACAACTCACTTTGAGGAGTTTTGCTGGAAAGAATATATGTGTAATGTAGTGGTAGCTCAAGGGGAATGTTGGATCAAGAGTTTTTTCCCAAAACTTTTTACAATAGTACCTTTCAGACTTGCTTCAAAGATGAAAAAATAGAATGTCCATATAGGTACCATAGAAGTTTAACAATTGTTGAATATTGCCATATTTGTTTTTACATTATTTTTTCTGAAAAATTTGAAGTTATTTTGTAGACATCAGATATTTCATCCCAGAATATTTTAATACGCATTTCTAAAAATAAGGCCATCCTCCTACATAATCTTAACACCATTACCACACCTGGAATCATTTAACGTCCAGTCCATATTCAAATTTCCCCCAGTTTTTCCACACACATTTATATATTTTTTTCAAATTAGGGTCCAAATCAAGGTCGGGCTGATATTTGGTTGTTATGATTCTTTAGTCTCTTATTATGTTTTCCTGTAACATGACTTTTTGAAGAGACTGAGCCACTTGTCATGCAAAATATTCCATATTCTGGATTTTTCTGATTATTTCCTTATTGTGTCGTTTAACTTTTTTGGTTACACCACTTTCCCATTCCTACTCCACCCCCACCCCTTTGCTGTTTGTCCTGTAAAGAGCAGGCTAGGTCTAAATACTTGATTAGTTTTTGGTTAAACTTTTTTTTTTTTAAACCATAGTCCTTTGTGGGAGACACTTGTGTAACATTTTATATCTTATTAGGTGTTATATAAAACCTAGTTATTCCACTATTATGAACGCTGTCAGATCACATGCTTGAAGAGTTTTTTTTTTAATAAAATAGAAGAAAAATGCCATATTTTATATGCTAATGAAAGTGATCCAATGAAGAGGAAACACTGATGAGGAGGAGAAATTGATTGCAAATTAGTAGAGCTCTGTCTTTGCATAAGAAAGAATAATGTACAAGCAGAGGCGCAGTACAATGTACAAACCTTAGGAACACAAATGATCACCCCAAGTGATGGGTCACAGGTAAAAGCAGAGAATGTGGGCACAGACACAGGTGGGTGGAATAATGTAGTGCTGTGCTAATAGAAACTTGTAAGAAGTTTGCTTTTGATTAGTTTTCTCTGTGAAGTAGGGGGCCACGATCATTAGCTAAGAGAAGGGTGGAGGAAGAGGCACTGTATCTTTGAGAAGAGAAGTGAAGGTATGAAATAGTTATAAAAGAGTGGGAGAGTGAATGGATTTGGAAATATCGAAAGCACCAAGAAATAAGACAAGAATCATGTTTTGAGTGTGACCATGAGCCAGGAGCTTAAATCCTGTCAAGGAATGAAAAGGGTGGTAGGTGACTGCAACAGGAGAAGTACAGTCTGATAATATGTTATTGGAAGCCTGGAATGAGTGAAGGAATGAACAATGGTGAGCAATAAGCAATCCTACTTCACCTTCAGGCCAGTAGGAAGTGAAGTATGGGAGGGAAAACAGCTACTACTTGACAGCAGAGAAATCAATGAAATGAATAAAGCAGCTGTTGAGCTTACTAAGAATTGATCTAGGATTTCACATATATGTCATCCTCACAGAAATCCTATGTAGGTACTGTTATAATCCTCACTTTATAGATTCAGAAGCTGAGGCACAGAGAGGTTAAATAAAATGTCATGCAGTTGATAAGTGAAAGAATCAGAAATCATAGTTCTCAATCTGATTTCATGATTTCTGTGAATCATGTTGATTCAGCTGCCTATGTACATAAAGATTATCCAAACCAAAATCGAGGTACAAATCATAGAATTATTTGAAATGAACTGAGCCCCAGAAGAATTGGTTGTAAGCATTAACCATGAATATGGCTTGTAATATATGCAGGCATAATTACAGATTCAGTATGAACACTCCTTTCTAGAATATTGATAAAACTTTTAGCCAGGAGTAACTTTAGTTAATGCCTTCATTATGGCTTGGGTCTCCATCTTTCTTTATGGTCCTTGCTCTTTGTTGCCACATCACTTGTGTCTATACTCCATGATGGTACAGATTGTACTAGTTGCTTTTAAGTTCTGTGGTACTTAAAGCTCAAAGAATTTGGAAACCCTGTCTAAGAAGAATAATGCAAAGTTTTGAGTGTAAAATTAGGCACACAGCCTTGGAAGGAACCTGTGCACATGAGGGGCCCTAAAACTTAAGCTCCATTGGTAAAACTGGTTTGGGATAATTCCTGCTGGTATTCTGATTGCAGAAAAGTTGCAGTTTCTCCTTTTTCAAAGACATGATACCATTCTTTAAAATATCAGCCTTCTGTCTTGACTAGGACTTAATAACCATATTCTATTCCTTGTTCTATTTCTATTTCTGTTCCTAATTGCTCTTTCTCAATTTGGGTTAACTTGAGAGTTATAAGAAATTGAAGTCTCCTGGGTAATTCTTTTACAATATGAAAGTCCTCTGCTCTCAACAGTCATTCTTTCATAGTCTGAATCTTATATGCCATGATTTCAGGCAGGAAAAAGTATCTTTATGCTGATTCTTTTTTTTTTTTTTTTTTTTAACGTAGATGACTCTTCCATCTTCATCTAGAGCACTTTCCTCAGTAGTCTTAACTCTCTTGTCAGGAGAACTTTCTTCCTTTTCCTATCACTCTTAATCCATGCATTGGCTACTTTCCTGAGTAACTGCTATTGAATTACTTCATGCTCTTGCTTCAAATAATTGGCATGGTAGAAAAACTTTGAAATTTCAACTTAGAGGATCTGGAGTTAAGTAATAACTTACCACTTACTAGCTATGTTATCTTGAACAACCACTTTGTATTCTGGCCTCAATAACGTGTAATCAAAAGGAAGACAATGCTTACCTTTGTGTAAGACTCAGTCAGAAGTATCTTACAGATAATCCCACTGAACCCTAAGTGTTAGAGCTCTTTGATCATAGGCATTCCAGATTCACAAGTAACTACTTTATCCAACATGAGCCCATTGTTCAGAGGTAGCTGAGGCTGGATGGATTTCAGAAGCCGCAGCAGCAGATGGAGCCCCAATTCAGTGCTCCCCTCAGGCCTCTAGTTTGCTGGCCCCTCTCCCCCTAACCTCATGTTGAACTCGTGTTCCAATTTCCCCTCCTGAATTTTGACTTCAACTACGACCACTCCAATTTATCATGCACATTTTTATATACGTCAGCCTCAAAGGCAGATTTGGAATAGAGGCCTGATGGATATCATGTTTCATTACCTTTTCTCCCACAAGTTTCTTCTATTCCTGTATAAATATATGGATGCAAAGAGGTACACCAAGGACTCTTCTTGCTCAGTCCCACCAGTAACTGCAAACATGTACGTTGAAGGAAACGAAACAAAAAGTTAAAGGAAAGGTGAAAGTTCTTTCTTCATCTGCATTGTCTGAGTTGAAAGCCAAGAAATGGTCTGTTAAACACATATACATACTTAAGTTTCTTAGTGGATTCCTGTTTCCATGAATCATTTTTCATTCTGAAGGTTTGGGGTAGAAAGGAATCCCTAGTGTACATTGTGATAGATAGTAAAAATCATAATCATTGAAATCAACTGGTCAATGTAATGGTCCTAGGATTTGGCTCATAAAAAGCAGAGAAGGACAGGTTAACTGCATGTTCCCTGGCAATGGAATTTGTTTTTTTAAAATAATCTGAAATTTTTAGTTTTCGACCTTCAAGGATCAATGTGGAATGTGTCCTTTTAAACAACAGATGAGAGACTCTTTATTCAGTGAGATAATTACGGATTTGAAATTGCTATGTGCTTTACTAATGAACCCGAATATTTTTAGCTGTTGCGGGTTGTTTTCTCCGAGGCATACTTACACATAATCTACCCCAAATTGCAAAAGCTTCACTTGTGCTTAAAACACTAATTCATGCTCTTCCTCACTCTATTTTAATAATGGCCAGGGCCAGAAGTATGCATGTTTAGAGAAGTGGTAATTTTTTTAATGTGAAAAAATAAAGTCAGTTGGCTTTTATTATAGCATAAGTATTAATGTTTTGCCTAAAGAAGAAAAACTGTAAGTCAATATTATTTTCTCCTTGTGCTGAAACATGAAAGATCAAGTTTGTATATATTAATGTTAGTCTACTCCTCTACCAACTACACATAATCTGTATTATTTTGTTGTGAAAATTTTATACATATATCACTATCAAATTCTTCAAGGAAAACAAGCCTGTAAGGAAACAGCTCTACTGTGTAGTAGATTTCCACATAGGTCATGTGGGTGAAGCTTGTCTGTGGTCTGACCTAACTCTTGGCAGAATGTCCTGGGGTTCTTTCTGGAGGAAGGGGAGATAAGCAGCCTGGTAAGGAGTTGGCATCAGGTTGTTTCTCATTCATCTCCCTAGTTTCAGTTGAGCCAGGACTTTTTGCTGCTCCCCTTTTAGGGTACATTTGCAAGCTTCTGGATAAGCCTTGGCTAGCTATACTTAAGAGTTAGCTCCTCCGTGGCAGAGTGACCTGAACCCATGCCATCTGTCATCTGGCCTCTTTGGTTTAATGTCATCTGTGGGACAAGGGATCCAAGGAGATGGCATTATGCTGATCTTGTGTTTCCTGTATAAGTAATAAACTGAATCCATTTGGACTTGCTGTCTCCTTACCAGCCAAATCTATGGAAGAGCGGCAAGACAACCCATTAGCTGCAGTAGTGACCCTTGCGGCTTTATTAGCCTTTACACTGCTTCTGAGGGACTGCTCGGCCACTTGACAATGCCATAACCCATTAAAACAATGTTCTGAAATCAAGCATTCAATAAATGCCTATAGTTTATTTATCTTATAGGGTAGGGATGCTGTGTAGTGGGAATATATGAAACACAGGTATTTTCAGGATGTGTATGTTGATGTCATGTATTTCCATGACAGGAACAGCAAAACAGGAACAACACTAAAAAACACCATTATCATACGTGAGGATAAAATAACACCATAATAGATACCATTTATTGAGTGTATACCAGATACATGGCTCTGTTCCAAATCCATTACATGTGATAACTGCTTTAATCCTAAAAACAACACTGTAGTTGGTACTATAATTATCCTCATTTTGCAGATGAAGACACATGAGATTAAGTAACTTGCTCGAGGTCACATAGGGAGAACCCAGGTGTTTGGACTCTAGACTCATTTTTAATTACTGTAGTGTGTTGTGCCTCTAGTTAATGAATGTGAAGTACACCAAACTTTGCCATTCCAATGGCAGCTGAAAGAAGCTTCGTGGCCATTCTTCATGGAAATAATCTGCTTCTAATATTAAATAAGCAGAGAATGAGATTTTCTTTGCTTAATTCCAGAGATAATAAATTGCTTGTGCCTTCTAGTGAAAACAAGACTTATACTTAGTTCCCATAAATATTATTTTCTTCTACAGATGGAATTTATATAACAGAATACGTTAATTTCACTCTTCCTTTATCATATTTTGTTAATGATAGCTCCAATATCTCTAGGGACTCTCTCTCTCTATATATATATATTTATATATATAGTTGTGAGCTTTTATACATATACATAGTTGTGAGCTTTTACACTATATATATGTAAAAGCTGCCCCAGAATACCACCACTCTTTCTCATATAGCTTATAGTATGTAGGTTATAATTATGTCTTTCTTTAAGAGGTCATATTTAGTGACAGCCTATTATAGATTTTGCAATTAGTAGTTACATTACTGGCTACATTTTATGATATGCACACATTCTATATCTTGTCCAAAGTGACTGTAAAAATATTTTATTTGAACCTTTTTGCTTCAGGTTAAGGTCGTTTTCAGCATGCTTCTAGGTACCAATTACAGTGCTATCTTGACTATCTGGAAAGATCAGCAAACTCTCAATTAAAATTGTCAGGTTCAATAATTTCATGACTACTGCTTTTGGCATTTAAAAAGACATTTCAGGAAATGTGTTTAGGTTTTGTCAATAGGTTAACTCTTGAGAATAAAAGCCCATATGTGTTCAACTTTTGTGAAACACCATACTGCCATGGTTCAGAGCTCCTAAATTAGTCTCATGTACTGTGGGTCCTGACAGTTCAAGTTCATGTGTTTTAAGATAGAATTTGGTATACTACATTTTGCAGTGATCTATACACACACACAAAAAGGTTTTACTACTGTCAAATTTCAGCTCAAAATTTGTTCAGGAAATATAATGTATTTTTTTTTAATTTTTTAAATTTTTTTAACGTTTTTATTGGAGTATAATTGCTTTACAATGGTGTGTTAGTTTCTGCTTTATAACGAAGTGAATCAGTTATACATATACATATATCCCCATATCTCTTCCCTCTTGCGTCTCCCTCCCTCCCACCCTCCCTATCCCACCCTTCTAGCTGGTCACAAAGCACTGAGCTGATCTCCCTGTGCTATGCGACTGCTTCCCACTAGCTATCTGTTTTAGATTTGGTAGTGTATATATGTCCATATATACACTACCACTGTCTCACTTTGTCCCAGCTTATCCTTCCCCCTCCCCGTGTCCTCAAGTCCATTCTCTAGTAGGTCTGCGTCTTTATTCCCTTCTTGCCCCCAGGTTCTTCATGACCATTTTTTTTGTTTTGTTTTGTTTTTAGATTCCATATATATGTGTTAGCATATGGTATTTGTTTTTCTCTTTCTGACTTACTTCACTCTGTATGACAGACTGTAGGTCCATCCAGCTCACTACAAATAACTGAATTTCGTTCCCTTTTATGGCTGAGTAATATTCCATTGTATATATGTGCCACATCTTCTTTATCCATTCATCTGTCGATGGACACTTAGGTTGCTTCCATGTGCTGGCTATTGTAAATAGAGCTGCAATGAACATTGTGGTACATGACTCTTTTTGAATTATGGTTTTCTCAGGGTATATGCCCAGTAGCGGGATTGCTGGGTCGTATGGTAGTTCTATTTTTTGTTTTTTAAGGAACCTCCATACTGTTCCCTATAGTGGCTGTATCAATTTACATTCCTACCAACAGTGTATGAGGGTTCCCTTTTCTACACACCCTCTCCAGCATTTATTGTTTGTAGATTTTTGGATGATGGCCATTCTGAGCGGTGTGAGATGATGTCTCATTGTAGTTTTGATTTGCATTTCTCTAATGATTAATGATGTTGAGCATTCTTTCATGTGTTTGTTGGCAATCTGTATATCTTCTTTGGAGAAATGTCTATTTAGGTCTTCTGCCCATTTTTGGATTGGGTTGTTTGTTTTTTTGATATTGAGCTGCATGAGCTGCTTGTAAACTTTGGAGATTAATCTTTTGTCAGTTGCTTCATTTGCAAATATTTTCTCCCATTCTGAGGGTTGTCTTTTTGTTTTGTTTATGGTTTCCTTTGCTCTGCAAAAGCTTTTAAGTTTCATTAGGTCCCATTTGTTTATTTTTGATTTTATTTCCATTACTCTAGGAGATGGGTCAATAAGGATCTTGCTATGATTTATGTCATAGAGTGTTCTGCCTACGTTTTCCTCTAAGAGTTTTATAGTGTCTGGCCTTACATTTAGGTCTTTAATCCATTTTGAGTTTTTTTTTGTGTATGGTGTTAGGGAGTGTTCTAATTTCATTCTTTTACATGTAGCTGTCCAGTTTTCCCAGCACCACTTATTGCAGAGGCTGTCTTTTCTCCACTGTATGTTCTTGCCTCCTTTATCAAAGATAAGGTGACCATATGTGCATGGGTTTATCTCTGGGCTTTCTATCCTGCTCCACTGATCTATATTTCTGTTTTTGTGCCAGTACCATATTTTCTTGATTACTGTAGCTTTGTAGTATAGTCTGAAGTCAGGGAGCCTGATTCCTCCAGCTCTGGTTTTCTTTCTCAAGGTTGCTTTGGTTATTCAGGGTCTTTTGTGTTTCCATACAAATTGTGAAATTTTTTGTTCTATTTCTGTGGAAAATGCCAGTGGTAGTTTGGTAGGGATTGCATTGAATCTGTAGATTGCTTTGGGTAGTAGAGTCATTTTCACAATGTTGATTCTTCCAATCCAAGAACATGGTATATCTCTCCATCTATTTGTATCATCTTATAATGTTTTTAAAAAAATTGAATTTGTTGTAGGTCATTGCAAAAAAACTGAATTTTTTTAATCATTATTTAAAATATATAATTCAAGAGAACTTTAAAGTGATAAAATTATGGTATCCAAATTACCAGTAAATATTATATTTATAGTATATTGTTTTAGAATAACAGGCTTTAGGTTTTACCTGAATGCTATGCTCTAACAAAGCTTAAACAGGCTTCTTCAAATCATAAACTTTCAATTCTCTAAAGGCTACATAAAAAAATCTCAGAAATATTTTTGTAACAGTATTTTAATTTAAAATCACTTTTTTATTTATGATCTTTCAAAGAAATTTAAGATATTAAGTAACTTTCCACTTAAGTTAGAAAGTCTTTAAATTTCAAAAAATTTGTATTGTATATCTAAATTCAGCTCATCTGTTCTATACATATCAATTTAATTGAGTTTATATATTATGTAAATGACTTAGATTAATTAAATATATTACTAGGCTCTAAAGGGCTATTATCAGTTTTTATTCATTTTCTAAATTCCAGTTAATCATTTCAATACAGTGTAATTTTCATTGCATTCTGGGCCTGTAAATGTGTGCTATGTGCTTGTCTTTGACAATTCTGATTACAAAATGCACTGTAACCAATATTTAGACCTGGTGTTGTAATTAGAGAAAAGCAATATTACTACTAAACTACTACTATGATGACTAGTACTACCACTTTTATTACTATTTGTCATTTATTCAGTAAATACTATGTGCCCAGCCTGGTTTTAGACAATTTAAGTTTATGATTTCTAATTCTCACTGAGTATAAGAAATTTTACGTAATTCACTGATAAGAAAACTGAGGCACAAAGTTGAGTACTTGCCAAAAATCACTTGACTTGCAAGTGACAAAGCTGGATTTGAAGCCAGATGAATCTGATTCCAAAACCCATTCTCTCTATGTGCAGAGTTGTCATATGAAGGAGCAACTTTGTTGCTGACTGTGTTGAGGCCTCAAAGAGTGGCATTATCCTGGGCAGTTAGTCCCCTAATTCAGGACCAGATTGCAGGGTGTGAACTCAACTTTGTTGAAGCTGTCTCAGTGTATTTACATACCAGGCAAGATTGTTAAATATATGTATTAATTTATTGGAAGAGGGATATATTTCATTCCAACAATCGCATTATTCATTGTCATTATCATGTTCTTTCTGACATCAGGTTGCTAGGGATACCAAATCAGTAATCACAACATTGCTTGGAGATCTAAGAGTCAGAGCAAAATGAGATAAACAGGCTGGAAGGATATTTATCCTAGGCCATGCTAGAGCTTTCAGTGCCCCTCTCTCCCCCAGCTTCCTCCTCCCAACACACATACATACACACAGTTACGAACAACTTCATGGTGAACCGAAGACCTCTGTTGCAAAGGTCCTGTGTATCTGTTCACCACAGACAGCTAAATTCTTTTTCTTAGAATTTATTTTTCAGACTTCCAGTTAACTATTTCCTTCTAAAATAAAGTATTCTGTTTCAAACCAAGATCTATACAAAATTAGAAATTAAAATTAGTTTTCGTTTAAATCCTGTTTTCTGTATGCCTCTTAGATGCCTGTCGCCAGGATTGGAATTTTAGTGTTTCAGAAACCTCTTAATAACCAGTTTAGTACACCAATGTTACCTTTTACACATGGCTCTTCATTCATTCCCAGATGCTTATGTGTAAGTTTTTAAAATACTCAACTGTTACAGTCATGGTTCGGCATAAAAATTAAAGTTGTTGAATTAATTCATCTCCCAAACTTACCGATTAGAGATAATCATAAACATAAAGAGGGAACCATCTCTATTCACATTTCCTGGGGTAAGAAATAGCAATTGGTCTTATTAAATCTATTTTTTAAAATATATACCTAGTTTGAGAAGAATATAGAACCTAGTTTGAGATTAATACTCTAAAGTACTATTTTAACTAATACAAATTTACTGAGTATCCATTCAATTACACCAATTCTGGGCTGACCACTCTGCTAGGCATTTGGGATATAGTGTCCCAGAGCAATGATAAGTTCCTTGACTTCAAAGGGCAAACAGTCTGAGGAAGACATAAACAGGTAAATAGGCAATTTTAATAGAGTGTAATAAATGCCCTAAAAGAGGGGTGACTTCCCAGAGGAAATTATCTCTAAAGGAAACTGAGGGATGAGAAGGCATTAGCTATGTATGGATGGGGAGGATGAGTGTGAATGAGGGAGAAAAAAATCTACTGAGGGGTAACAGCTTCTGCAAAAGGCGAGTATCAAGAAAAAGCAGAATACGTCTGTGGTACTGTTGACAAGCCATTTGGCTGCTGTTCACAGAGATAGGGCACAAAGAAAGCAGAGAAGGCTGTGGATTGAGAAGTAGGAGCAAATACCTTTTGCTTGGGGATTTGAGCTGCTATGGTATGTACAATTGGAGATGTGTGGTGGACAGCACGATATACAAAGCTGGAGCTGGATAAAGAAAACTAGATTGGAAATAAATCTGAGAATCATAGATTGATCAATGAAATGAAATTTTCAGAGGAGGTATAGGAACTTAAAAACCTGTTATATTTTCAGCATATGAAGCATTCTAGAGAAAAGTAAAAACTGTCAGACCTTACCTTTGACAAATTTATATTATGAATGTTAGATGGGAGATGAACCAAAAAGTTAGTGCCAAAGTGAGTGTTCTGAGAGAAGTCCTAAGGAGATAGAAATTTGTATGGATTGAAACTGTCATGGAAGATTTTTGAAGAAATAAGACTATATATATGTAGTAAATGTCCAAACTAGAACATGTTAAAATGTCATTTTGACTAGGGAAATGTCTAAATATCTAAAGTATGAACATAATATTCTTAATTTTGTCTCCAGGAAGCTTTTTGGCTGGATTTAACAAATAATATTCGGCAAATGCTCCTAGTATTTACTTTTAAACAACAACTTGCTTAACATTCATAAACTGTGTTGAAACTTTAACATTTAGAAGTTGTACAGAGTGGTCGCATTTTATGCAAGCGTATTTTATGTTCCTAAAGACATCACAATTCAAACTCTTAAATCATGTGCACATTTCCTACAGTAATAAATGAAGAGGTGAAAGCATAAATTGTTAAGTCTAAAATAATAGTGATTTTTTTTCACTTTAATGCTGCTTTAAAATTTTTTCAACATTTTTATAATATTTTGTAGACTGCTATCTCCTAAATTAACAAAGCATATTGTGGTAGTTAGACATATTTGTTTTATTTTATCACATATAAATTCCATTCTAAAGTTTCTTTATTTCTTTTTAAAAAAAAAAAATTGACATTAGCATAACCACAACTTAATGAACACTTGGATGCTTGAAAGAAAATTTTATAAGATAATGAAACATGTAAATTACAATTAAAGTGACTGTTAGAATAATAGCAAAGTAATGGTGAGCACCCTTGCTTCACCAGAGACTGTTCCCAATTCAGAGCCTGAATGACCATTTAAAGATGTACATCCTAGAATCCCTCTACGTTTGTCCCTTTGATAAGTCTGTTCATCAGAACCCGAACAGAGTAAGGGAGAGGAGAACAGAGCATGGTGGAAGAAGGAAGAGGGAAAAATACAATGAGGTAAGGACAGAGAGATGAGGGTAGACTATATCATGTAGAGCTTTGTTGACCATTACAAGGACTGGTTTTACTCAGAATGAGATGGAAAACCATTAAAGTGTTCTGAACAAAGGATTGTCAAAGGGATGAACATATAGGGATCCTAGAATGTCTGTCTCTAAGGATCATTCAGGATCGGAGTTTTGAACAGACTCCAGGGGAAGAAGAGTAGAAGCAGAAAAAGTGGTGAGTTTGCTACAACAGTAATTAAGGCACTCCAGCCAAAGTGATCTCCTTGCTGTTTCCCCAAATGCCAGATACCCACTGTATTTGTTATTCTCTCTGCCTGTGGTACTTTCCCCTAAATAACTGCATACTTGCTCCTTTACCTCCTTCAGATCTCTGCTCAAATGTGATTTCTCAGTGAATACCCTCAGTGAATACGCTTCCTATGTCTCTGCTCTAATTTGCTTTTTCTCCTTAGTAACTATGACCATCTGATCTATTGTACGATTTACTTATTTTTCTGTCCTTGTTTGTTTCCTGTCTGCCCTCACAGGAATAGATGCTTCATGAAAATAAGGATTTTCATCTCTCTCTCTTTTTTTCATGGCTGAATCTCTAGTACAAAGAATAGTGTTTAGTACATACTAGACACTCAATAGATATTTGTGAGATGAATCAAAGAATGTCATTACAAGCACTCCAAAGTATTTGTCATGCAAAGCATAGTGTACCAAAGGATGGCAGGCGTTTCCAGTTAAAATAAAGGGGGAAGGTCATGTGACATCAAAATAAACATGGTTTACAACCAGTTTGGTCCACAGCTTTGAAATTGTGAGATTCTTTATTATTTTTTAGTTGACATATTTATGTAAATTAAAATTATTTATATAAAGTGAGAATTTATTAATATGTGTAGTAAGATATTTCAAATTTGTATAATTCAGATTTATATAAAATGAAATTCTATACACGTCATCTGCTACAAGATTTTCTCCTTTTAATTTTTGCTTTAAAGAGCACTTATTCCATAAAGAAATTTAAGCAAAAAAGCACACTAACAAAATGAAAACAAAAACCTCTGTCTTAATAGCAGCAGTAGTGGAGAAAAAAGGAGCAAAGAAAGAAAAACAGAGCATAACAAACACTGGTAAAGGAAAAAGAAAAGTACAGGCACTTTTAGATAGCAATATGCCAGAAGAATACTCAAACCATGTGTATAGGGACCATTTTCTTTCAGTTAGTTTTAGAACACGTGGTTTTTGCTTGGCAGATTAAATTTTTTAAAAGTTTGTAATCGGCACTGTCTAAAAATATACACTGCAGGATCACAATGTTTGTCCCTTCCTAATAAATTTTTTTCAAAAGAACACTGATCTCAAACTCTGCTCGGAACTCATCTACTGTAGAATCAGTAGTGTTGCCATGGAGAAGTCAGGGAGGGCTAGTCACCACTCTCCAGCTGGTCCTATAATTTATAGTCGCCTGGCATGTTGCCCCATACTGCAGTCTGTCCCCTGAATTCTTATGATTTATTAGTTACATCCCATTAAGATACAAGACAGAGAATGTACAGCTATGATCTTCAAGGAATCTTCAGCCCATCCACTGTGCCTAAGAAACTGGTACAGAGAAGACCAGGGAAGTGGAACAGTTTCTTATTCACAATCATGCAGACCTTAGTTCTCTTAAAATAAAAATTCCGTGTTTATATATCTGTCATACCCGGTTGGTAATGCCTCTTAAGAACACGAGGAACGTAATGAGATGAGACATCTCTTAGGAAAACCAAGGGCATTGTACAATTGTTTTTGCAGATTGTACTTCATGCCTTCAAAACCTGATTAAGTTTCACATTCTTTGTGGGCTTTCCTCAACCTCTGCAGGCAAAACTGGTTATTCCATTCACAGTGCTCCCATTGAAGTTGTTCATATGTGTTTTTAGAGCACATAGCACATCACATAGAAATTTATTTAATCTGTTTATTTCACTCCTCTACTCCCAGCAAATAGCACAGTGCCTGCTATGTATTAGAATTTCTATTCATCTGTGTGTTTAAAATGTAACATTTTAATTCATAGTGCTATATTTTAGACGCTTACATTTCTGTCACTTAAAGGAAATTTGGATTCTTATATTTTGTATTGACAAATTATTCTGTATTCAGTGTTGTCCAGTAGACACAAGAAGGCACGTTTGCATTTAATTTCATTAGCTAGAATCTGTAATGGGAGTATATAATGACTCAGCGTGTGTTGCCCACAACAAATGCCACACCAGGACCAATGCTTCATACCTAGTTTGAATGCAAAAGCCATCTCCAAAGCCAATAGTCTGTTAAGGATCATGCTTTGGAACAAAACATACAGCTGGCACTATTAACGCTTAGCCATCTTGCTTCTGATTGTTTGAATTATTTTTAGATTTCTGGACTTTATGTGTGTGTACGTGTGTGGAATCCTAAGTGCTCATTCAAAATTCAACTACTTTTTTCTGAAGATATTTTTTTCTAACTCTTTTATCTATTAATATCAAGAAGATAGCAACTAATTAGTTAACTAAAGTGGCAAAACCCAAGATAGTTCATTTCCTTGGATTAATTTGGTACATTCCATAGAATGTAAGTACTCCCTATGTTTCCTGTAAGGAATGTTTGGAAAGGTATTTAGCAACCAGAAGGTGTACCTGCTGGCATATATGTAATCTCGGGCTGGGACTCTAGCTCCTGATTTTTGTATTCACAGATGTAGAATCAAGGCTTACCTACATTATGAGTGGCATTCCTCAGTCATTCTATGCCCTTGAAACCTTAGAAGTTGAGCTAAAACTTTCAATTGTGAAGTTATTTAGAAATTGTTAAATCGTTAGCATATTGATTTGCTTCTCTTGACATATTTAATTTGCAAAAAAATGTTTCAGTCCATAGTAAATCCTCTCACATCTTAAAAACTCACCTAAAATGCCACATTTTTCAAAAATTATAGTTTGCTTTACAGTATATGAATATAATTATTGGAGTACTTAGCATGGTGCATTTTAATACAGTTTGAGGAGGAAAGCATGAGGCTTTTTCCTGAATTGAAATTGTGACATAATATACATTGAACAAAGAGGAGGCCTGAAGTCTACTCCTTTCATCCTCTGGAGTATAGCTAAGCGATGAGAATCAGAAGATGATGTTCAGCTGATGGAGGGGCAGTCAGACCTCGGGACTTGCCTTATGAGTTTTGTTTTGTTTTTGTTTGTTTTGTTTTTTAGGGACTGGGGAGGGATCTGTTTCAGGATTTCTGCAGAACTGGAGGGGTACTAGTCAAAATGGCCTTTGGCCACTTATTTATTGGTTATTTAGATCATGTTATACAATTGTTCTTTATCACTACTAAGAAGGGAAGAAGTGGTGAAATCAACAACAACTTGGATTTCAAACAGCTGGGAAAATCTCATATTTACCACAACCCTTTCAAACTTGATGGTAGGAATTAGGGAAATATCAGAGAACTGGGATTATGTATGTTACCCAAAGGACAGAGATTCTGAGAGACCAAAACATTCCTTTACTTTTTGTTGAGGCTCCTTCATAGTGTTTCTTTAAGTGTGAGAAACAGGGACATCCCTCTGCTCACAAAGGCTGTAACTTAGAGCTTAGGGCAGGATCAACACATCATGCCAGAAATTATTTATAATAAATGCCAAACTTAGTTATGACTCTGTTTGTGGAGACGAGCCTTGGAAACAGTTCTTAAGGGCTTCAGGACTTTTTGAATTGAAAGAGAAATATGGTAACCACCCCTGCAACCCCACTTGAAAAAAAATCATTTAAATGAAAAGTTGCACGTTACAGTTTGAAAAAATATATTATTGGTTTTGGACAGTTTAAGTGGGAATAAAGAACTATCATCTATCTTCAACTGAAAAATTGTGTGTTTTTTTTTTCAGTACCTGAACTTAGCTAACATATTCCTTAGACATTCGTTATATTATACACTTCCCTCTTTAAACGTGCCCTTTTATATGCTTTAAAATTTTTTGCTTACTATAACATTTGGATCATATAGTTTAGTAGTAGGGAGCACTCAATAGCATAGAAATCACCCTAATATTTAAGAAACCATGTGTCCCTTATTTGCTTCCTTATCCTTCATTTAAAAATATTAGAAAGACTGTGCTCACTCTAAAGTAATACAGAAAAACAAAGAGGAAAATGCATAAAGAAGCTGTCTGCTCCCATCTCTTGCTTCCATTCTTCCCCAGTCCCAGGAGAGAACTTTATTAATCTTACGCTTAATCTATGACTATTTTAGATGAAAGATATTGTATTTTAATCTCTGAATAGGAAACATGTTTTGAACATCCCTGATACCATTTTCTCACTAAATTTTAAAATAATGAGCCATTTATCTAAAAACTACAATAGAATTTGTTGCTATATTCTTATAGTACTTTTTCTTATATGTATGTTGTTTCATAGTAGTAATCATAGTACATGTGGAATTCAAATCTGTGTCTTCACTTATCACATTAAAAATCACACAGATTTTCCCAAGTAACTTCTTTATTAGTCTAGGTTTAGGATACTAGACTATTAAGTCTTCAGAATCTGAGATGACTTTTGAAAACCCTGCTTAGCCTCTATGTCTGTACTATTGTAACATAAACGTTCAAATCTTAAGTTCAAAAATAACCTAAAAACAAAAAAAAAACAAAAACAAAAAACAAAACAACTTCCACAAACATCAACAACAGAAAACCTTTCTTTAAACCTGAGTCACTGCTGGCTATCCTTGTATCTTTCTACCTCCCTTTACAGCGAATATCATTAAAGTCCTTGTCTTACTCTTTTCCTTCCCAACCTCTTAACTACCCAAAGCAGCGAATTTTTAGTATTCATCTTAATTTAACTCTCTCTGATATTTAATACTACTGAGAATTTTTTTCTTGAAACTATCCCCTCCCTATTCTTCCATGATACTACCTTCTGTGAATGTCCCTTTTGCCTCCCACTTAAATTCTGATGCTCCATGAATTCTGGACTTAGTTTGCTCTTCTTCTCAATTCATGTAGTCCCATGACTACAAATATGTCTAGCTGCTTAGTGGACTTCTCCCCATGATATCCCATAGACATACTAAATTCATCACGTACAAAAATAAATTCATCAATGTACACAAAGCCACTCCTCCTTCTATAACTTTTACTTTCAACCTCCTCTTCCTCCATCATTTTAGTTCAAACTTTCACCATCTTCTAATTGACACACTACAATAAATATTCTCTAGGTTTTCGTCCCTTTAGGAACCCAGGGCTATAATCCATTCCCCATAGAGCTGCCCTAATAGGTTTCTCAAATCTGATCATATTTTTCTCTCCTTAAAACTCTTCAGTGGATCTCCAGTGCCTATGTGATAAAATCTGAATTTCTTAGAACGGCATATGAGCTACTAGTTCTTTTAACTATGTCAATCTCATTTACCCATTTGTGCTTTCATTTTAGCAGTTCCCTTGGCCTGGAATCTCTTTTTCATACATTTTGATTAGTATTGTAATCACTTCTTTGATTCAGATCAAGGATAACGTAGTCCATGAAGTCTTCCCTGACATTATTGTCTCATTGATACTGTAAAATGTATAATTTCCTCATTTTTACCATCCCAGGCCATTGCACAAACTTGTATCACACTACAGATTACACATTTGTGCACATACCAGTTTCCCTGTCTGTCTGTCCTCTATACTACATATTACATGAGGATAAGGAACTTATCCTAAAGACCTAACATAGTACCTGGAATGTCTATAGGTATTATTTGTTAATAATATTATTTTTAATGAGTAAATTAACTTTGCACAGTAGACCCTAAATAGCTGTGTAGGGAAGGAAGAAACCATGAAAGGACACTGTCAGGTTATCGGAATTCCTCCACACTTTTTCACTGAAAATTGTGTATTTGATTTTTAAAAAAGTTTTGAGCTTATGTCTTGGTAAAAGAATAATTCTGCGTGGCAATAATGATTACTGTGATTTTTCACGGTAAAAAAATGAATATAGAAAATGCATTAAAATTGAATTTTTAAGGTGAAAAATAACAAATCCCAAATTAAATTCTTCCAGTGAAAAAATTTTAAGGCACTCTTGATCTGTAAATAACTTTAACAAGCACTAATCTGTGCTTGGATACATGCATGCAGTGTATTTAGAGAGTCTAGAAAGAGGAAGGCAGTTAAGTATCACTGTTGTCTAAGAAAAGCAAAGGCAAGCGAAAAAACCTAACTTTATACAAGTAATACTAATGGTTCTCATATTTTCAGTGGTGGCATAAGGAAATTAATAACTCTTTACACTCTAATTTTCACCCCCTTCTAAGAATCCAAGCACTAAGTACCTATTTGAGAAAAAGAAATCTGACACAACATTTCTAAAGAACAAATGTGGGGACTTCCCTGGAGGTCCAGTGGCTAAGACTCCACACTCCCAACGCAGTGGGCAAGGGTTCAATCCCTGGTCGGGGAACTAATGTCCCGCATGCAGCATGGCGTGGCCAAAAACAAAGAAACAAAAGAACAAATGTGTTATTAATACTGCCAAGTCATAAAGGAATATTAGAAGTGTTCCTAAATATATTAAACTTATTAACATATTTTACTATATTTTACAGTTTTAGATGCCCGTTTCAAAAAAATTTAATATCTCTGAAATTAGTATGTATCTCACAATCAATGGCTACCATAGATTATTCACAACATTTTTGCTTTCTTGTAAACATATAAAATAATGATGCCTCTTACAATCAATGGTGTCTTAATTTGATGAAATACAGTAGAAATTAGATATGGAACAAAGTGCGCTCAATTAGCTGATAAAAGCTAAAAAATAAAATAAAGTAAGTTCACATATATGACAGAAAAAAGTGATTGATTTGACTATGGCAGTTTGAATGTCCCCACACCCTCCTATGTGAAACAATCACATATTACCATTATTTTTCCTCTGGTAATAATTTAACATATGGGAAATATATTACTGCTTAATGCTATACCTTACTTGACTTAGCATACCATATGTTTAGGTTCGAAACTTTCTAAGCTTTTGTGAATAATACAAGTCAAGTTTATTTTAATAACTTTCACAAAACAATTTAAAAATAACCCATGGTGCCTTCCAGCATAAAAGAAGAGATTCAACTGCAATGCAGATCTTAAAAATAATTGCAAACGTCACTAGTCATAGACATTTTTCAAATTTCCCAGCCAAGTTACTGAAAAACATTTTACCAGTTTATCTGAAAATATATGACTGTGTGCAATAGACGCTACCAGGTTTTGTTGTTGTTGTTGTTGTTTGGGTTTTTTTTATCCCAGTAATGGAGATTAATGATGCATAGGCTGGCCTGTTTTTTAGTAAGAAAAATATGAAATTCAGTGGGTATCCTTGGTCTACGGAATTCCTCACTGTAGCTATGACTCTTATCACCTGAGTCCAGTACACATATCTCTCCTGCTCCAATCCAACCAAAACCACATTCATCAAAGTATTATTTTCAACTCAGCAAAGAGTTTCATATTGGCAACTCAAATAGATTTCTTAATCTGTAGGTTTAAATTTTAAAAATATTTTATATGAGTAGGATTTGTTTTTCACAAAATAAAGGCATAATAATAAACAGCATGTAGACTGGAGATTGCACAGAAAATATTTATATCCTATAAAGAGCCTTGAGGGCCTATTCTCCAAAAATGTTTCCCTAACGCTCTGCTAAATTATGTAATGTTTTCATATTATTAATTCCTGTGATTTAAAAATGACCTCTCAGTTAAAATCAGAGAGAAGAGACATTATCACATGATTAATAGTGATTATTTAACATTGATTATTTTGTAGGAAATTCATATTAACAAATTTAGGCTTTATAAGTTAGTGGCATCAGTTATCAAGAACATATATTCATTCTAGACCAAATAATAAAAACAAGGTGCTGTGCTTATGTTAAGGTAGGGAAAAGTGTCCTTTCTTCACTTCCACAAAACATTGCAAACCCTGAACTCTGAAGCAATACTTTCTAACTCAAAATCTCAAAAAAAATTTTAATGAATGTAGCTCATTCAATCTTCTCTATTCTTCATCTTCTGAAACCAACTTAGTGACATTTTCCTTTCATACACACCTTAGAAAGACACTTTTTTCCCCTACCGTAACAGATAAACAACAAAAGAAACCCTACCTCTAACTAAATGTTACACAAAGTTTTTCTAATACTGGGTCTTTTAGTTCTCAGAACCTGTCATGGGCCCCCCATAATGTTTTCAGACATGTTCCTTCTATGTGGGATATTCTTTCTCCCAACCCACCTTCTGCCATCACCCTTAATATCCTCATTTCAGTCCTTCAGGGAAGTGTTGACTTTACTCAGAAGAACAGTCAGGGCTTCCAGTTACATGTTTTCACATACTATATGTTTATTTGAATGATCATGTAGTAAACATCTGTCTTTCCACTGGAAAGTAAGTTACATGAGGAGCTCCAACACTCTGCCTCCCATACGCAGTACAGAATAAGAATTTAATAAATATTTATCAAATGAATCAATCAGTTTTTTCCAAATCAGAGCATATTATTATCTGCTTCTAGCCATTTTAAACATCTTAGTATACATTACCTGCCAAGGTACTCTGTTAAGCTTATATTTATTGTGACAGATGTTTCACAGACACATATTACATTTTGTGTGCAATTTGTCACAGCATCTGACTGAAACCCTAACATTGCCCTGATGCAGTAAGTCACAGATTTGTGTTTGTTCAGTGACAGCTGAATACTGTCCATAAATGTCACTCTGGTGGAAGATGATGGCTATTTTTCAACTCAGCTTTATCACTTGGATTTTAGGACTTCCTTTACTCAAACTCCTCTTTCCTGTGTAGTTGATGGTTTTTGTCTTTTTTTTTTTTGAGTAACCTTACCTTCCTACAATCAAATAGCCGTTCCTCTCCTCGCCTGAGGTTAGCTGTTGTGCTGCTAGTTCCTCTTCTCATCAAAAAATAAACTTGTTCATTTTCCTGTATATATAGGTAAAACATTCTGAACAGATTTTTATCATTTTATGTTTCAAGATCTTTCCTTGATATGAGATTATCATTCTGAACATTAATAATTATGTATAATGGAATGCAGATTTATAAATTATATGTGGGATGAATGTATTCTGACCTCCAGGACATACCCCAGCCTGCACAAAATAATCCTCTTAAGTTTTAATATAATGTCCTTAAATAGTGTGTGCATCAGTTAAAGTGTAAAGAAAAAAGTGAACCAACTACCAGTTTATCTGGGATGGTCTCAATTTACAACTGCTGTGTGGGATAATTATTAATAATGCCTCCTTTCATACTAAAAGAGTACTTTGATCTGGAAGAGAAATTATATGTTCACCCTTTTAACACCATAGGCGATGACTGATAAATAAATCCCAGTGTAATCCCCAGCTCTGATACACAACATTTGTTCAATTTTAGCAAGAAAACTCACTTCGGTGTCTTCATCTATAAAACTGGAGAAAATAAGTTTTACCTTGTGGATTTGTACCTTGTAGATTTGTACCTTTATGAAGAATAAATGCAGAGTTGGCTTTATGGATGTGAAACCCATGCAGTCCCACAGTGGGGGGCTTCATGCTGAGAAGGGCCATGCTTGGTTTAATGCTCTACTGATCTCTTGAAATTGTTAACATGTTTTCAACAAGTGTAGTACATTTTCCTTTTGTACTGGGCCCCATAATTTATGTTGAGTCCTGATTAAATGAGTAATGTGCTAATTTAATACAAATTTTCTTCCTTAATTCTTCCGTTCTGGTTTAAGTCCTGATTTTATTTCACCAAGTAGAAAATCATTTATAGTCATTTTATAATGGAAATGTCAATGGAAATATTCAATAAACAATCTATAAGAGGTATAGAAAAGTTTCATTTGAGCCAAACAGGATTATAGTCTGGGAGACAGCCTCTCAGATAACTCTGAGGAACTGCTCCAGAGAAACGTGGTTTTCAGCACAGTTTTATATCTTTTCAGAACAAAGAAAGTCAAGCAAGTTGGGGATACATCCCTTCAAGGTTTAAAAAAAAAAAAAATCAGATCAGCGTGTGTACAGCAAGTCAGTATGTCATTGGCACCTGTGAAGGGAGTCTTATTACCAAAGGAGTACCAGCATTGGCATCCCAGGAAAGGAGGCATTTAATCTTTATTTTTAACATGGGCATTCTTTGCTTCTGGTCAGTGTACCCTTTTTTTTTAAATGATTAAAGCAGATGTACAATATATGTCTGGTAAGCCACAAACAGGCTGCTTTAATTAGCATAAAATTCAAGTTAAATAATGTATTAGCCAGAATGATTTACCCATACCCCAATATGTGAACATTTCTTCCATTAAAATCAACTGAAAATTAAAATATAACAAAAGCAGGTTAGTGTTCATATGAAAGGAAAATTTCCTTTAAATTTTACACTAAAAACCAGTGTTTATAGAAGGCACTTACTACCTATTCAAATTTTGAGACCATTACAATAAATTATTAGTATATTTTGAAGTAAATTACCATATGGCCTTTATTTAGGGAGGTGTTATATTCAGTTAAAATAATTTTAATATCATAAATAATTCTCCAAAATTAGAAAGAGTCCTCTGGCTTTTCACACCTAAGTGTCTTTCTACACCTGAATAGTCACACTGGGGACAGTATAAATATCCTAAACTATTTTTCTTTGTATACAACATGATGCCACCATTAGTACTTATACTTAAAATATTCATAATGATAGCTTTAATTTATCGAGCTCTTGTTATATGCCAGTTTCCTGCTAAATGCTCTACATGTATTATCTACATATAATAACACACACACACACATACACACACACAAACATCCCTATGAAGAGGGTATTATTATTTCCATCATAATAATAACGATATTGAGGCTTAGAGAGAATAAATAACTTGCCAAAGCCATATAGATAGAAGATAGAGCTTAATTTTGAAACTAATCTCTGAATTTTAAAGCCTGAGCTGCTAATCAGTGTTTCAGTATTTTGCAAGCTGGCATCCAAGGACATATTCTCAGAATTACATGGTTCTATAACATAGTTTAAAACTGTCTGCATTCCCTAATAAATAATCTTACTGATAAACATATATGTGTATTCTGGATCATCTGTATGACCTGGGAACTTTTGTCTCCATGCCTTCACAAGCATGCCTAGATTCTAATAAGCTAGTGAGGAGGAAACTAGGCAGATTTAAAATGTAAATGATTCCTCTAAGATCAGGAACAAGACAAGGATATCTACTCTCGTCACTTTTATTCAACATAGTTTTGGAAGTCCTAGCCACGACAGTCAGAGAAAAAAAAGAAATGAAAGGAATCCAAATTGGAAAATTAGAAGTAAAACTGTCACTGTTTGCAGATGACATGATACTTACATAGAAAATCCTAAAGATGCTACCAGAAAGTTACTAGAGCTTATCAATGAATTTGGTAAAGTTGCAGCATACATAATTAATACACAGAAATCTCTTGCATTCCTATACACTAACAGTGAAAGATCAGAAAGAGAGATGAAGGAAACAATCCCTTTTACCATCACATCGAAAAGAGTAAAATACCTAGGAATAAACCTACCTAAGGAGACAAAAGACCTGTACTCCAAAAACTATAAGATACTGATGAAAGGAATCAGACATGACACAAACAGATGGAGAGATATACTATATTCTTGGACTGAAAGAATCAATATTGTGAAAATGACTATACTACCCAAAGCAATCTACAGATTCAGTGCAATCCCTATCAAATTACCAATGGCATTTTTCACAGAATTAGAACAAAAAAATGTACAATTTGTGTGTAAACACAAAAGACCCCAAATAGCCAAAGCAATCTTGAGAAAGAAAAACGGAGCTGGAGGAATCAGGCTCCCTGACTTCAGACTATACTACAAAGCTACAGTAATCAAAACAGTATTGTGTTGGCACAAAAATAGAAATATAGATCAATGGAACAGGATAGAAAGTCCAGAGATAAACCCATGCACCTATGGTCACCTAATCTATGACAAAGGAGGGAAGAATATTCAATGGAGAAAAGACAGTCCCTTCAATAAGTGGTTCTGGGAAAACTGGACAGCTACATGTACAAAAATGAAATTAGAACACTCCCTAACATCATACACAAAAATAAACTCAAAATGGATTAAAGACCTAAATGTAAGGCTGATGCTATAAAACTCTTTAAATATTATTAAAATAGAAATAATTTAAATCAATATTGGCAGTTTATGAATTTTTTGTTTTTGTTTTACCTTAAAAGGTCTTGAAGGAGCTTTATTGGGTGACACTTCATGTGACTAGTTGATTGTTAGCGTCATATCACTAGTTCTTATTATTTTATGCTTTGTTAAAATAGTATTATTATTATTGATATTATACTGACTGCTCCATCTTGATCATTTTCATTTCCTCATTAGGTTTTTTCTTTTGCCTGATTTTTGTTAATATTTAAGTATTTAAACAGTAAAGCATTTAAAGGTAAAGAATCATTCTAAAATGAAATTGATCTCTCCCCTTTTTTTATACTTTAAAATAAGTAAACTATAAATTTAAACATAATAAATTAATCAGAGATCTACAAACTTAAAATACATCCTGAAAATTTTTTGCCCTCATCCTTTTCCATGCTATCCTTTCATCCAAGGGGGGGAAATACTGAAACTATTGTGTATTTCTATTTATGTACAGTGTTCTGTCCAGAGGCAGTAGTTCCTTCTTCCCATCTATTATATGAGAGGGAGTGAAAAATCTACAATGTAAAGCCCTTCTATACATTATTTTCACGTTAGGCTCTAGTTAAAATAAAATGCATTTACACTTCCATACATTACATTACTTGAAATGATAATGCTTTCTATTAAACTGTACTTCAATATTCTGTTTTACCTGCAGCTGAATGTGGTGCATCTGCAACAAGTAATGAAGGAATTCTGCTCTCTCCAAATTATCCACTCAACTATGAAAACAACCATGAATGCATTTATAGTATTCAGGTTCAAGCAGGAAAAGGAATCAATATTTCAGCCAGAACATTTCATTTAGCACAAGGAGATGTTCTTAAGGTAGGTGAACTCAGAATATTTATATTTTGATCATTTTAGTCATTAAATATACATTAATACATATGTACATGTATATTATATATATGTATATATAATCAACCATAAGTTGATTCTGCCATTCATAGATTTAAATTATACATTATTTCCCATTTTCCTGTCAGTATTTTTACTGAGATAGAATGTTTTGTTTCTAATGTTTATTTATAATAAGTAAATTTTGATTTTATGATACATGAATCGTTTTTCATGACATAAACCCATTTATAATATTGTTTTAAAAAGCAAAATACAGAAGTTTTTGTAATAGAAGAAAAAAGAAAATGTCTAGTGAAAATGCCCTAATATATTACCAATAGCTATTCGCTTCCTCTACTCCAGTAGTCTCTCCTATGCTTTGTAATTTAGTTTCTGAACCCAATTTGCTACATAGCTGTTTTCTTTTTTTTTAACATCTTTATTGGAGTATAATTGCTTTATAATGGTGTGTTAGTTTCTGCTTTATAACAAAGTGAATCAGCTATACATATACATATATCCCCATATCTCCTCCCTCTTGCATCTCCCTCCCACCCTCCCTATCCCACCCCTCTAGGTGGTCACAAAGCACTGAGCTGATCTCCCTGTGCTACGTGGCTGCTTCCCACTAGCTATCTATTTTACATTTGGTAGTATATATAAGTCCATGCCACTCTCTCACTTCGTCCCAGCTTACCCTTACCCCTTCCCGTGTCCTCAAGTCCATTCTCTACATCTGTGTCTTTATTTCTGTCCTGCCCCTAGGTTCTTCAGAACCATTTATTTTTTTGATACATGAATTTTAATGTTTCAATAACACCAAAATAAGAACACTTTCATGCCAAATATATTATATTCAATAAATATTATCTATGAAACATAATTAATCCATAAATGGACATTTATTTATTTTTATTTTGATGTTTATTAAGTAACTTATTTCTGTTGATACATAGATAACTCTTTGCATTTATGACTATGAAAAAGTTTATAATTTATGAATATATCTAACAATATCTATAAATTATTTAAGAAAAAATATACCTTGTTATAATAAACATTTAGGAAAAAATTTGTTAATTTATTTAAAAATTTTGAAATAATCGAATTTAAAGATACAGTTGAAGGGAGTTCCCTGGTGGCTAGTGGTCAGGACTCAGTGCTTTCACTGCTGTGGCCACAGGTTCAGTTCCTGGATGGAGAACTAAGATCCTGCAAGTGGCACGGTGCTGCCAAGAGAAATTTTTTTTTAATGATACAATTTTAGGCAAATGAATATTTTCATACTTGCTGCTCCATATTTTTCAAAGTAAGTGTTTTGATAAATACAGTTTATATTCATTACCGGAATAAAAGTAAACACTTCTATAAAATCACATTTAAATATTTAAAAAATGATCACATACATTTTTTTCTCATTATCAAGATTTCATTAATCCAGGTAAGAAATTCAACATAGTTCTGTTTTCACAAATCTTGAAAAAAATTGTGATATCCCAGGTTGATTGGGGGATTTTTATTTAAGCAGTGATTTTAAGGTTGTTGGTTATGTCCTTCTTTTAAAAAGAATATTAATTTGATGATAATTGATGGTTCTCTAACACAAACAGTTCTGTATGCTTGCAAGGTTTGTATAGACATGGGAAAGATTTCCTGCAGTACACTTAGATGTATACAATTTTAGTATTAATTTAGAGACATTCCCATTTTTTGTGCTTTTCCTCAATAGGCAACAGAAATTCACTGTATTATATCTTCAACTTCCAGTTCATTGTTTGGATTTTCCTGTTAAAATAAGTTTATTTGCTAAATTGGAGTCAACATTGAGATTAATGGGATGCTTGTACTTAGAATTAAGGCAGTGGTTATTTATTTATTTATTTGTTTGTTTGTTTGGCTAACTGTGGGGAAAAAATGTATCAAGGTGTAGGTCAGAAATATGAGTGTAGCCACTAAGCTGTATCACATAAGCAACAATAATAAACATGTATTTATAAGTTAAAAGTCAGGAAATGCTTCCCCATGCCTACCACAATCCTTCCTAAAATATTTCTGTGCTCTCAGTGATGCTTGAAATTTCTACATTACTTTTCCATACTGAATGATGTTTATTATTTGGAAAATTCATTAGGGATAACAAGTGATGCTTTTTTAAAAAATAGCCCTAATATGTTTCTCAGAGTGCTTTCTAACGTATTACTTATTTGGAGTAAGGTCATATGCATTTGTGATGTGTGTTCCCTTGAGGAAGGATGGGACCTCAGTAATAAGTGACAGTGTGAGGGGATGTGATGGTGAGAGACAAAGGAAAGCAGAAAAACTCAATTTAAGACCCTTTTGTGGATTTCATTAAATAGCGATTTTTCATTCATGAGTGAAAGGATGAAAATTTATATTCCCAGAAATATTTTAAAAATTATATCTTTCCTAGAATAAATATATGTTTTCCAAAGTTGAAAAGATTATATACTAAAATTAACCTGGAAACACACCAATTTGATTATCCTTCTACTGATAGTCTAACCTGGGATTTATTCTAAATTATCACTTTAATAGAACTTCAGTAAGCCATACTACAGAGATGGTTTGGGATGGGCTTTTAAACGCTGTCTGTCTTCATGGTCTCTCCACCAGTGTAAGACGTAAAATGCTTGTATGTTATTCTTCTCATTAATTCCATGGACGACTATTAGGTCAAAGATACCTACTGACACAGGCACAGTTAGGCATGCACAAACAGACAATGTACTCTGCAAAGGACAAATGATTACTTCTCAAAGACTGTTAAGCCCAGAGTCCTCTCAGGATGGAAGGTCATTTGCTAACTGCAAATTAATCCATGAGAGCCCATCCTCATCCCCAGCACTTTCCAATATTAAACCTAGTAGAGTCAGTTCTCTTTCTCCATTCCAACTAAGACATAAGAAGAAATAAGAAAAAAAAAATAGCCCATTATGGAACTCTCTGCCCCTTGACTGAGAGATTTAAAAGCATTGTTTTTCTTTATGTGGTAGGATCGGCTACATTCTTTGGAATGACATTCTCTTGTAATCTTTACATGAGTATAAGGCTTGGAAGAAGGTTTGTTTTTTTCTGGTTTCACTTACTATATAACATCACTGTATTGGATTCTGATAAAAACAAAACAGCAACAAAAATAAAAAACAATGTATGTTATTTATCTATATCTATACACACACAAAAACAACTTTCCAATAGCTCATCATCTAGGATGATGCTTGTTTACTCACTCACCCACTCTCTCTCTCCCTCTCCTTTTTATAAACACCTTAGTTATTTATAACCACACTAGCAAAGTTTCAGTAGATCTGGGGAAAGTTGGTTCAGTTGGTTTGCACCTGGGATTAAGGAATTTTATAAAGCTCTCCAGATTATGTGATGACCAGCAGGTTTGGGAATTATGAATATATCTTTCCTTGGTTCTGTTACTTTCAATGGGCAAGAATATTGAACTTCCCAATCCCTCACTCAAAATATGTAACTTAATTAATTCTTTTAATTAACATTTATAGGTGGTGTTTATTATATGTAGGCTCTAAACTGTCAATAATGAATAGCTCTCCTTGTCAGCTGGATAGGAATAAAGCTGAATACCAATCAGAAATACTATTTATTTATTTATTTTATTTATGGCTGTGTTGGGTCTTCGTTTCTGTGCGAGGGCTTTCTCTAGTTGTGGCAAGCGGGGGCCACTCTTCATCGCAGTGCGCGGGCCTCTCACTATCGCGGCCTCTCTTGTTGCGGAGCACAGGCTCCAGACGCGCAGGCTCAGTAATTGTGGCTCACGGGCCCAGTTGCTCCGCGGCATGTGGGATCTTCCCAGACCAGGGCTCGAACCCGTGTCCCTTGCTTTGGCAGGCAGATTCTCAACCACTGCGCCACCAGGGAAGCCCCGGAACTACTATTTATGTTTTTATTGTCACTGTGTTTGTTTTTATTTTCAGAAAAAGACTAAGCACTATGTTTAGATAAAGAAATGTAGCAGGGAAATAATTCAAGACAATCTTTTTACCACAGTCAGCATTGTGAAGTTTAAAGACTTATTTCTTATGCAAAATGTAGACTAAATGGATTATTATGGAGAAGAGCCAGTAAAATATCCCAAAATTGGTTTTGAGAGTCCAAAAGAAAAGGTTAGGAGATGTATATCATATTTATTAGAAACTAGATAGTTGAAGGACTTAATAACATTCTTTTAGAAATATGATGAGAAGGTTATTAATGTGTTGCTATTGTTGTTTTCTAAGACGTATTATTTTTAAGCTGTTTCATAACCTATTGGTGAATCTTTGGCAGTACCACTTGTGAGAGCCTATTGTTAAATTTTCAGTACTTTTGTGAGCTGGTTGTTAAACATAGCCATTATTAAAAATTAAATTGTTACAATTGGATTACAATTAAATTAAAAAACAAAGGTAATAAATGCAACTTTTCATTTCCTAATTATTTTACTACTGTAACTATTATCTGTGCTTTGGGGGTTAGTTATATATACTGTATCTGTGTGGTGGAAATACTATGTCAGGTTGTCCATCTCTTCCCAGCTCTGTATTCAACAATGTCACATTGATAGCTTGATATTAGCCATAGTAAGTGTTTACACGGCAGAAACTGGCAAATACTACAAGCCCTGACTTGATTTATTGCTTTGCTCATTGTCAGTACATAAGTAGAAACGGGTTGTATCTGTAGCCATTATATTATGAATAGCACAAAAAATTGAGAAAATATCTTTTCTAGTATTTGAAAACTATTATTCAGTTTAGCAAAGAAGTTGCTCATATAATTTACAAACCAGTGACATTCTGCTATAACATCGTTTTTGATGTTTCATTTTCATCTTACTTGTTAACAAAAAAATCAAGCAATAGGGCTTCCCTGGTGGTGCAGTGGTTAAGAATCCACCTGCCAATGCAGGGGACACGGGTTCGAGCCCTGGTCCGGGAAGATCCCACATGCCGCGGAGCAACTAAGCCCGTGTGCTACAACTACTGAGCCTGTGCTCTAGAGCCCACGAGCTGCAAATACTGAGCCTGCGTGACACAACTGCTGAAGCCTGTGCGCCTAGAGTCCATGCTTTGCAACAAGAGAAGCCACCGCAATGAGAAGCCCGCACACCTCAAAGAAGAGTAGCCCCCGCTCGCTGCAACTAGAGGAAGCCTGCATGCAGCAACAAAGACCCAATACAGTCAAAAATAAATAAATAAAAATAAATTTTTTAAAAAAATCAAGCAGTGTTCATTTAAGAACAACTTTTGTCTGTAAGTTGCAGTTATAAGTTGCAGCTACAAAAGTTTGGCAAAAAATACTGAAAGCACTCTGTAAGAATCAATTAGCTCTATGGAATTTACAATAATGAGTATTGTATATTTTATTCCTGTGTATAAATAGCATGCTACACATTCCTTAAATCAGTGATTCACAAATGACAGTCTGTGAGCCAAATCAGACTACACCTCTTTCTGTAAATACAGTTTTAATAGGAGAAAGCTATGTTTATTCATTCACATATTGTCTACAGCTGCTTCTGTGCTAGAAGGGCAGTATTGAGTAGTTGCCACAGAGATGTTAACAGCCTAAAATATTTACTATCTAAACCTTTTCAGAAAAAGTCTGTCAATCTCTCTTTATATCAATAAAATGTACTTAAAAAACATATATATGGGTATGTACATTCACCAGTTTGGTTTGTTTGAGAGCTGGGTTTTAAATATTTTCTAGCACACCAGTGATGTCATAAGTCTACCACATGTATCTACTAACTCTGCTTGTTGTTCACTGGTAATCCTCTGTTATTTCTCCCTTCAAAAGCACTCTGTAAATATCCATTTGTATAGAGTGCTATGATAGGCCTCATAAAACCCTTCCTTTTCTCCCCTACTGAGGATCACAGAAGTGAAATGATGTGTGACATTCCAATCAGCTTTGATGGTAGAGCTGAGACCATAAAGCTAAGGCCCCTGAAAACCTGACCCCTCATTGCATTCCCAGCTCCCTCCCTGATACATACTAACTCTCATAATTGAGTACACATTATATAGCTATTGTAAAGACAAATATTTGAGTACAAACAAACGTTTTCTTCTCTGTTACATATCATCTTTGGAGAGAACATAATAAGATTTAAAATATTGTCCTTTTTAACAATTGTAAAAATTATTTTTTCTTTTTCATTCAAAATTTGAACTCTAGCTCAACTTATTAGAAAAAATGATTTAAATTCCAAATCAACCTATAAAACAAATGCCCAAAATGAAAATTCTAGTATTCAGGAGCAGGAATGATTTGAAGGTTTGTATGATTATACTCACATGCATGTGTAATTTCTCTCTTTTTATTTTATTTTTTTATGTACTTTTTGCTCTTGGGTTCAGATAATAGCTTATTTGCTAAATTCACTAGAGAAATAACTGGGAATATACTTTCTAATCATACATTTATTATGTCATTAACAACAACAACAGTTTTAAGTGTCCATAAGCAGTTCATCATAATAGGGTTTGAACTTCCAGATGTAGGAGGGTCTGTACACCATAACTAATTTCAGGCCCTGATCCATTACAAAAGGTTTGATAATTGAAACATGGCAGTATTAAGTTCTAGTCTGTTCTAGTGTAGGACTACCAAATTAACTGCAACCTTATAACAAATTAGAGTCTTATCAAAGAGCTTCATTAATGTTATAAAAGCCCTCAATGCCTTTCACAATATTAATTCTTAAGAAAACTTGAAATTCTACATTTGACATAAAAGTAAGTCTTCATTATCTGAATTAGGCTCTGAGTAACTATTTCTATTGTGAGCCCCAGAGTCCTCTCCCTTTCAATTAAAAAGTATACTATTATAATTAGCTTAGTCTTTTTTAGCTTTCTAAATTTCTGAAAAATAAAAATAGATATTAAGACATATCTTAAAAATAATAATATATTTTAGAAAAAGGAAAATAGGCTCAAATAAATAAAAACATACTTAAAGATCCTGATTTTAAGTAGAAAAGCAATGAGAAATAATCTCAAAATTTCTATGTGGTTCTGATCAGACCCAATATAATCACTCTGTACTGTAAATTTATTTTTAAATGAAAGGTACATTTTGTTTGTTTTATTTTCTTATTTGTATGATTGCATTCATGTCTACTTCAAATGTAATTTGTCTTTGGCTACACTGCTTTGTCCTTCCATGTTGCCTTTATGCCCCCATATATATTTGAATACATTTGAAGGATTCTATTTACAAGTTAAACAGCATGGACTTGATCATAGCTATAAAACTCTTCTCTTTTTAAAGCCTTCCTAATTAACACTTGCTTTTCATTTTGATTTAACAATTTTATACATGCTTCCAAAATTTTGTAGCTGAATGATCACACTTCATTTTACTTTGTTAATTATAGTGGTCCTTCTACATTATTTGTTTCCTACCATCTGACTTTACATTGTTAAATAAATTGTAGTTAATTTTGATGCTGAATTAGATCATCCCAGCTGAGCTTAAGATAATTATTTTCATTTGAAAATATTAGCTCCTTTCTCATACCTGCTTCTCCAATGATTATTTTAAAAATTAGTTCTTAAAGAAAGTTTCTTTTGAAAAAGAAAAAAGTATGCTTCTATCTAGAAAAATAGAAAAATTCAATACAAATATGTATCTCTTGTGGCAGACAATATTGTGTTATTTTTTTTAATCTCCTTCAGGTTAAGAAGGAACTAAATATGTGTTGAATTATCTTGTTACTTTTTTCATTATTATACATAGGAATGATTTATATATATGGAGTAAAATAATGGTTTCTGCTATCATTAAAATTTTTTTTTTCATTCCCACTGAAATTTGGGGAAAAAAAGTTAGGGGAGACCTTTTTTAAAAATTAAAAATAAATTTCAATTCCTATTTACTCAATTGCAACAATTAGTTATTTAGTTTATATTTCCCCTTTATTTGGCTGTTTTTGACAAACTGAAAGTTCTTAAAATGTATCCATACATGAAAGCAGAACTAGTTGACTCCAAGAAAAAATTATTTATATTTAACATACAAATGAAATTGTATGTTGGTCAGCAGTAAGAGAAATAAAAGGAAAATGTTCTATAGGGTTACCTTGAAAGTGTTAACCACAAATAAGATCCACTGGATCAGTTGGTTACATGGTTTGACAGTGAATGTGTAGCTCCAACCACAGGATTTATAAACTACAGCATATATAGAGTTATACACATAACTGTATTCAGAAGCAGATTTCTGAGCATATTGAACATTTGAAACACAGACACAAAAGTTGCATTTTCTGACACACAATGTTTCCTTGTCTCTGAATTATTGCTGATGGCTACTATTCTTAAGAAATGAAAAGTTGACTCCTATGTAATCAAACAAAAAAAATTCCTGAGCTAACAAACCTCAACATTTGGTTCAGCTTTGTTGAAGACAAATTCTTGCTGATAACTAAAACAGATGAATTTGTATGATAAATTAGATTCCACAAGGGGTTCCTGGTACTCCCATATAATTTTAGGAAATTAGTCCATACAGCCCTTTATCTAGCAGTCAAATACTCTTTTAACAGTCAACACATTTTTTAAAAAATTGACAGAAAGACCTTTTAAAACAAAGAGGGAGACCAGTAAGGTGTTTGCTGTTAGGAATTCAGTGAGCATGTTGGATTGATTTTACAACTCATTTCCTCTCTTTCTTATTTCCACTCCCTCTCAGTGGTAATAAAATAACAAGTAAATAAACTGGTGGAGCCTGGAGGGTGCATATGAAGCTATAGATTCCCTCAGGCACAAAGGGAGAGAGCAGGAAACACCTGGACACTGGAGACTTCAGAAAGTCTGTGCAGAAAAGTTATAGAGTAAGGTTGTTAGGAAAGGATACTAGGGGCTCTGAACAAAAGCTACATTTGTATAGCATGTTAAATAAAAGCATTGTTGTCTTTACAACATCTAAAACCTGTATCAGTAATAAGGAAACATAAAACTATAACTACCTAAAGATATACACATAGTTAATGGAATTCAGGAACCAGAAGTAAGAAAGACCAAGTTAAATACATAAAACAAATGAGATATCTTAAGATAATGCAATTTGAGTACCAAAGACAGAGAATGGGGGAGGGAAGAAGGGGGAGAGAGAGACAAACAGATGGACTGACTTTCTAGAACTTGACCAATGATTTAAAAATTTAAGATTTAAATAGAAGACCTAAAAAGAGATTAGTTACTGCTGAAAATCTAATTGTTAGTATGGAAGATCCAGTGGAAGATAAGCCATAATACAGAGGAAAGATAGATAAATTTCAGGAGAAAAAAATGTAAAAGAATTGCAGCACAGTTTTGGAGACTGAATATGTAAATAATAGGCAATCAAGGTGGAAAATAAAATAATAAAATTGACAAGGAATAATTAAATAAACAAAAACTCAGGAATATGTCCTTGAATTGAAGAATACCTTGAATCTGTAGAAAGCAAAGTCTCATTATTTTATTTGAATAATCCAGATTTTGAAATATAGTAAAATATTTCCAGTTCACTTTGTTAAATTAACATAAACTTAATACTAAAACCTGTAAGGATAATTTGATAAAAAGAAAAAAAGTTATACATCAGTTTTTATTTACAAATTGTAGAAAACATTCTAAATAGATGATAAAGTTAAATCCAACAATTTAGCACAAGAAAAATATATCATGTAAATTAATATAATAATAATAAAAGTTTCCTCATGTACCACCTAAATATCATCTCCTAGGTGACATGAATACCACTTTGGGGGAACATTGGTGCTATGACAAGATTACGGGATTAGGAGTTTAGCGACATAATTTTTACTCTTATGACAGGTCAGAAGTAAGGCAATTTCAGGCAAGAGACAAGTAACTTTCAGAAGTATTTCTCAGTTATTCTATTCATTATCATTCACAGAAGGAGCCCCAAGCTCCAACTTCATGAAACTAAGTACTGTGGAATGAGATTTGTCAGAGTTGGTCTTTGTAGGACCACAAATCATCATAATATCCAAGATTTTATGAACTCTAAGAACCAATTTTCACACCCTTGGGGGTAATAACTACCACATTAAGAATGTGTGCCTTACCATCATCAAAAAATCTAGAAACAATAAATGCTGGAGAGGGTGTGGAGAAAAGGGAACCCTCTTGCACTGTTGGTGGGAATGTAAATTGATACAGCCACTATGGAGAACAGTATGGAGGTTCCTTAAAAAACTAAAAATGGAACTACCATACGACCCAGCAATCCCACTACTGGACATATACCCTGAGAAAACCATAACTCAAAAAGAGTCATGTACCAAAATGTTCATTGCAGCTCTATTTACAATAGCCAGGACATGGAAGCAACCTAAGTGTCCATCATCGGATGAATGGATAAAGAAGATGTGGCACATATATACAATGGAATATTACTCAGCCATAAAAAGAAATGAAATGGAGGTATTTGTAATGAGGTGGATGAAGTTAGACTCTGTCATACAGAGTGAAGTAAGTCAGAAAGAGAAAAACAAATACAGTATGCTAACACATATATATGGAATCTAAGGGGAAAAAAAAGGTCATGAAGAACCTAGTGGCAAGATGGGAATAAAGACACAGACCTACTAGAGAATGGACTTGAGGATAGGGGGAGGGGGAGGGGTGAGATGTGACAGGGTGAGAGAGTGGCATGGACATACATACACTACCAAATGTAAAATAGATAGCTAGTGGGAAGCAGCCGCATAGCACAGGGAGATCAGCTCGGTGCTTTGTGACCACCTAGAGGGGTGGGATAGGGAGGGTGGGAGGGAGGGAGATGCAAGAGGGAAGAGATATGGGAACATATGTATATGTATAACTGATTCACTTTGTTATAAAGCAGAAACTAACACACCATTGTAAAGCAATTATACTTCAATAAAGATGTTTAAAAAAAAAAAAAGGAATGTGTGCCTTAAAGGAAAAAGAATAGTAATATGCATTGTTGGCAAACCCTCAGTTTAATTACTGTACACTTTTTGGAAAATAATCTGACAATACATGAACATTTTAGCCCCCAAATTCAATATATCGAAAACTTTCTTACTGAAATACAAGTACCAAAAAAGAAATGTGAAATAACATCTAAAGGGTGTTTATTTCAGCATTACTTTTAGTGGCAAAAAACTTTAGTTTATTAATATATGGAATGGTAGTGCAAGTTGTGGTAGTGCCATTGAATGAAATATTACACAGCTCTCAAAAGTAAGAATCTCTATCCACTGACCTGAAGAAATGTCTATAATGCTTTGATAAAATAAAAGCAAATTAGAGGGCAATGAGAAGCTACACCTTCCGAAGAATGGGAATGAGGTAGGGAGCTTTGGGAACGTATCAGTTTTGCTTTGTATACTTTTGCCTTGTTAAATCAGCTTCTAAATGCATTTAGTACTATTTTAACATTTTAAAAGTGTCAGATATGAAATAAAGGGCATGGGTAAATAGAAGTTGCAAAAGAAACAAGTACATTTTATATTAATCACGTTATTAGAAAAGCAGGTGTTTGGTGCCCTTGAGCAAGTTTAGAAAAACAACCAACCAACCAACCAGTCTTAGAAACCAAACTTTCTGTAGGTATTCTCAATTTTAAATTGTCTGCCATTAGAAGCATTGTTTTTATAAGAACAAAAGCTTTATAACATGATTTTGAGTTTTACTTAGTGTCTGCTGAGCTTGGAGTATTAAAATTACCCATGTGGAGTCTAACTTTCTTACCCTGATATTTGTAGGAATTCATATATGCCGTTGTTCTTGGGAAACAGGTAGTGACCTGATTTACGAAGAGTGTAATAATTTCATTTTCTTCACAGATATAAATACATGCTCTGAATTGGTTATTACTGGCAAATTTACATTTTAATTGTAAATATATTTTTGCAGATTTATGATGGAAAAGATAAAACAACTCATCTACTAGGTGCTTTTACTGGCGCATCTATGCGAGGACTGACCCTTAGTAGTACTTCAAACCAGCTCTGGCTAGAATTTAATTCTGATTCTGAAGGGACAGATGAAGGCTTTCAACTTGTCTATACCAGTAAGTATTTTGGAAGAAAAATAAAAGGCCAAACACTGATGCTAAATATTTATTAAATAATTGCAGTACACGAGGTGAAGTAATATTCAACATCTGATTATCAATTTGCTGTTTACAACTCCCTTCTATGTATATAATTTTATTTGAACCTAACTTTAAAAATTACAGGTATTCTAACTGTTGCTATTTTACAGTTGAAACAGCTAAGATTCAGAAAGTTTAAGTAATTTGTGACTTTGAACTTATTTATATATTTTAAAATAGCAGTATTCACGTGAAATGTTTAAGAAATACAATTAAACGTTTTAATAAATGGGGATCCAATGTTTGAGCTTCTACCTATAATTGCAAAACATATGCAATACATGTGTAGTAGTTATAGTTGGTCACCCTTAATGATAATTGGATGGTTTCAAATGATTTTACACTGAAGAGTAGCTAAGATTTTTGTTTGTTTTGCTCTTGTGTTAAATTGCCTTGTTAAAAATAAACTTATATAGAACTATTGTTTTATACTCAAGTCAGCTTTATGACATTTAAACAGGTAGAAGTTCAAAGACTGAGAATCGTTGAGAGCCATAGGTAGGTGGGTTACATCAATTGATATATGAACAAAATGAATTTATTTTACCTGTATCATAATTTAAGAAATAGACTAATTACACCAATGAACATTAAGTCGTATTCAAATAACATATTTATTAAGTTTCTGCTCTGTGTAAGAACTGTTCTAGGAAAGTAAAGTGCATGAAAAACTGGTGATTCCTGGTTATGTGTTTAATAAATTTACAATTTACCAGATCAAATCAGTTTTTTGGAAGTTCAGAATATTCGTGTAATATAGCAAAATAAATTAACAGTATTCAGAAATCTTCACTGTTAGAATATTTGAGAGAATTGAATGAATTCCATAAATTTTCTCAAGAAGTCAAATGAATGAAAGCTATTACAGAAATGGGGAAATTGAAATGGTTACAGCATCAAAGATATTCATGGGCTCCTAAAGGGAATCTGCATCAAATTACTGTTTGTGAAAATGCTCTTTCTTAATGATATAAGTAGGAGACAGGAGACATAATACTGAGATATTATTCTTGCTCCTTGTTTATTTAAAGGTTTTTTCCTACCTGTGCTAGAATTGTTACATTATTAACATTAACACAACAGAAATTAACAAAATGATGTTGAATACATATTTTTAAATCCTGAGAACTCTTGTGTATAATGTGATTTTTTATGACGTCCTCCCAAAGACAAATGAAAATCCAAGCAAATCGTGTTTACAGATATTGCTGTGTGATGGACTAAAAATAACAGTATTGTGGATTATTGCTCAAATATAATTGGTGTGATCTGCTTAGAAGGGCAAATGTTTTTTAGTCTGTTTTCCTCTTTCCCTTTTTGTTTTCTGACAGGGCTGGTGACATTTTTCAAGTCATGGCTCAATGTTTACATAATGGTGTTTCTTTGTTCTGCATCATTTTGTATTTCTCTTTGTCTAAAATGTCAGTGGGTTTCATAGAGGAAACCTAGATTTCCTTTTCTGATATGTAAATTCTATGTAATGTGAGATTATTGATGCAAAGATACTGGGCATTGTAGGCCATACCTGGATATAAAATTGAATGGGTTCCTCAGGTGTCTGGAATGAGTAAAATCATTGACTGTTTGTCATTGCTGTGAGCTACTGGTTGCCAAAAAAAGAAAAGAAAGAAATCCTTAAAAAGAAAATATTTGAAGTCACTCTTCTTAATGACTCTGGCTGTTCATTATAGGATGTGCATCATTATGAAGATGGAAAGCTATAGAATTGGAAAGAGAGTATAAAAGCAATTATTTTTTAAAAAGGGCAGACATACATCTATGAATATTTTTCAGTCTCAGAACTGAAACTAAAATGTTTCAGTCTATATTCTGGAACTAAAATATTTATAGTCTGCTTCCAAGGTGTCTCTGGATATCACCGGGTCAGTAAATGCTCCTAAGATTTTCTGATCCAATGGCTATGTGCTGAGCTCCTTTGTTAAGGAGGGTCCTGGAAGTAGTAACACATCTGTTATTAAATGTATTTGTTCCTAAGTGTTACTTCTGTTTTTCACAATGGCAATCTTTTTACATATCTGCAATTATCTTAATAGTTAACCACAGATTTCCTAGCTTTGAAAGAAGCTACTTCCCATCCTCCAAATATACTTTGGTTTCCAGCCTTAGCACCTGTAACCAGGCTTCTTTTTCTTTCAATATGGCCCACCCACCTCGGGCATCAATTGAACTCTTCAACTTCAAGACCATTTCAAATATTTCCCTACTGGTGCTTACCCTGATTCCTTCAGCCAGAGTTAGCCTACTTTTTAACACTTCTTTTGCAGTAGTCTATATCCACAGCTAATGTAGCTGTTATCACATGGTATTGTGGTTATTTTTGTTTGTTTTGTTTTTTGCAAACATGTTATGCATAGTTCTTCATGGGGCCATTTCACTTCATAATGTCTTTAGTCAGTTTTAGTCCAATTACAACTTTTTACATATTCTTGGTAAATTAACATGTAGTCTGAATACTGATTTTGTAAAATGTTTTTGTGATATAGAAGATTCTACTAGGCCACATATTTTATATTCCTAAATTTCTTAGAAGCAGTAATTAATTTTTGAACATGAGAGAATTTGCTAAGATGTGCAAACATGGGGGAAAATGGAAAAGAACAGGTTTTGTGTTCGAATCCCTGTATCCAGTCATTTCTAAACCCAAACCCACCCCTGCCATTCTGTGGTATGTTCCCCTTAAAATTATTCCACCTTTGTTTCTGAAACATCTGAGAGAACACTATGAGATAAAGAGGAGTTCCAATATTCACATTAAGAGGACTAGAGACAGGAGAGAGGAAATTTGGCTAGGGCAGATCAGGTAAGGATTCATGAATGAGGTAGAATTAAAGGTTGTATTGGTGCATCACAGAAAGAAATAGTGGAGAGTATTCCAGGCAAAGAGAATAGGATGAAGAAAGGCACAGAGATTAGAAAGAACATGCTAAGCACATTCAAGGGAAATAGAGCAATAATTTAATTCAGATTAATCCCATTTGCCTAGCTTCTCACAATTCTAGTTTTAGCATAAACAGGCCTTTTATGACCATCCTTATCTAATGACACCTGCCCTATCTAATGACAGTCATTTTTTATCTACCTTTCTATTATCTGTTTTTTGACTTAACAACATTTACTGTTGTCTGGTTATTTTCATTTTAAGAGACAGAATTGCATTTGGTTGAGAATAAAATGAAGAAATATTTTAGAACAGGCCTTTAAGTTGTGTTTTATTTCAACTGTCTTATTAGTCCATTCATTATATAGTCACTAAGAATAGCAAATGGACTAGTGGCAACAGTGGTTGAGATGCCACTTTTGACATCAAGTAACGGTAAACCTAACTATGGCTTAAACAATTAGGGTTTATTTTTATCATATGAGAGCTGTGAAGAGAGAAGAGGTAGGCAGATCTTGATTCAGTTGTTAAAGGGCCATGCCGCTGTCTTTTTGCTGTGGCACTCCTAGTGTGTTCACTCTTGTTCTCATGATTGTTGTGACATGGTCACAAGATGGCTACTTTAACACTGAACATATTGAAGGCAAAAAGAAAAAGGGAACAGGTAGTGTCAGCCATATATGTCCCTTTTATCAGGAATGCAGAATCTTCTGTCAGACGTTCTTTTATCTCTCTTTGTCCAAAACAGGGCTATATGGTTATGCCTAAATTTCCCAGCAAGGCAAGCTGGAAAAATGAAGCATTAGTCAGACTAAAAAATTGGATTATTATTTGACTATGATGATATACTGCCTGATATGCTTCAGTTACTGCTGGGAGCAAAATCAAGGTTTTGTTCATGAGGGAGAAGAAAAGAAGAGCTATTGAGAAGACAGTGTACAGTGTCTACTATGATGTACAGCTGTAACAGATCTTCCAAAACATAATAAGTTCAAAGATATTGTATTAATAGATGCCTCTGTGATTAATGGTGTCATGGAAGTCCAGAGACTCTTGAGTGCCTAGAAAGGAAAATCATTTGGCTCACCCATTATTAATAGTTTTAGTTCTATTATGCTAAGAAGACAGTGAGCTTCTTTCACTTTCCTTAACCAATAAATAAATTACAACATACCTGGTATGAAAATGCTACACCACATTTGAGGGGAGAAAATTTCCCATTCCTTTATTTTTCTAAAGCAAATTAAATCTCTTCAGTCTTCATCCTTTAGAGTTGTCAAGAAAAATCTTACTTAGTCTTTTGTAGAGAGATCCTTCTTCTCCCAAATTAGTTTCTCGGTCAAGTCTAGTTTGATTTAGAGAACTGAAGCATGGAGAGCTATGCTGGTTGAATGTAAAACCTCTGTGACAAACTTGGTCAGACCTTGACTAACATTAGGGAATCCAATTGCTCTTCCATCCCTCCAATTTCTCAGAATTAACTCCCTCCTTGAGTCAGGCCACTCTTCCATTCTTTTCAAAAATGGCTAACAATTACACTTGCCCTTGAGAAATTTGAAACTTATTCCAAATAAAAATCTAGATGAGGCATATTTTCAGGTGCTTTATACAACATAAAGTAACTAAATATGTAGTTGTCTTTCCTAGAGGGTATAGGGGAGTAAAGTGAGAGAAAATTACTATTGCCGCCTTCTAAAGTTGGAAGAACAGGTCAGAAATTAGGATCTCAATACAATATTCTCCCTAAAACATCACTCTGCTCTGGATAATTCGATAATAGAACTTAACAAAACCTGATAGGATACTCTGATCAGATCCCCTCAGCCGCTCAATACACGTGCAAGAATGCATTCCTAAATCTGATGTCTTTTACTGTGTTTCTCTCTGAAGGCTTAGTGGTAGAAATGTCATTTCTTTTTGGTCACATGTCTTGTCTTCCCTTTTATTCCTCTATTGGAATTAACTTATTAATGTGAAAGTTATTCATTGGATCATAGGTTTAAATTTTGTGTTTCTCCACTGGAATGTTTTGTGCTCTGGGAATAAAGAGAACACTGAAGAAGACAAAGTTCCTGCCCATATGAAGCTAACTTTTTAGTGAGACAAGACAGAAAAGAAAGATATGAACAAAAGATAAGAGAACTGCATTTAGAAATAATTTGTAACAGGATGATAGGATAGATAGGTTTACTGTACCCAGTTTGTTCAGGGACTGTGTCTCAGGAGGTGTCACCTGAATTGATACCTGAACTATAATAAGAGATCTGAGGGTAGAAGGTTCTAGGCAGATAGATCAGCAAGTACAAAGGCCTAAGAGACTTCAGCTTGAGTTATTTGGCTGGAGCTGTGTAAGCAAGGAGAATGGGACAAAATGAGAGGTAAAGTTTGAAGCTAGGCAGGGGTGAGGTGGACTATAGTAAGGGACTTAGATTTTATTTAAAAGGCACACAGAGACATTTACCATTGTTAAAACATTAAATATAAGAGTTAAAAATAATACCTAACATTTATCTACTACCTACTAGATACAGATATAACTCTATGAGGGAAGAACTATTATCCTCAGTGAGAAGAGGAGGAAAAACAAAGCACAGAAAAGTTGTTACTTGCCCAAGATGACATAACTCATAAGTGCAGATATGGAAATTGAGCTGAGGGCCTCTGTCTCTAGAATTTGCAAGCCTAATCACTATACTATATTACCTCCAATCCAAGTTTTGGATATTTTATATTTAAAATTCCATGGATTTACATCTTTTTTTTTTTTTTTTACTGTTGAAGTAGATGTAAAAATAATAATAATTTTTTAAAATGTTAATGCAATTCTTCCTAAAGAAACTTTTGTCATTTTATGCCTAAGAATCTTAATGCTTTATTATTGGCCAAATTTACTATCAAAAAATGATTTAGTCCTAGTATCTCTTATGTTGTTCATGAAATCTTTAAACTCTATTTCTTGAAAATATGCTTCATTGCAGATTCTTCTGGCTCTATTTATTTCTAGTTAATCCACTTTCATTCAGCAGAAAGGAATTGGGTATTTTAAACAATCATCCAATAAAGAGCTAAATTTCACCTTTTTGATAGATTATAGCATTGTCTTCTCAAAAGCTGATCTGGCAAAAGTCCGTGATGCCCAGCCATTAGGCATTACCTCTGGGCCCAGATGTCTTCTTGTTATCACCTCTGCACATTTAATTTTCTAAAAAGCCCATTTGAAAATGTCCATTATCCCAAGGGTATAGTTCAGCTATATCTGAATGTTCTTAGCCTTTGAGTTTTGTTGCTTGAAATCGTTTAGTAATCCACACGGAACATGGCCATTTCAAATTTTATATTCAAATTAAAGATGGGCAATAGCTACTTTGTGATGACATTTCTTGCATACTAGCTTTATAAATATATAATAAATTACCCTATTTAAACTCTTTAACTTAGTTACCAATATGGTCTTGACAATGTTAACCATGAAAAATAATCAGATGACCTATTAACTCTAACTTTACTCTTAGTATATAATTTATTCAGTGCAAATGCAAGTAGAAAATAAGTAAATTACACGGAAGCAACAATGTTACTCTATGTAAATCTGTATCCTATAAACTACTTAACAGGTACATTTGGCATTTCTATTACTCTTTAAATCTTGAAAATTAACCAGGCAATAAAGGAAGTATTGACTAATGCTGCATTATATAGTACAAGGTATTCTAACTAAAATATTGAAGAAATATTTCTTGATTACCTGTCATTTATATATACAATATTGGATATAATTTCTTCATGTTAGAATAACAGAAGAGTCATCTTCATAGCCTTCACATCCCAAAAGCTTTGTAAATTTTGAGCTTAAATATCTAATGACCTACTAACTTACTCCTTATATAATATTAACTTCTGGCAGATTGAAGACATATGCAAGTCTCAAAACTTTAAAACGCTTAGAAAAAAATGTGGCCTAGAATAGCTGTGTCTTTAAGGCGAAGAAAGATTTCTCAAAGAAGATACATGAGCAAAAATCTGTCAATACTCAGGAGCATTCCTGCCCTTCTAAGCACTTCCCTTAAGTGTAGAGACTAAAAATCTGGCACTGCATTACCCCTGCCCTTGCCAGCCAAGATCTCTGCTTAGATTCTGCCAATTAAAGGCAAACATGTGAGAGCTGAAAGGTAGGATGGATAAAGAAGCCATTATTTTCCACCAGCATCTGCAGGCAAGAGTGTGGTGCTGGCAGGTGGTTATATGTGGCAGCAGCTTCCCTGAACTCCTGGATTCTTGAAAACCAGCAGTGATCTTCTGACCTTCACGCCCTCTGAATTTCTTTGTATTTTCCCTCTAATTTCTTGTATTGAATTTGAGCAACTCAAAATATCTAAGTGGCTTCTGTTTTACTTACCAAGTCCCAGTCCTTATTATTATTTTTACAAATCTCTCTATAGGGAAATATACCATAAACAAAAAATTTAAATGATATATTTTAGAAGGAGATATTTACAATATAATAGAAAAACATACACTCCATAGAAAGGAATCCTACAAATCAATTAAAAAATATAGCCTAAAAGAAAATATGGGCAAAAAAATTTCACAGTAGAGGTAATTCCAGTAACAATAAGCAAAAGACAAAAAGTGCTTGATAGAAATTAAGAAATGAAAATTAAAGCCAACATAATTTTCTATTGCATGTTCGCAAAATTGGTAAAAATTAAAAAGCGGTATGATACTAAATGTTGATAATAATTTGAAGAACTTGAAACTCACGAACTTTGGAGAATGTAAATTGGTATAGTCACATAGGAGAAATTTGGTGATATCTAGTAAAATTCATTTTTAGATATGTCTAGGTTGAGCCAATTATGCATATACTAAATTTGGCTGATGGCTAAAAATTAACATTCAGGCAGAGCTGAATCCCACTATCTCAGAATGATGTACAAATTTAAGATGTACAAGACACAAACTAGCATATTTAATAATATCACTTACTTTTTCATGCCCAAAGATTAAACTGTGGGAAAGGCTTTGAGTAACATATTTTCTAGTCAGAACTTTATACATGGGATTTAGAACAACAGCAATTAAAAAGAAAAAATAATTATTTACCCTATCTCCTATTCCTCCAGTTGGAAATGCAAAGCAATCATTTCACAAGCTTTTCTGTTTGTTTAAACTGTTAACTTCTTTTTTTTCTTTTTAAATACTTGCTGGAAAAGTAACTGTTCTGAATGATTTTTTCCAAAATTTGACTACACTGCTACTATTGATATATTTATATAAATGGCTAATTTACATATATAATTTGATATATTATAATTTATATAAATAAATTACATTAAAAGTTACTTAACAAATAGAATTAAAAAGTTAAATTAAATGTATATAGCTTTTCAAGACTCAAAACTGTAAGGATTGTCTTCTTAAAGCATTCTTATAAAGTTGGTCATTTCAAAGTTTGATATGTCTGATTATTAGTTTGATTAATGAGAAACAAGTGTGTCAGTTTTTTGATTAGTTTGATTAGTGAGAAAAAAGGAATGCATAATTTTTCTTCAGTGCTTTCTTCTCCTTATTTTCCTTATGTCTGAACCAAAGAGGATTATCACAGTGTTATGTATGGTCGTGGATTATTTTCTGCTTGTGAATTTTAAAATGACATTCTGCCTTATATACATCCTTATTTAAATATAAAGAATTCTAAAATAAGACTTTTTCTTGCAAGACTCATGGATTAAGTGGAATTTAATAACCAAATATTAAATATCATTCTTAAAGATTATTCTGCTAAATATTATGTATTAAATCCACCAAAGAATTCTATAGAGCTTAAGATTATGGTAGAATATTGCTTTATTATTTAAACTTTTATTAAGGTTTTTGGTTTAAAAAAGGATATATTTCTCTAACGTATTTATCTTATTACTTTCTCAGTTTCCTTATTAACAATCTAATTCCCTTTTTATTTAGCAATTTGAAAGTTCTTACTTTTAGTACATAAAATTAACATATCTTCATTCACCATTCAATACTCTAAAATTTCACTTTAACAGTATTAAATATATACTTACATTTTAGGTGGATTTCAAAGAAATTAAAGCATATAAGGACCTTCTTATTTTAGTTACATCAAAAATGCTTACTTACATTCAAAAAGTGATTTTCAGATATCATTTATATTTCTAAGCCATCTGCCTTATTGTACTATTGCTACTATTTTGCTAACCAGATATAACATCACCCTATGTGAATGCACAATTATTCATAAACAAATTGAATAGAAATTATGTTGACGCAGGGGTTGAACTATTTATCTTTCATTGGCCAAGGCAGAAGTTAAATAGGAGATTAGCAGATTTTGATTTAGCCTTGAGGAGAAAATGATCTATGAATCCCTACGTGGTGCATACACCATAGAAACACTTGCATATGTGCAAATGGGGACATAGAAGTATAGCATTTTTATAACAATGAATAATATAAGCAATATAACAATATAAATGCCCATGAGCTGGAGAATAAGTAAATCAATTTTGGAGTATACCTCCAATGGAATATCATTAGTAGTTAAAATGAATAAAATGTGTGTGTATGTGTGTGCGTAAATATAAAAGTAAAAACACAATGCTGGGCAAAAAATAAAGGCTTAGAAGACTTTTATTTTAATTGTATAATTTATGAAATGTACAGATGCTTGCAAATCATACTGTATATTGTTCATAGACATATAGATATGTGTTAAACATATAAATTATGTGTGAAAATAATACACTAATTGAGAATATTTGCTAGCTCTCAGTAGGGAAAGACCAGAAAGGGATTGGAGACAGACATAAAAGGAGTTTTAACTTGTTTTGCAGTATTTATTTCTTAATAACAATATTAATGTGAATATGAACCAATTAATGTAAATATTAATCTGAAAACTAATCTGAATTAATATTACTATTAATCCGAAGCAACTATCCAATAGCACCAGATGGTGACGTTGTTGTTTTATCCTTTCTACTCTCTTGTAGATTTCAAATAGTAACTTTAAAATGTTAGAAATCCTTAAAGAAATCTGCTATATGGTGGCAGGAAAGGAATTAGATCTCAGTTTAAGTTATTCAGCAAGTCAAAAGGATTTAGGTAATTGAGGATTTGCAGTTCATTTTGTGCTCTAGAAATTTTCATTTCATCAGAGTATCAAATTTCACAAGGAATGGTGAATATTTATAGTATATATTTTTTCATACACATCTTTATTTGTCAGTTTCAAGTATTTGAGCTTTTCAATGAAAAGACTGGCAGCTGAATGTTTCCATAAAGATAAGACAGTTCTGAATATTTATGAATAAGCAACAATAATTCCACCAAATTGGACTAAATTATGTTGTGCTTTGTAGCTTCTATACTGTTGTCCATGTGCATTTTAATCTACAATGCAAAGTATTATAAATTATCTTAATTTACAAAGAATATCTCCATTATACCTCATCACCAGCAATTGCCAACCACATTTACAAAGCATTCAAATTAAGGGAGGATGAATTTGGTAATAAACCTTGAAAAGAGAGCTTGATTGCCATTTTTATTTTGATAAATGATATGTGGTAAAACTCAAAAGTGGCTGAATCTTGAATAATAAACTGAATATTATGTCTGGTAAAAGGAATTCAAACTTGTTATTTTCAAGCAGGGACATTTTAAATATAGTGTTAAGTGTGCAGATCCATACAAAGTAGTATGTCCTAAAAATTTTGTTACTACTTCTGTTGTTTCTACTTCTGTTTTTGAAAGACTGACTTGCTTGACCATGTACCCTTTATATCTCATATATGTCATAATTTGAGTTAACAACTTCTAACCTCTTGTATGGCTCTGTTTCTGAAGCTGTTTGCATTTGCCTTATTTTAACATATTTTCACCCAAATGAGGGTGTCACAGATTGATCCATATAGGAAATTCCTGAAGGTTTTTTAACTGTCTCATAAATTTCAGTTTCTCAACAACATTATCTTAGCTTATTTTTCAGTTGTCTCCTAGAGATAATTGCCTCTAAGAAGCACACTCATTTATGAACATTATTGAACATCTGTTATGTGCCAGATTTTGTGCTGGGTAGGCATTGTGGGAAAAAGAAAAAAAGTGAAATAAGTCCAGTCTATAGGAAAACAAAGAAAAGAAGCAAATGATTGTAAATTAATTAAGGTGTGTGAAATAATTCTGTTGGTTAACAGAGGAGGGAAAGATGAAGAACCCCTAGAAGAGACTAGGAAGAGCTCCTTATGTTCTCCAAGAGCTAATGCAGCCCTTAACATACAGAAATTATAGTATAAATTCAGTACTTCTAGCTGTACATTTCTGGTAATTTTATGTTTATTATGACACTCTAGGAAGTCAGTACTATAAATTAGTGATTTGTCATCAGTGAGCTAATACATCCTTTTTTGCTTTCTAGTTCAAATTTAGATTAATTTGGTCAAGGATCTGTGCCTACAAAAGAGATACAAATCTCTTTTTGATTATCATATGATTTAAGATGTACATAAAAGTTGTCCTTTTGTCAAATATTATTTGTCTTGAAATCACAGACTTCCCTAATTCATGAAGCTATCTGGAATATTTATCATAGTCCTCTAGTCCCAGAAGCTATAATTGATATAATTTAGCACCTAATTATTGTTGGTGCATTCATTATATCTTACATTTATCATACATTTATGTAATTTGTAAAACATTAAGGGCAGAAGAATTCCTTAGCTAGGGAGCTTAGATTTTGATAACTAGTGTCATGTTTGATTTACATTCTGAAGTACCCTTTTCTAGTTCTTTCAGTATCTTAATAGTGAATTGTGCTATGACAGTTTTTTAATATTCATCTTTATTAATTTTATTCTGAACATGCACACAAAGTGTTCTGGATCTACAGAGATTATTATCATTTAAGTGATATAATTAATAATAATGATAGTAATAATAATAACTGTGTCAGCATCCCTTTGACCCAGTCCTTACCCCTGTAGTAACACGATGAAAATCAGATGGAAAGATCTACACGAGTGACCAGGGACAAGGAATAAAGAAAAATGCACGTGCTGTGCTTAAGATAGTTGTCTTTAACTCCTCTCCTGAAAGGAGGAAGAAAAAAACTGCTCTTTGGAGATGGGATAGAAAGAATTCTTGGTTTTTATTCTAACCTTTGGAATGTAAATTTAGGGTTTCAATAGTCAGATTAGCCCCCTGTGTCTCCAGTTTTTATAATCTAGAGATGTCTGTAAGGTTCTGGGTCTCATTCTTCCTTGAAATGTAAACACAAACCCCCTTCAGAGTTAGGTTCATCTCTGCAGTTCTCTCACTACTCAAACAGTTGTAACTTAACTTCTCAAGTGTTACACTTAGCCCAAGATCACAAGTTTCCAGCAAAAGTCATGTGGAAAGCCCCAACCCTTTAGAAATTGAAAATATGTTCTCTACACCCTACTCTTTTTTTTTTTTTTTTCCTTGTGAGAAATTTTGAGAATCGTACATTCTGGAGAAGGCAGAAAATAAAAATTCAGAGTTCTTCAAACTGATTACTGTGTTATATTGACTCTTGATAAAGTATATTTTAAATATAAGGCTATTTCACTTTCTTCTAAGACTGTAAAAGTAAAGCAGTCTAAAGTTATATTTGCAGTGGAGATATTTGTTACTTGGACAGTTATGATTTCACATATTTTGTATGGATTTTAATTTTTCATTATTTGATCATAATAGTTACATTGGTCAGAATCTGTTAGCTGCAAATCACTTGAAGCAGGCAAGAATCTTACTACTATAAGTTATGATATAGTCATATAGACCATGGGGTAGCACTGCTAAATTTGAATAATACAACAAATTCTAATTTTTGAGAAAAGAGCTCTCTATGGTGGCTGTAAACTAACAAAATTAAATACGGTAAGAGTAATAAAACCAGGAAAAAGTATGTACTCATATAAAAAAATATAAAAAGGGATGATTTGTACAGTTTTAAATCTTCCTGTTAAATTTTGTCTTTAATAAACTTGTATTTTCTCATAGGTTTTGAACTTTCACATTGTGAGGATCCTGGCATTCCACAATTTGGATACAAGATCAGTGACCAAGGCCATTTTGCTGGTAGCACTATCATTTATGGATGCAATCCAGGCTATACTCTCCATGGAAGTAGCCTTCTCAAGTGCATGACAGGGGAGAGAAGGGCATGGGACTATCCTCTGCCATCCTGTATTGGTAGGATACTGCTTTAGGTTTTCATGAAATAGTTCTATGGAAGTGTTATTAAAATATACTGTACCTTTTCAAGTTATTCAGTCTGTCTACACACAACTCATACTTTAATCAAAAAGTTAATGAATTCATAGCTCAGATTTGTGGAGAGTGAGAGGGTTCTTTTCATAATCTTACCAGTGAGTACATTCTCTTTTTTGGGTAAAAAATGGTTTGAAGCCATTATGTTTATCTTATCTTGATATAAAGTTTAACTCACTACAAAAATATGCTGAAACTCTTAATCATACACATTTATTGAATCACATTGACCAGTTTTGTTTTTTGTGTTTTTTTGGGGTTTTTTTCAGATTTGTTTTTATATACAAAATTATTGCTTATGCTGGTGTCAAGGTGGATTAAAAAACAGTAAACTATTCTCAATAATTTCAAAGTCTTTATTTATACACTTTTTCAAAAACTAAAAATGCATATGTTTTTCTTATGTGTATGTATCATGACATAATTAAATGAATTTCAGTAACAAAAGACAATGTGAGAGTCAGTGATATCAGATATATTGCCTACATGAAGCTATAGATTGATCATTTTCTCTCTTGTTTGTACAGCCGGAGTACAATTTTATTGCTACCATCTTTAGATTGATTAACAAATAACTGGGTATTATGTGAGAAGCAGGGTGGATAGAAAAGTGTTGATAAAGACATCTGCTTTTTTTTTTTCTTTTTTTGCTCCAATATCAAATAGGTGCCACGCTGGAATACTAGGACAATAAAGATATTTAAACAATATCAAAACATTTAAACAAAACACTAACTCCTCAGTAGGGAACAAACATGATTCTTTAGCAATTCTTATTTCTTAATGGCATTTGTGGAAGCACAAATCCATTCTGTGTCAGGCCCATATGGATAAAATTGACTTAAACTTATTTTTTTTTAACAGCTTTATTAAGTTGTAATTGATATCTTAAAAAAATGCACATGTTTAATGTATACAATTTGATGAGTTTGGAGACCTGAACCTTTTGAGATAAATTTTAATGTTTGTTAGTTGATATGGTCAACATAGGAATCTCCATAAAACTTGAAGGAATTCAAATAGAAAAAAAATGAAATGCTAGTTATTAGAGGTCTTGCAACTAATTGCAGTGTTTTTGATGACATGAGTCTTCTATTGGTTTATTAAAACAGTGATTCACACAGAAAGCAAACATACTTTTATCTAACCAGAATGCAATTATAGTGCTTTCCTTTCAGATGGCATCTGAATTTTGGATAGATTATGAGGATAATACTACAGTAACAACCTAAATTGACAAAGCTTGAGATTCTGGAATATGACCAACAATCAACCCACTGTCATTGGTTATGAGAACAATGTAGCACTGATTAGTTCTCTCTGAAGTTATGTTCTTTGATGTGAATATGAAATATATTCAGAAAATCATTAAGGGTTGCAATAGCACAAAAGTATAAACTTGTAAATACTGACTTGCCATGTTGTCTTTAAAATTTAAATCATAAACAAATACATTGAAAAACATATATTTTCCTTATATGTTGAACCAAGGTGAAGACATTTTTCATTTTTTGGAAAAATTTTATGCAAATAGGACATTTGGTCTGGGATCAGAAAGAAGATTTTAATTTTGTTTGCAATGAATCAATGCACTTTATGTTTATGAATCTGCCAACTCAAAATTTAGTGACTTGACACTGCTCAAGATTTCATGTGAAGGGTAATCTTTTTTTTTTCTAATGATGGTTGATCAGGAATAACAGCTGAAACAGTTGGACACATGGTGTGTCATGCTATGACTTCCATGATAACAGGAGATGAAATTCTATTTTAGATGGTGTTCTTTACTGGCAATAATTAATAGCTTTACCACCTGGCCTAAAATCATAATTTTCTATGCCCATTAACCTTAAATATCTATTATGATTATATTTTTGCCTTTGCCAAATAAGAAACTTTTTCTCAATTATATGGATTATTTCTAGGTAATTATGTTTCTGTAGCTTATACATTGAGCAAACAAAAATTAATTTTTGAGACACCATAGCCAAAGAACTTTAACCTGTACACCTTCATTTTTATCTACAAATGTAAGACTTCTGTCAGAATATGAACCCCAGTGTTATGGTATATCACACTGGTTCATTTGAAATCAAAATACCAATAATATTTGTAGCAAAGAAATATGGAAAAAGAAAGAGGTATGTTTAAATTCAAGATAAACACAGTACCCAAAATTCCAGTCTGCCTTGAAGTTGCTTAAAAATTAATCTGGAGGAATGAAGTGTCAACTGTGTTTTCATAAGAAATATATGCCAATAATAGTGATAAATCATTAAAATGATGAAAAATGAATTATTATAGTTATAGAGTTCTAGGTTGTCCAACAAAGTTTTTATTTAAAAAATGAGAAAAACCTCAATAAGTGATGGTAACTTCTTAAGTACAGATATCTTTTCATTTACTTTAAAAATAACTTAAGTTTATTATTATAAATTAAATTAAGCTAATGTTGCAATACAAAATAAACTTGCTTAGCCCTCTGTAGGTATGTGTATCAGTTAGGGTTCTCCAGATAAGAAGGATCAGTAGATCTAGATACAGATCTGTCTGTCTATCTGTCATCAAGAAATGTATTTATTTTGAGGAACTGCCTCATGCAGTTGTGGGAGCTGACAAGCCCAAAATCCAGAGGGAAGGTCAAAAGTCCAGAAACTCGGGCAGGACTTAATGCTGCAGGCTTGAGGGAGAATATCTTCTTGTCTAGAAAACTCCGCTTTTCCTCTTAAGGCCTACCAATTTATTGGATGAAGGCTACCCACATTATCAAGGGTAATCTTAAAGTCAACTGATTGTAGATGTTAACCAGGTCTATAAATAGCAATACCTAAACTAGTGTTTGATAAAATAACTGGGTACTGTAGCCTAGCCAAGTTGACACATAAGACTAACCATCATAGTGTGCTAAAACGTAACACCTAAAATCTTTGAAACAATTTTACCTACATGAATAGAGCCTACAGATTTGAACCATGATATTCGATTGTTATTAGGTCTTTTCCAAATGCTGAAACTTTCTGTCTTTGACCTTCTTTGCTCTAATAATTGAAACAAAACAAAACAAAATCCAAGATGCTTACTTCAGTCATTGAATTTGAGTAAGACAGTAACACTGCAGAGAACAAGCAAAATAAATATAGTAGTATATTCAAATATTTAAGCAAGAAGTAAAATAATATGGATTTGGCTTATTTTTTGGTACTATGATAATCTGGAAAATTTTCAAATGTATAATGTATTACTACACTGTGGTTTCCAGGATTTAGAGATGTAGAACAATATACTAATTAAGCAAACTATTTAGTTTCTCTCTTCTCTCTTCTCTAGAAAGAGAATTCTTTCTAGATTATTTGCTTATCAGAGTAAAATCATTCCAGACATCCCAATATATTAAATATTATTAAAATGGAGAGGGAATTCCCCAGAAGATAAAATTTTTATTATAGTGTATGATGATGCTTACATTTTTAATTTGATAAATTTTATAAAATTTAGAGACCGGTTTGATTTCAGTTTAAATCAAAACTGAACTAGATTTAACTGAAGAAAAATTTAATAAAAATGCCATTTTGACTTTCGGGAGGTTAAAAGCGAAAGAGTTTAGAGTGATTTAAAGGGGAATAAAAGGACAATGAAATTTAGAAGGCCTGAGGGACTGCAGTAAAGCTGATTTTTTCTCAGAGGTGAGGTAGTAAGATGATGAATTATTCAGCCTACAATCAACTAGCAGTGAGCAACTTGCCATCTGTTTCCCCTTTTTACATTATCATTATTTAACAACACATCTTAAAATGTTTGGAAGCCTAAACTCAGAGTTTTGAGTGTGTACTTTTTCAATTCCCTAATTAGGTTTATTATATTATTTTTATATGATCTGACTTGAGATTCTTTTTTTATTGTACAGTATGTTCTTGCTTCAATTAATACCTTAATCTGAGAAAGCATATACAAATATATACTTTCAATAAGAGGAGAAACCAATCTCTATTTTCCTTCAGGTGAAAAAATATATACTCTTGAGAAATTTGTAGATTGTTTAGAAAGATTGGCATTAAATTGTGACTTAAAATTGAATTAATTTTTTACTAGCTGAATGCGGAGGTCGTTTTAAAGGAGAATCATCAGGAAGAATCTTATCTCCTGGTTATCCCTTTCCGTATGACAATAATCTGCGTTGCATGTGGATGATTGAGGTAGATCCAGGAAACATTGTCAGGTAAATGGATTTTATTATTTCAAAATGACCAGGGAATCTGAATTTCCCTGATCAGCCCCTATATACAATATCAATTAATATCAAGATTTTTCAATGTTTTTTAACCTTGGCAAAGAAAAACATGGTTTTGATATGTTTAAAATATGAAAAAAAAAGTATTCACAAGCATGATTTATTGATTTGTGGTCCACAGCAGTAGTTCATACAGCCCCTTAGAGAGAAGTGTTTCAGTTATAAGAGGGCACAGAAGGTGCGAATTTTTCCTACTTGTTGGCGATGCTATACTTTCAGTTCTGCATGACTTAAGACGCTGAGTCCATCATTTTGATAGGTATACAGAGTTGTGCAGATCACTGTCATGAGTTCAGCCTCATGAACGTTTAGAAGAAATAAGAATGGAAGAGGACTCAGTACCTATTCCCTGTCTTCCCTAGATTTAGGCATATCTCTGAAGCATTTGCTTTCTTCCCACGCTCTAACCATGTTAGCGTTCTGTTCCTGCTGAGTTTAGTTAGGTGGCTCACAGTTCTTCACATAATTTCCTCTTAGATGATGGCGGAACCGTAGCCTCCTAAATTAACACCAGTCAGGTTTCCAAGGCGCACCTGCTCTCAGTTCTAGTTTAACTATTATTGTTATGACTAGGGATGAATTAGTAAATGAACAAATTCCCCTTGACATATGAGCTAGCTATTGTGTTATCACTCACAAAACAGTGACATTAAGAATTGCTGCTTTATATGAATGGATTTTCAAACAGGCTTATGGGTGATGAAGGCAGTTTTATGAAAAACAAATATTGTCCTTCAAATAACATGCTGCAAGGTGTACTCCATGTATTGTTGGATGCAGTGTGAACTGGTACATTACTTTTGCAAGGCAATTTGCAGCTACAAATTGAATCGAACCTCAGCCTACTTTTCTTTAAGATAGGTCACGTATTGTTTTGTTTTAAATATTAGAAATGGTAAATGTGAAAATATTAAATTCAACAGAATTCTGGGATTTTTAAAAATTAAAGAAAAATATTTGATATTAAATTGCAACCCAGATCACATATCACACATGAATGTGGTATATGTGTGTGTGTGTGTGTGTGTGTATATATATATATATATATATATATGTATATGTATATATATATATATATATATATATATATATATGTATGGAGAGAGAGAGAGAGTTGAGCATGTTGATACGATTGGATTTCTAATCTTTGGCATTAGGCGCAAAAAAATCAGACACTAATTTTGTCTAGATTAGACACAAAGCAAAATAGATTTAACATGAAACTTTTTTTTTTTCCTTTTTTGTGCATTTTTTTTGGGGTAGACACTTTCACATTAAGGAAGTTCCCTTTTACTCCTAGATTACTGGGTGTGATGATTATGAATGGATACTGAATTTTTTAAATACTTTTTCTGTGTATATTGAGATCTTCATGTGATTGTTTTCCTCCTTATATCTGTCACTGTGGTGAAATGTAATCGTTGGTTTTTGAATGTGAACCATTTTTGCATTTGCGGAATAAACCTCATATGAGTCTGATAAAACAAACAAAAAACTTGAAACAGTGGAAATAACACATACTATGGAATTAGATAACTTGAGTTCAATTCATGACTCTGCCACCCTTTGGGCAATCTTATTTAATCTATCTCAACCCCATTTGCTACATTTGTAAAATTGAGATAAAAATTGTTCCTGCTTCATTGGGTCATTGTAACAATTAAAGGAAGAAAATCGATGTAATGCATTTTGCACAGTGCCTGGCACACATGAGATCCTCTAAGTGTCACCTGCCATTGCCACAGTTAAAAGTCATGAACACTGAAAAGAATGTACAGATCTTCCTCGGGTTACATCCTGATAAACTCAACGTAAGTTGAAAATATCATAAGTTGAAAATGCATATAATATAACTAACGTACTGAACATCATAGCTTAGCCTAGCCTACCTTAAACATGCTCAGAACACTTACATTAGTCTACAGTAAATCATCTAACACAAAGTCTATTTTATAATAAAGTGTTGAGTATCTCATGTAACTTTATTGAATACTATAGTGAAAGTGAAAAACGGAATGGTTTTATGGGTATATTATGGTTGTAAATGTATTGGCGGTTTGTCTTTGTGATCTTGTGACTGACGGAACTGTAGCTCCCTGCCACTGCCCAGCATTGTGAGAGAGTATCATACAGCATATCACAACTGGGAAAAGATCAAAATTCAAAGTACAGATTTTACTGAATGCATATCTCTTTTGTACCATCTTAGAGCCAAAAAATCCTAAACTGAATCATCATAAGTCAGGGATAGTCTGTATACCTAAAGTTTTTATAATTTGCAGAGGTGATGTAATAGTACATTTAACCATATTCTAAAAAAAATTATACTGCTCAAGAAAAATTCATTAAGTTTATATATGCAGTTTACATAATTCATTTTTATCTGATAGAATAAAAGGAATATCTAGTATAAGCAAGATGAATATTTGTTATATTCTTTATTTAAAACTGAGTCCATGTTTAAGATAATCAGAGATATATGGTTCTCCCACAGCCTACAGTTTCTTGCTTTTGATACGGAAGCATCGCATGATATACTCCGAGTTTGGGATGGTCCACCAGAAAATGATATGCTTTTAAAGGAAATTAGTGGTTCTCTTATTCCTGAAGGAATCCATAGCACCCTCAACATAGTAACCATCCAGTTTGACACGGACTTTTATATCAGCAAATCTGGATTTGCAATTCAATTTTCAAGTGAGTTATTTTTTTATTTCTTCAATAAAAAATAGGAGTGCTATTTAAATAGTTCTGTTTACTGCTCAAACTTTAATTTTAAAATTTTAATGATCTTAAATATTCCTATTTCTAGTCTTCTTATTCATCTGGAGTTAAGGTAAAACATAGAAAAAAGAAATACAATTAACTTTTAATTAATTAATTGTTGAGCCCTTCTCTCCAATTGTCAAACCAATTTTCCATAAAGTAAAGATGGTGTTAAAATAATTCAGCAAATGAAATAATTACATTATACAGCTTTTAATTTGAATTTACTGTAAAATTATATTTTAAAATGTACAATTTTTGGAGATAAGGAAGGAAATGAATATTTGCCATTAAAAGAAAAGCAACCCTACATTTTTACTAATTTTATTTTTCTTCTGTTAAAGATCTTAATTATATATTCACAGGAAGCTTTGACAAAATATTTTAGATCTACTATTAAATTAAAGATTTCCTACAACAATGAAATATCATTCATTATAATTACTAGTGTTCATGGCCTTTTTTCTTTTTATGGCACTGCTAAGTGGTTAAATATATGCTGTTCTGTAAAACGGATTTTGGTTTAATGGCTGGAGAAACTAAATGAAAACTCAAAACTTTTAGTTGCTATTTTTTCACTCTTATTACCAACACACATTATCTCTTTGAGAAAAATATCTAAGGGATCTTCTAATTGTATAGGCTTAAAAAGTCCTATTAATTGAAACTTATTGAGATTTCCAACATCATCTATGGGAAGAGTGCAAACCAGTATTCTTCAAATGTGCCTTAATTCAAATCCTGTCTTCTTACTAATTGCTGACTTTGGACACCTTACCTCATCACCTGAGTCTGAGTTTTCTAATTCACATAGGAATAATGATGCTCATATCATAAATAGATTATTAGGATTTAACATGATCACGTGTGCACAGTTCTTAGTATTGAGTAGTAAATAGTTGGTGCCCAGTGAACTATTATCATTATATGAATAAATGTAAAATTGGAACCCTTTAGAAAAAGCATGAAGGGCTTTTTTAACGACTGGCCTGAAAATATACCACTTTAGGTTAACAACTGGTCAATACAAATATATAATTAACTTGACAGACCATTTGTTCATGGAAGACAGTTGTTTGGCATAATCGACTAAAGTAAATGAATTGTTTTGTGTTATAAATAAAGTTAATGTGAGAGAGGTGTACATCAGCAGAGTCAATATCTTTCAATTTGTACCTTTAGTGTATCTTTTGAGACAAAGAAAAAAGGAATGAAAAATAAGAGAATGATTATGTAATTAATAAACATAAATGGCTTGTAATTCTGAAACACTTATAAATGAAACATTGTTCATATTTATATCTTCTATTTTCTACTGTTTATTTCTCCTTTTTTTGAAGTTAGGAACAATTTGTCAGCAAACTGCTTATGATTGCTGTTCAATTTCAGTTATTTATAATGGTAGTTTGGCAACCAACAGCTCTCCTTTCATTTACCTTAAATTAGTAAGGTTTTACACTTAAATGGTTATTTGTGATTAAATGTCTGAATGCAGTCATGTGAAAAGGTGCTTCAGGCTATTGTTTGTGAATGCCAAGTACATCTGATTAATAGAAACAGACTGCTTTATATGCATTTATGGAATTTTTAATGCACATTTGTCTGTGAAATTAGCAATACATTTTTATATTTATTGCATTTGTAGGGCATATTAAAGTTATGGAAACAATATGTATCATACCAGAGTTTTAATAACTCTGCCTCCATAATATTCTTTTAAGATGCATAGAAATGTGTACTATTGATCTGAGACTAAAAACCTGTTCATTGAAATAAAATTACCTGGAGAGTTAATATATTGTGAATAGCATCAATCAATGAAAATTAGTCTCTGGGTTGGAGATCTTCTGTAACTTATGCCTATACAGCTTTATAAGTGTTCAGATTTCAAATGTGAAAATAGTTTTTTCATGAATGAGATCTTTCTTGGTGCCAAGAACCGTAAGTAGTTTGTATGATCTATTTAATCCTCACAGAAGCCATATGAGATATGTTGTATCATCCGCATTTACCAAACAATACACTGAGGTTCAGAAAGTGAGTTAATTTGTTCAAGGTCACACCCTAGCAGATAGATGCCTGCAGCTGTGACTCAAATCCACCTATGTCTGAAAGGAGATTAACACTGTGCCTGGTGCATAGTAAATGCTTAGCAGTTATTACTACTCTTTTGCTATCCTTATTTATTATTTATTAATATTCTAGAGGAAATACAAAGATTTTAATTATGCGTTATTAGTTACAATGAAGTTCTACAATTTAATCAGCTTGTCTTTCTGATTATGCTTACAAGAACCACATCTAAGGTCACACTTCCAAAAAGCAGATGATTTATACAAGTGAAGCAGTGAGAAGGAATAAAGGAAAGCTGGAATGTGTACATTCCCATTTAAAAGGGACAGTTGCCCCCTCTGGCTAAAGTCATTTTGCCCTATAGGAAGACAGACTAATTTTTAAGTGGAACTTGGAATAAAGAGTTTTATGTAAAGTCATCTAATTGTCAAAGAAAACAACTCAACTAATCTTAAAGAGAATATTAAAGTCTATAGTCCAATAAATCATGACTATGGGTCAAATTTGGCTTGCAGGTCAAAATTTGCCACTTGAGGGTTTTACCTGAATTCCTTTTCCCAAGATAAATCTATCTCATGTTACCCATTTATTCATTTGTTCATTCGTTCATTCTAGGAGAGTCTATTAAAGGACCAGATAGTAAGCATCTTTATCTCCAGCTATTTCTCGAGTGCATCTTTCCTTTCACTTAGGCAAATCTTCTTAGTTACATAAACACACACACACACACACACACACACACACACACACACACCCTGTACTGTTTTCTGTCCCTAAAGTTTCTTTTACTTTAAATTTTTTTCTTAAGCCTTGCTCATTCTTCCAGACTCAGCACCAAGACCTCTCTTTATAAAATATTTTCTGCCCTCTGTATAAAACATTTTTAAATGTTTATAAAACAATCTCTTTTTAAAACATCCTCTGACCTCTCTTTATAAGACAAATTCCAGCCCATGCTCTAGGCACTAGCTATAATTTTTTTCCAAATAAAGATGTGAAAACATGGTTTATCATTTCATTGTTCTGAAGATGTTTTAATTATATGAACTTTGCCTCTCTAAATGTCTGTAAAGAGCAAACACTCTATTTAGGGTGATCATGTAATTTATTGTTGAAATCTAAGATAACTTTTGAGAGTAAAAGGGGACACTTAAAAATTAAGCTGGACAACAGGCATAAACTAGAACAATAGTAACCAAATCAGTTTGTATCATTATTTTAATTGTCAGATTTTCATTCTGTTCCCATTCCGCCCACCATCACCACCACAATGCCTGTTCCTTTTTTGAGCAAAGAGCTGAGTGTCAAATAATAAATTAAAAAAGGAATGAGTCAGGAAATAGCAGCAAAACAGTCTTAAGCAACAAAATGCAACCAACGAAATGGATTTCAGTGAACTTGGTGCAAAGTGAATTTAACTGAAATGTAGGTCACATACCAACTTCATAATCACTGTCAAGCCACTATCAGCAGCCTCATGCCTTCTATTTCATGATCTATTCATTCTTTGTAGTCTTTTGCTTTGCCTCTTGGTGTTATATTCTGCAAGACTCTTTTGCTTAATCACAGCTACTTAAGTCTGACATGGCTACCTCATGCTGTCCTATGTTCTGCCCTTGGTTCTCAGCAGTCAGCCTCTATATATATCTCCTACTTAAATTTGTAATCTGCTTGTCTCATCCCACTTTAGTTCCTCAGGGAGGACATCTTTAAGTATCATGCTGTCATTTGCCCACAGAATAGTTGATTTTGACAGAGCGTTTTCTGTGCTCTTCACTCTTTGACATCTCTGTTAAGAATATGCCCCTGCTGGATAATACAAAATACCAAGGGCCATATATTATGCTGTTGAAAATTCTCAAGGAGATGGATTCCTTAGTCATGAGACATTGATGTCTCCCGACCTTAAAGGACTGCACGGTGCCCCTGCATTTGTTCCCATCCTCATTATTACTGCCTACACTGCTGTAGCAGTCGACTAGCCACTCACTTCGTTGTCTCTCCAGCCAGACTTTTCTCTACATTTCTACCTGACTGATGTTTTGAAAATATAAATCAGACATCACTCCTCTGTTTAAAATTCTTTTATGGCTACACAGTCATAAGTTCAAAACTGTGGAATTACATTTAAAGCCTCCACAATTTGCACCCAAATTACCTGCCAGCTTCATCTCTCTATTCAGTTACATACATCTAGTCATCTAACTGCACTGTCCTGAAAAGACATTGACCTTTCACATTTCTGCTTCTTTTGCAAACTCTCTTCCATGTTCCTGTAACACTTATGTCCACATTCAAATATCCGTAAATTCTTAGTCATTTTCCAAGGCCCAGGTCAAATGATACTTTAGGTACTAATGAACTTCTAGGCAGAATTAGTCACTCCCATATCTGCAGTGCCCTGGCACTATGTGTGTATTATATTAGAATGGCTGTATATCCTCGTTTGCCCAAGACAGCCCTGGTTTATGCCTATTTTCCTGGCATCCTGACTTGTTTGACATTTGGTCTGTATTTTCCATTTTCAACAAAGTATCATTATTAATAGTTCTGTTAAAATAGCCAAGGTGTATTTATTAGCTATTGTCTTTGTGTTTGATCTCATCTAGTAGTGTGCGAGATATATTCCCAGTGCTCAGAGTAATTATAATACATGATTAATTTTGAAAGACAAATACTGATAACCCATCTCTATTTCCCAGTCTTTTGTGGATGCCAGGTAACTTACACTTCCCTTTCATGGATAGCATATAGGGCTTTTGTAGATAAAATGAAAATATTCTCAGATATTAACATCTAACCCATTCTGATCTTAGATGGTATTGGGAGAACTATTTGATACTGTTGCCCTGCCAGCTATTTTGTATAACAGCAAGTTATGTCATAATCTATTCTGTGGCTTGAAAGATACATAAAGCTGTCAGGCCATGAGTTGGCCAAATCACTGAGAAATATGTGTTTTTGAAATATGCACAAAAGTAGAGGTTGCACAGATGTGCTGTAGAGCTATAGTCTGAATGTTCTTGCCATGAGTGTTTGTTATTTATTTTATGGGATAAATTAACAATTATTTATTTTATCATACTGTTTTATTATTTTACGATAGACATTTATGGCAGCAGTGGGATAGAAAGTACATACTGAATATTCATGTCTTAAGAAAGCTTAATTCCACCAAGGTTTCTAAAAGAAAGTTCAGCTGAAGGAGGCTGTCAGGAAGACCCAGCAGAGATCAACAAGGATGTCAGACAAACTTATTCTCGCAAAATTTGAAACTAAACCCAAAAAGATAGCAGGAAAGGATCTAGAAGAATTTTTGTTTATTATGATTTGTGAATCAAAGCATTTTAGTACATCCAGAAACACATTTTTAAAAAAGTGGGGAGTTCCACATGATCCCATTTCAATTAAACATAGTTAGGTAAATTGTAAAATTATTTTTAGAGGGTAAATCACGTACTGATTGGTTATTTTTCTGTACAATCAAAAATTAGTAGAATACAGAATAAAATGAGACTTCCTTGGCTTGTATATTATATTAACATTCTGTTAAGCTACGGAGGGGGCAATTTTATATTCTAAAATATGAAACATAATTAAATGGTGATTTGGAGCCATGATAATACATCAACAACATCTTTGTCATTTTAAAGTACCTGATGTATTAAATTGATTATTATTATGATTATTTTAAAGTACCTATCTACTATAGCTATGTTCTTTTTAGTTGAATTATTTCCTAAATAAAATTTCTCCCTGGTTTTGGATTTATCCCTGGGACCCTGATATCATTGGTATTAATAGACCAATTTTTCCTAATAACTTGTTAACCTCATGTGAAAGATGGGATATTTTGATTGAGAATGTAGTATATATGATATTAAACATGAGATTTAGACCTAACAGTATATTAATATTTTAAGATATTGATACTTGATATTGTTATTTTATGAACAAATTGCCTACAAATTTTAATATGATAAGTTGTTGGAATACCTGTTTGGGTTAACTACATGGTTCTTAGACTTTTATTACTTACATATTAAGGATTTTATACAAGTTGCTCATAATGTCTGCTAATCATCAAAAATTTTTTTTTTAATTTTGATGTGCTAATCATCAAAAAACCCAATAACAAGAGTCTGTCATACAGAGTGAAGTAAGTCAGAAAGCAAAAATCAAATACCGTATGCTAACACATATATATGTAATCTAAAAAAAAAAAAAAAGGTCATGAAGAACCTAGGGGCGGGGCGGGAGTAAAGACTCAGACCTACTAGAGAATGGACTTGAGGACATGGGGGCAGGGAAGGGTAACCTGGGACAAAGTGAGAGAGTGGCATGGACATTTATACGCTACCAAACGTAAAACCAATAGCTAGTGGGAAGCAGCCACATAGCACAGGGAGATCAGCTCAGTGCTTTGTGACCACCTAGAGGGGTGGGATAGGGAGGGTGGGAGGGAGACGCAAGAGGGAGGAGATATGGGGAGATATGTATATGTATAGCTGATTCACTTTGTTATAAAGCAGAAACTAACACACCATTGTAAAGCAATTATACTCCAATAAAGATGTTAAAAAATAAAACAGTAACATATCAATTAAAATAAAAGAAAATCGATGATGAAAATGCAACTTGTACACAATGTATGTTAACATACATGGGGATCATGTGATGTCATTGACCATGTGAAAACTAGAAGACATAAATCTGTTTAAAAAAAAGCATGACTTTTCATTTAGAACAAATGAAAACTCTACTAATTTCATCACTTTATGTTCTAAATTCTCTTCTGCATGTATGAAAAGTGTTAACATGCCAGCTTCCTTACCAGAAGAACTTCCCAAATAGTTAAATGAGTCCAATCTTATATGTCACATCAGTAACATTAATCACCTCAAATATTTTAATTCCAGCAAAAGTTTTATTTTTTACCTCCATTTTATGAAGCAGAGTATAGTCTTTGAAAGTTTATTGTGATAAAGATGAAACATCTCATATTATAAATTTAGTTACAATTTTAACATTTCAATAATTAAACTTACTTAGACTTATTTTATGGTCCAGCATATATTTTTCTAGAAGAACCATGTGCATTTGAAAAGAATGTACATTTGCCATTATTGTGAATTAAATACCAATTAGATACAGTTGGTTGATAGCATTGTGTTTGAAGTGTTCTATATTAGTACTGATATTTTGTCTACTTTTTTTTTTAATCCACTAATGAAAGAGTAGCATTGAAATGCCCAACAGCAATTGTGGATTTGCCTGTTTATTCTTTCTATCTTATTGTGTCCTGTCATGTTTGTGTATCATGAAGATCTGTTACTAGGTGTGTACGTTTGAGATGCTATGCCTTCTTAATGAGTTGACTGTTTCATTAGAATGAAGTAGCTTTCTTTTTCTCTGGTAATTTTCCTTGTCTTGAAGTTTGCATTGTCTGATATGAATATCTTATAATTAGTGTTTGCACGGTATTTCATATAGCATCCTTTTAACTTGTTAGTGTCTTTATATTTAAAGTAGGTTTCTACTTTAAACAGCACATGATTGAGATAGTACTTGCTTGAGTCTTGTTTTTTTATACAGTTTGAAGATTTCTGCCTTTTAATTGTAGTCTTTATTTTTTTCATCTTTATTGGAGTATAATTGCTTTACCATGTTGTGTTAGTTTCTGCTGTATAACAAAGTGAATCAGCTATATGTATACATATATCCCCATATCCCCTCCCTCTTGCATCTCCCTCCCACCCTCCCTATCCCACCCCTCTAGGTCGTCACAAAGCATGGAGCTGATCTCCCTGTGCTATACAGCAGCTTTCCACAAGGCATCCACTTTACATTTGGTAGTGTATATATGTCAGTGCTTCTCTCTCACTTCGTCCCAACTTCCCCTTCCCCCGAATTGCTGTCTTTAAATCATTAGACCGTTCACACATAAGGTAATTGTTATGGTTTGGTTTGGCTGCCGTATTGTTATTTACTTTTATTGGACCCACCTGTGTATTTCCACCATCATTTTCTTCCCCTCTATTAACTTATTGGCTAAACATTTTGGAGGTGGGGGTGTACTTGCTCTAATATTAATAGCATACATCTTTGATCAAAACCTACCATTAACTTCTATTACACACCGTCATATATAATGTAAGAATGATAGTGTATTTACATTTCCCCCTTCTTTCCTTTGGACTGTTGTTTCCATTTATCTTACTTCTATTTATATTAACACCACAATACATTTTTTAAACTTTAAGCGAACAATTATCTTTTAAATATTTTTTAAATGAGACAAAGATCACATATTAAAATTATAGTGTTAAGGATAAGGCTATTTGTTTTGTGATAATAATACAAATATAAATTTTGGTGACACACAACTTCATGGCAAAAACAAAGCTCTTATAAAATTAAGAAACAGATATATACTTAGAATTGGTTGTGGTGTACATATAATTCATAACTGCAACCAAGCAAATTCTACCCATCACAATAAAACTGTCATTAAAATTTACAGATATTTTTATATACAGCAAAATAATTGAATTACATTTTTTGTGTGTATGACAAAGTAATGCTGATTCAAAAATAAATAAACTTTAGTATGTCAGTACCAGCTTCTGTTTTCTCTACTCATTGTCATTCAGACTTAGAAAAGTTTGCATCTCTGAAGCACTCTTTTTCATAATCAACCAAAATGCCCTACTATGGTTTTGAAATTTTTGATAATAAAACCTTTAAATTTGGTTGATTTATATTAAAATCATATGAAAATCTTTAATCAAAATATTCAGTTATTGGCATGTTAAAGATCTTCAGCTTTTGAAAATTTTGGTGAATTATAATTATTGAAAACAAAGTTTGGAAATAGGAAGACATTTAAATGCTATTTTTATGAAAGTTAAAAGTTAAAACACTGTATAAAATTAAAATTTGAAACTATTATTGTCCTGTAGTATGATTTGACTTGTGAAAAGAGAGTATCTTTTGATGAAGTTCTTATTTTTTAATCAGATTAAATTTATATTTTATACTCTAATAGAATAAAATTGAGAAAACATACAATTATACAGCTTACAAGTGAAGTATTCCAAAAAAAAATCATAATTTAAGACAACTTGGTAAGCTTTATATTATAAAAATTTTTGTCAAGAAAGGTATCTGAAAAGAAGTAAAAATTTACTATCTGTGAAAATACTTAAGCTGAAATATTTACACATTGTTGTATGAAATAAAATCAAATTGAAACTTTCCTCTATTTTAAAGAATTAGTCCTAAGCCTACCAGATACCTCAATACCTATAAAGAAAAACCTTTCTCAATTAAAAATAGTATGGCCTGTAGAGACCTCTGTTAACATGCCAACGATTTAAAATGTATTAAAAATACCTTTAACAATACCAATAAAAATAAGAATATATTGAAAACCACATACTTAAGAAAAAATAGTAAAATGACATTAAATATGTCTAGGAAACCAGTTAGAGAATGTACATTTGTACCACAAATGATCATTTTGCTTATCTTATTTTTAATGTTTAATTAACTCATATAAAGATGTTTTTGTGTGCACAGACATGGCATTTTAATTTTTTAGAAATTATTTTTAGTAGTTTTTGCATAGATACTTATTTTGAAAAATTCATCAATGTAATATTATCAATCTGGTAAATCAGTACATATTTTTAATTACATAATTTGAATTACTTTTAGCTTTTTATTTCATGCCCACAATTTTTCACTTTCAATGACAAACGTCACCTGATTTTAATAAACATTTTATTATATTAAAGACATATACACATCTGCTGTCTTTCTTAGACTGTGTTCCTTTGAAGCGCAAGGTTTATCCTATTAATATTTGTGTCACCAGAACTTGGCATTGTACCTGGTATTTAATACTTAGTAAATGTTAAATGAAACTGATTGAGTAGGAAATTTTTTAATAATGTAAAATTGAAAGCACACTGGTATTATATACTGTCAGTCAAGACTAATGTAAAACAATATTTATATGTTTTTACTCTTTTTTTGCTCACTAATTCTGGTGATCTCCAAATATTAGAATTCAATTCTGAATTAGACTTCTATATAATCCCTTATAATCCTTGGATATAAAATCAGTTTCCTGTTTAGGTACCTTTGACAGTCTTCAACCTAACATGCCTTTTGATTTCAAAGAAATTAGACCAGTGATTTTATTTTCACTTTTGTCCATGTATTAGAGCACAAGAATCAATGATGGTATGGAGGTGTTGGTTCTTATTACAGTTCATCCCCAATATAAAACATACTTGGCTTATAGTGGGTGCACAACAATTACCTGGTGAAATAAATGAGTAAATATGTGTTTTAAAAAGGTATTTCTATATAAAGTACTTGGAATATATTATAACACTAGCTTTGTGGTTTCTTTTGCATTGGCAGCTTTGTTTCTCTCTAGAGGTGACAGGAGGAAAATCTCTGTCATGCTGCTATCTACTTTAACCTGACTTGCCATATCATTAGATGTATCCTTAGAAACATAATAAAATTCTAAAGATAGACACGTTCCTGAGTAGCTGGCAGAGTGTAGGCCTAATAATGACGTTGAACATTCTTTGTAAAATTGATGGATCTTGTACAAAGCAGGGACTCAGTCAAGGGCAAAATTCTCCAGGGTGAAATCCACCTCTAGGTTACCATCTGCATTTCACATATTTTCCGATTGATTTGATTCTAGATGGGATTTCCTTCCAGGTTAAATATTCCCATTACCCAGCTTGATTTCCTTATAGATAGTGAAGTGGAGAATATCGTGTCATTTCTTAGTCAATACAAAAATATAAGACAATAGAACTGGAAGAGAAGAGTGTAAGGCCTTGTGAATACCAAATTTGGACTGTGACCTTGCTGAAGTGTCTTGACATATTGCAAAAAAATATACAACAACTTCTTAGACAAACTACACAGTGAATAGTAAAATCTACTGGTCTTTAAAGATTTATCTCAGAGTTTATATTTTCATAGAATTATACCATATAATTGTTAGAATAGAACCTTAAGATTATTTTCTAATACTAAATCAGGCAGGTAGAAAATTATTACTATGTCAATTTTACCGATGAGGCAGTTAAAATTCAGGGAACTAATACAACCTGGTCAGTGTCCCCTTCTTACAACAGTACAGATTACAGTACAAGTCTTCTGCTTTTGATTTTATCCAGCTGTATAGAATCTAAGGTTTTTCTCTTTTGAAAGTTCTTGAGATAAACAAGTTTATACCAAAGAGTCTACTTTCTGAATGGAAAGGACACACAAGAACTTATGAGTGATTTAAGTGTATTTATTCTTTGTTGCACAGAGCAATGCCATAAGCAAACTGGACTGTTAATTTGCCCAAGGTCACCAAGATGGTAATTCAGACATTATCTCTGAATTATCATCCATAATATAGTCGAAACTTATACATGTGCTAGTTAGGACTGTGAAATATGTATTAGGTGAGGTGCACATTTCCAATTAAATTACACTCTCAATTAGATGAAACAAATATAAAATGAGAAGTCAGAAGTATATTTACAGTACTGATGAGTTGTAAAAATGGTGAGAACTCAGTCATTTTCTGTAGTATTTAGTGCTATCAGTATTGTTCTGAAAACAGCCTCAGGTTATCCAGATAGATTAATTAAAGCAAATTAAAATGTAATATAAATGTTGTTACTGCGGTCTTGGAATAAATGTTTCCCAGTGTCAAACAAATGCTAAATTATAAACAAACCTTAAGCATGCATTGAAATGACTAGCTGTAATTTTGTTCATTCATTCACCCATTCATTCATTTCACACACTTTTTAAAAAATAAATTTATTTATTTATTTATTTATTTATTTATTTATTTATTTATTTATTTATGGCTGTGTTGGGTCTTCGTTGCGGTGCACGGGCTTCTTATTGCGGTGGCTTCTCTTGTTGCAGAGCATGTGCTCTAGGCACACAGGCTTCAGTAGTTATGGCACATGGGCTGAGTAGTTGCGGCTCTCGGGCTGTAGAGCACAGGCTCAGTAGTTGGGGCTCGTGGGCTTAGTTGCTCCGCGGCATGTGGGATCTTCCTGGACCAGGGCTCAAACCGGTGTCTCCTGCATTGGCAGGCGGGTTCTTAACCACTGCGCAACCAGGGAAATCCCCCACACATATTACTTGAACTATTTTATTTTATTTTATTTTATTTTTTCATTGAAGTATAGTTGATTTACGGTGTTGTGCCAATCTCTGCTGTACAGCAAAGTGACTCCGTTACACACATATAGACATTCTTTTCTTATATATTCTTTTCCATTATAGTCTATCACAGGATATTGAATATAGTCCCCTATGCTGTACAATAGGACCTTTTTGTTTATCCTTGATGAACTATTTTTAACTATTGTGAAAGATTCTCTTCAATTTCCTATATATAAGGACAGTTTATTCCTAGGGTGTAGCAACGCTTGATTTGATAAGGTCCCATGTTGCTTAACAATAAATTCACTAACTCTTTCAGTGGATTTAGACTATTGGTGAAGATTAAAAGCATTGTAAAAACAATTCCTAAGAAATGCTAATGTAAACTTTCTTAACTTGAGCATAAACTCTTTAAATTTACATACTTATTTATATATAATTAGCATGTGAATAACATATCTTGAAAAATTATTTTTACTGTATACGATAAGTAGTTATGAAATGGTATTACTTTTACATATCTATTTTTTTCACACCCTGAGTCATGAGAATTTTTAAGAAAAAACTGTTATGGATACAAGTTGTTTTTGGTGGAATAAAAACAGTTCAATTTTAAAGGAAAACTTTGTCATTACAAATTTATTTCTGACTTATTATAATAACCAGATATAAAAATTCATTTTGTTAGAAGTAAATGCTACCATACAGAATAAAATCACTTGCATAAAAAATAAAGTAATATTACAAGATTTTGTATGTTTGCTAATGTTCAGTTTATTTCTTATGTCAGTGATTTTACATTCTGTGGTGAAATTATTTCTAACAAAAGTATTTGTATCTGGGTATTATATTAAATTAGAAATAAATATGCAATGAGAAATTTTTACTTTAAAATGGAACAATATTTATTTGATTTTATTGATATCAATAGCATAGGAAAATTTTTTATACATAGGTGAAATTTAATATTTTTTACATTTTTATTTACAAAAATTTGAAAATTAAAAGATTTTATGATTTTGCAAGTGTTTTGGACATGGTAAGCTGAGGGGCCTATTAGATATACAAGAAGTTAAATAGACAGTTGAATAGAATGGTCTGAAGCTCAGGAAAGACATTAAGACTGAATATATAAATTTGGGAAGCACTAAACTAAAAACAGCATTTAAAACCATGGGATAAGGTGAAGTTATCCAAGGAGAAATTGTAGAAAGATGGGAGCAGAACCATTAAGAACTAATCCCTGAGGTACTACAGCTCTCAGTCATTGGGTTAACAAGGTAGAGATAGCAAAAGATACCAAAAAGAGCAGCAAATAAGCCAGGAAAGAGAACTAGCAGTCTGATGACTGAGAGCCAAGAAAAAAAGTGCTGTGACAAATATTGCTAAGATGTTTCTGAAAAAAGAAGGCACTAAGTTATCATTGAATTTGGCAGCCTAGATTTAACAAGGACAGTTTAGTGAATACGTCTGATGCATGGCAGATGAAACTGGAGACAGTTGTATAGATATCTCCCGCAGGACAGATGTTTAATAGGTTTCCTACTAAAGAAAGGAGAGAAATGAGAAAAATAGTTGGAAGAGAATGGGAATGTAATGAGGATTTTGGTTGTTTATTTAAGATGGAAGTTGGAAGCCACATTTGTATGTTTTTGAGAATGACCCAGTACAAAAGGAAAACCTAGTGATTCAGAAGAGATGAAAAATGTTCAGGAATGAAGTCCTTGAGAAATAGAAAGGTTTTAATACCAGCAGGACAAGAACTAGGGTTAGCCTTACATAGAGAAAAGGGCACCTTCTTCGCTGCTACAGGAGAGGAAGTAGCGAATATGGATGCAGACGCCAAAGATTTGGTGAGGGCGCGCCTATCTTATTGCTTCTACTCTCTTAATGAACTGTAAGGAAAGAAATCACGAAAAAGAGAGGACAGGAAGAGCAAGAATGAGAAAAACAATTGGAAGGGAAATGTTCTTGTTACTGCAATTACTTAATACCATTTGACACATATATGGCTAAATTTGGCATATATCAGGTTAAATTTTATTTTTATTACTTCTAATAATACCCGCAAAATAACCTTGAGTCTTTCTTTTTTGCTTCCCTTTATGGTGAAATATCAGGAGCAAGAAAATTTTTGTGTGTAGTGAAGGGTTATAAACTGTTCTTGCCTTTCTGTTTCGATGTAAGTCTAACTTTTTTGCCCAATTCTTTTGTTAATAAACAACTGTCACAGTTCCATTAGTAGGGTATGGCTTTTTATTGTTTTATCTGGTAATGGGATAGGTTTGTGCTGAGACAATATACTCTAATGGCTAAGAGCCCTGCTGTTTCTTGATTCAAATTCCATCTCTGCTAAGAGCAAACATTTCACATCATGGAGGCTTATTTTACCCATTTAAAGTAGGGATAATAATACTTCATAACGATTTGTGTTTTAGCCTAAGAGTATAAACTTAGCTTCTAGTTCAGTGTTTTGCACAATGTATGCTCTCAATAGAGACAATAATAGTAATCATCATTATTTTATTGGTATCTATTCTGATTGCCCTTCACGTTGAACAGCTACATCTCTTTCTTAGATACACAGATTTATTTTAGTTTGACAAAATATACACCAATGGAATCCTGTGAATAAGACTGTATTGTTAATATCTGTGCAATTTTTTTAAGTAAGAAATTAATACATTTAAAACTAAGTGTTATAAATATGTAGGTTTTTGGACTATTCCAATCAGAATGATAGGCAGGTAGGTAGCTGCTCTTCTGATTTTAAAATGACAATAAAGATTAATAACATATTTTAGAAATTTCAATTTAAGTCATTATTTCACTTGAACTTAATACTATAGTTCACACTTTCAGCATTTTTTATTACAAACACTCTATCACTTTTACTTAAGAAATATCCCTCGGTTATGGTCTCATGTCTGCATAGGACACTTCATCCACTTTAAGTAACTATGTGATGTTGGTCAGGCTTCTTATCTTTTTTTAGCCTCAATCTTCTCATTGGGAAAATATGGATACTAATAGTACCCAGACTTCTTGTGAATCAAATGAGATACAGATCATAGTACAAGTGTTTGAAAGACAGTAAGTGTCCAATAAATATTACATAATGACAATATTAACTAGTCACATACTCTTCTATTTATATACCTTTTCCCTGTGACTATTATCATTTCTACTGAATAATCAGCTGTGAAACAGACTAACCAGTTGATAATTCCTATTCTAGACTAACCAAAATGTAAATGGCCATTTATTTGGGGGGGGGGCAAGGAAGGGAAGTCATCTTTTATAGTTAATTTCATTAGGTTTTGAAAGCTAAATCCAAGATATATTTGGATAGGATAGCATATAAGCCTATTATATACACTTTCTAGAATGTTCCTTTCATGATATCATTGCAGGTGAGATAACAAGTTTGTTAAGACCCTTTATCTTTGTTGGAATTTATGCTTACTTTACACATTTATGTTAAGAAGAATCAGGAATAAATGACAAACTTAAACCTAATAGAACAAATATAGATATTCATTTCATCAATTAAATTTGAAGTAATTTGAACTAAAAAAACTGAGACAATAAATAGAAATTACCTATCTTAATACACTGGTGGCAAGTATATTATTTTCTAATATATACTTTTTAAATTTTTATATCTTTAAAATAGTTGATAAATTAAAATACTTAATTGGAAAAAAGTCCTCATTCTATAGAAACACCCTGTATATTATTCCATAGTAGAAGAGAATAGAGAGGAACAAACATCTACTTAAAAATATATATAAAACAACAGTAATAAAATGCAAATAAGAATTATATATCTTGAGAATTGTATGTTCCACAAAAGTGAACAACAAATGTCAAATAAAAATTCTTAATCTATTTTTACATATGTGACTAATAGTTATTAAGTTCTAATATTATATAATTATTTTTAAATCATGCTAATTTTGTGAGATTATTTCAGTCCTAATTTCCAAGGAGATACAGCATGACTTTTTTTTTTTTATTATTCAAACAGAAAGTCACAAAAATTATAATCATCCTCATCAGTTCACTCAGTCCCATGTAATTAATTTTTTTTTCATCCTGGTCTTTTGTTAGCACTTTTTTGAATTCATCAGTTTTCCATTAGAGTTCTGAAAATGCTCATTCATTCAGTTCAGCAGTATAGTCAGTTACCAGAAACCTGTACTTGTCAGTCTTTTCCATGAATTCCTTGAAGATGAAACCCTTTTATAGGAACATTTTTGCAAAAGCATCAGAGTACACCCAGAACTGTCTGTAAATGTCAAAAGACTTAAAAATGACCACAGTTCAAGATCTGATGAAAGTTCATAATAATGCAATTGACAAGGAAATTTAGTTATTTCTGAGATATACATTTTAAAGTAATAACTAGAATTGACTTATAACATTATACCAGAACATATAAGATTTTTAGAAATTTCATGTAATGTCTGAAACATTTATATTAACATATTTCCATACAAATAACCCAAAGGAAGTTTAGTATTAGTTTTTGTTTTGTTTTGTTTTTTTATACTGCAGGCTCTTATTAGTCATCAATTTTATACACATCAGTGTATACATGTCAATCCCAATCACCCAATTCAGCACACCACCATCCCCACCCCACTGCGGTTTTCCCCCCTTGGTGTCCATACGTTTGTTCTCTACATCTGTGTCTCAACTTCTGCCCCAGCATGACTTTTTAAATGTTTATTTATTTTCTTCGGTGTCTATAGTTTCTATTTAATACAGAAAACAAGAATGACCGATGCCAAAATTAATGTAATTTTGTCTACCCACAAACACAGTGTATAACCAGTATAGAGATTAAACTTTGAATAAGTAAAGAAACTAAGACAATAGCATTCACAGCAAGTAATTCTTTCTGTGTGTATTTAACTAATTGCTTTCAGAACTCAAGTAATTGCAAGAAGAAAAAAATTATTTGGTCTTTCACTAAACCCCATCATTCTCTATTGTGTTTTAAAATCTTACTCCTAATTTATTTATTAGTTGAGAGAAAAAGGAAGAGTACAGTTTTACCACCTCTCTTCCTTCAAGTCAACCAGACCCAAAGGCAAATGAATATTTTTACATATTATATATTAGCTATCATATTGAAGCCTTTATATTTTAGCTACTAGGTTCCACTTTAAATCTTTAAGCACAGTGACTCTGACAATAGGGCCAAAACATCTTTTTTCCCTCAAACTCTGGTAAGACATGGTCATACCAACTACTTTCAGTGTTTTTGTAACATTGTTATATGTACATTTTTACTTTGAGAATGTTCATATTAAGCTTCAAGCTTTTTGCAGAGTCCAGCACATAGGAAGCCTCTACAACAATGACAAAAACAACAACAAAAGAATATTTTTCATAATCTGTATATCATTCTACTTTTCAGCTTGAAAGCTGTAGCACATTTTACATTTATATCACTCCTTTCCAATTAAAACATCCTAAGTGTAAATCTTGTATGTAGGACATCCTGCTCCACTTTTGTATTGTAAAACCAATCCATATATCAGTTTTAGTGTTGGTGGAAACCATTCCAGAGCAAATCAAGAAAAGCTTAATGACTGAGTTTATCACAAAAGCATTTACAAAAAAAAAAGTCTATCAATATTGAAAGATTATAATTGCAAGACCCGGTAATGCCTGATGGATGTTCTGCTAAGGAACACTGATAGGTATTACAGAACAAATCCAATTGGAAATTGGAACCAAGTCCCTGCCCCACTTCCCTCAATATTCTCCAATATGAGTCTGATTGTTATTCTATTAACAACTAAAAATAACTCTCTCAAAAATAACTCAAATGAAAGAAGATTGAATATTTTTAAGATGGACACATTTATGTGCACTGTAGCTTTTCTATTTATGGATATAATCTCTGTATTTTTTATAATTTCTTAATGGGGTTTATTATATTTAACTGAGAAAGAAAATGTATCTCTAGGACAGTTAACAGGTAGAAGAGGACAGTCTAGTGTAACATTTAAAGGTTTGGCTTCTGAAATCATACTGACTGGGGTTCAAACCTTGGTTCTGCACTCTTTAGTTTTTGTAATACTGAACAGGTTACTTAATCTTCCTAAACTTTAGTTTTCTCACCTCTAAAATAAAACCAATAATGGCACTTGACCCATTGGGTTGCTAGGAGAATTAAAGGAATTATACATGCAACGTCTTCGTCCTTGGCTATTGCTCAGAAACACTAGTTTGTCAGTAAAATGAAGCAAAACTGTTAGGATTTCTGATGATGTGTATAATGATACATAGATTTAATTTAAGTGGTCAGTAAAATAACATTTGCAGTCTACATCTTGTAACCCTTTTTAAAAAGTAACTCTTTAAAAATTAACCCTTTTAAAAATAACCTTTTAGAGTCATGTACCACAATGTTCGTTGCAGCTCTATTTACAATAGCCAGGACATGGAAGCAACCTAAGTGTCCACTGACAGATGAATGGATAAAGAAGATGTGGCACATATATACAATGGAATATTACTCAGCCATAAAAAGAAATGAAATTGGGTTATTTGTAGTGAGGTGGATGGACCTAGAGTCTGTCATACAGTGAAGTAAGTCAGAAAGAGAAAAACAAATACCATATGTTAACATAAATGTATGGAATCTAAAAAAAAAAAAAAAAAAAGGTTCTGAAGAACCTAGGGGCAGGACAGGAATAAAGATGCAGAGATAGAGAATGGACTTGAGGACACAGGGAGGGGGAAGGGTAAGCTGGGGCGAAGTGAGAGAGTGGCATGGATATATATATGCTACCAAATGTAAAATAGATAGCTAGTGGGAAGCAGCCACATAGCACAGGGAGATCAGCTCAATGCTTTGTGACCACCTAGAGGGGTGGGATAGGGAGGGTGGGAGGGAGACGCAAGAGGGAGGAGATGAGGGAGATATGTATACGTATAGCTGGTTCACTTTGTTATAAAGCAGAAACTAACACACCATTGTAAAGCAATTATACTCCAATAAAGATGTTAAAAAACCTAAAATTAAAATAAAAATATCCTTTTTTTACCCTTTCTGAAAAGATATATAAAACAATTTGCAGTCTGTTCAGTTTTGTGTGTATATATATGTGATTATATGTATAATATCACTTTTTTATTGTTGCTGCTTTTATGCAGTCTTAAACTTAACATACCACCAACATTAGGTTTTTTGGGGTTTTTTTTCAATTTTTTAATTGATATGGTCCTCTTGAGTCCCAAACAACTTTGAAAGTCAGAACATTACAATATTTGTGTGTAGATTCCCTGGTTTCATTGCTGTGTATGAGTATTAGGGAGATGAGCTATCTATACAAAAAATACACCTGGTAGATTGTAACAAATTGATTGGTATATTGGTGAATTTATCTATCTGTATCTACCTACCTACCTTTGTACCTGTTTACTTACCTACTAGGGATGTATACAACAGAATCTGTTTGTAGGTGCCACCGCTATGCAGTTTGAACAATTTGAAGTCTGTTCAGTTTTATGTCTGCCTATTTCTTCTTTGTATTCCTAGCGCCTAGCACAGTGTCTGGAATATATTAAGTTAGTAAATGAATGAATGAGTGAATACCAGTTATGTGTCTGTAATCCAGCCATTTGTGTAGTTACTTTAATACGCAGTTTAAAAAATAATTTGTACAAGGGCTGAATCCTATGTTTACGAATATAGTTTAATAAGTAGCTTCAATGAAGAATTTAATAGCTTTTTTGTCTTGATACTTAATTATCATACGCTTTAGGGTAAATCTGCTTTGTGGTAATTCAAAGTAATATCTTGTTCCATTAACCTGAATAATTGTAGTTAATCATACTATTAAATGTACCCTATACTGTATATAGAAGAACAGTTGCTTTCCTGTGGTCCCATACTCTCCTCTAATGATTTTTTAAACTTTTTGAAATTTTTAAATAATTTTAGATTTATATGCAATTGTAGGAAATAATAGAGATCCTGTATACCCTTTACCCAGTTTCCTCCAATGATGATTTCTTGTATGACTATAGCACAATATCACAAGCAGAAAATTGACTTTGATAACAATCCATGAACCTTATTCAGATTTCATTAGTTTTATATATGCTCATTTTTGTGTGTATGTTTAGTTTGTATATAGTTTTATGTAGATTTGATCGCCACCACCAGAGGTAAACACAGTACGGTTCCATCACAAAGATCCTTCTAGTTACTGTTTTATAGTCCTAGTCGTCTCATTCCATCCCCTCCCCCTACAATTCTTGGTAACCAGTCATCTGTTTTCCAACTTCATAATTTTGTCAATTCAAGAATGTTACGTAAATAGAGGCAAACAGTACAAAACATTTTGCTATTGCATTTTTGTTACTCGTCATAATTGCCTTCAGATCCATCCAAGCTGTCTTGTATATCATCATTCCTTTTTTGTTACTGACCAGTATTCCATGGTATGAATTTAGTTTAATGATTCACCTGTTGAAGGTGGTTTGTTCCTAGTTTTTAGCGATTACAAATAAAACTCCTGTGAACATCCACGTTCAGGTTTCTATTTCTCTGGAATAAATGTGCAAGAGTACAATTACTGGGTTATGGTAAGCACATTTATTTTTGCAAGAAAGTGCCATCTTCTTTCCAGAGTGGCTGTACCATTTTACATTTCTACCAGCAATGGATAAGTAATTCAGTTTTTTGCAGAATCTTGCCAGCATTTGGTGTTACTATATTTTTTATTTTAGCTGATCTGATAGGTATGTAGTAATATCTCATTGTGGTTTTAAATTGCATTTCCTTAATGGCTAATAATATTGAACATTTTTTCATGTGCCATCTGGTATCCTCTTTATTGAAATGTTTTTTGCCCATTTTCTAGTTGGATTTTTTTCTTTCTTTTTTTTTCACAGTTGAGTTTTAAGAATTCTTTATATATTCCAGATACAAGTCCTTTGTGGAATATAGCCCGTGCAAATATGTTCTTCCAGTCTGCACCTGTCTTTTCATTCTCTTCACAGTGTCTTTCACAGAGTATCAAAAAACAGATTTTGAGTAAATTTATTATTTAGCTACTCAAATGCCATGTCCCTGCTTGAAGCAAGTTAACACATAAATTATTTACCAAAAACAATTAAAAAGTATTTATTGTGCAGGTATTTAAAAATTAGCCCAAGCATTTTTTAATTGAAGTATAGTTGATTTACAATATTATATTAATTTCTGGTGTACAGCATAGTGATTCATAGATAGGTTTTACAGATTATATACTCCATTAAAAAAGCAACAAGGAGATATTGTACAGCACAGGGAATTATGGCCCAAGCAATTTTTAAGTTAATTTTCTGAAAGCACATAGATATGCGGAAGCTTCTCAAATATATGATCTGGAACTTTGAAGGTGATTTTGGATGGCATCAAAACTAAAGGTTTGTTTCTGTCTTTTCATAGGTTCTGTTGCCACTGCATGTCGTGACCCAGGGGTTCCCATGAATGGGACTCGAAATGGGGATGGACGAGAACCTGGGGACACTGTTGTTTTTCAGTGTGACCCAGGATATGAGCTTCAAGGAGAGGAAAGAATAACCTGCATTCAGGTAGAAAATCGATACTTCTGGCAGCCCAGCCCACCAGTTTGTATAGGTATGAATTTAGAACAATTAAAATTTTATACAGGTGTAAAACAATGAAATGCACAAAATTGTAAATCATTGTTATTTTTCCCCTGAGGAGAGGGTCTATAATTTTATTAGATTCTCAGTGGTTCTAACACTCTAAAAAAAAAAAAACAGTAAAGAATCAAAGTTCTTCAAATGTATGGACACCAAGGGGGGAAAGTGGCAGGGTGGATGGTGGTGGTGGGTTGAATTGGGAGATTGGGATTGACATATATACACTAATATGTATAAAATAGATAACTAATAAGAACCTGCTGTATAAAAAATAAAATAAAATAAAATTCAAAAATTCAATAGAAATAATAGAATCAAAGTTCTTGAAAAATCTTCATCTTCCCTATCTACTATACAAATATAGTTATTCACTGCTTTTAAAATTTAAAGAGTGGATTCAGACTCTGTATTTAAAATGGGCCAGGTTGATCTTGCCTCAATAATGGTTATTCCTTCTAAGAAAGAAAATTTTATCAGAACTTATGTTTGAGTTTCAAAGCTTTGACTTTCCCTTCAATCCATGTATTCCAAATGAATTATCAGTTTTTATTTTGATGATCTAAGGATTTGCAGCCGCTTGGTTCATACTTCCAACTCTCTGCCTTTTGAATCCATGGTCTATTCTTGAATCTCCAAGTTAGACTCTAGAAAATTAAGATACATATTATTTCCCTACTGGGTCTGAGAAAAAGTTAGAGGGATATACCAACTTTGGAATAAAAATAGTGAGAAAACGTGCTATATAATCTTTAAAAAAAAATCTCGTTATTAAGGTTCTTAAATTCAGCTAGTTTAATCTCAAAACTTGAGCTCAAGTGTTTTAAAATTGGCATCATCTAGAATGTATAGTACAGTTTGCCCAAAGTACGTTATGTGTACTCAAAATTTTATTTATCATATTCTTTCCCTTACTACACTGCAAGCACCTTGGGAGAAGATTCCATATCTTGTTCAGTGTATTTCTTATAGCATGCAAATTTAGCACTTTTAGGAGAGAAAGCCTTATTTTTGTTCACTTTATATCTAACTCATAAATACATTTTCAATAATCATTTCCCAGTGAGTCACATGATAATAAGAAAAGAGTGTTTAGTACCTTAGTCAGAAGTGAACAAATCAAGCACTCAGTTATTCAGATTTACTTTACCCCATTTTATGCTTCTTATGCAAGAGCTGCAAACTCAAATTCATTACTGTGTCCTGTGTGTTGATCTAGGCATTGAGGATTTAGCAGTACAATAAGACAGAAGAGTTCCCTGTTTTTGTGAACTTCTCTAGTAAAGTGAAAACTGAAAAATCTGAATTCATATCACATCTTTTGTATTTTATATGTTGGAATTTAAAAAAACACAATACACAGAGCAAAACACATCTAAAGGCTCAAACCAGGCAGGGAGTAGACAGATAGTTGTAGACTTCTGTAGAAAATGGAGCAAATGATAAGGAAAAAGCTTATTAAAGGGACATAAAAAAAGCACAAAATAAGGGTGTACGTTGAGCCAGTTCAGATTTAGCCATATTTTCCTTTACAGTTTATTATTTCCGTTTATACCTATGTTGCTCTCTATGTACCACTGCAGGATTCTAAATCCTCAAACATCGATTAATTTACATTTACTATAAATACACTCATAAAAGCAGAGGAAAAAATACAGAGAAAAAAATATTTTCAAAGGAAAAGGAACTGAAACAATCAAGTTTTCATTTGTTTACTGGACAGTTAACCTAAAAAATATGCCAATTAAACTAAAATGCCACATTCAAATTAATTGGAATTTGACTGAGTATCTTGTAAAGAGAATCTTTGTGTAAAAATGAAATGACAGAACTCCACAGACATACTGTAGAACTTCTTGTTTTATTGCGATTCTTAGACCTATTAAACGGGTGTTATTTATTAGAATTACTAGAAAGGCTATATTATGTCAAATGTTGTCATGTAGAGAATTCTGAAACATTGAACAGCTTTACACTGAAATGCTAGAAAACACGAAAATCCAAAAGGTTAAAAGAGTAAAGAACTTTGAGATAGGCTGTTATAAAATTCCATTTGTAGACAAGACTTTAGCCAGCAAGTCATAATTCTAGAAAATAAAAGTTAAACACCAAATTTTACCTAAATTAAGCAGATTGTGGGAATTTTTGTAAGGACAGTGGTGCTGTGTATAATTTTTTGGTAGGAAAAGATTGCTTAAGGAGAGGATATGCATTAGAGCTTCTCTGAGGAATATAATAACCTTAAAAAAAAAAGTCTGAAAAATTGCTAAGCTGCAGAAAACTTGACCTCTGAAACTTATAAGAAAGAACTCCATGATTGGAAATACTATGCCAAAGATTAAACCCTGAACTTTTTAGAAACTTTGTAAGTCTATGTCTCAGACCCTGGAGCATAAAGCATTTTGCTTGCATGTAGAAGTAGTCAACCTTATAGCAAACACCAAGCAGAAGGACAGTCATTTTTAAGAAAGTTAATAGAATTCATTCTAACAGAATTGACAGTGTGAAGATTACTTTGACATTGCCAGAGGGAAAGTAACAGCACTCAATATGAAGGTAAATAACAAAGACATTAGTATGGGTGGGCTGCTGAGAAAGACAGTAGACACAAAACTGAATAGGGGAGAAAAATTAAGATAGTAAAATCATTATCAATAGTTGCCTGTATAACTGTCTCATAAGAAATTACATGCAGAACAAATCATTAATGTGTCAGAACTCTATGGAACCTAACTAAAAATTTAATTCATAAATATATTTGATTTAAAGAGAATCTTATTTTGGATGCTTTATGATTAGATGCATAAAAGTAAAAGATGTATTTTCCAAATGGTATTTAAAGTTTAATATATTAAATGCAAAGAGAGTTTTCTTTACTACTGAGTTGTTTGGGACATACAAATGTTAGATAATGTCTCAGCTTGTCTCAATGGCTTTTATGGATTTTCAAAATCTACTACAGTTATGAAATTTATCTGGAAAACCTCAATAAATAATTGTAATAATAGAATCAAAAGAATTTTAAAGGATCTTATGCTCCAATAATAGTATAATGACAAAATATATCCAGTAAGATACTTAAAAATATGTGTAATGGATTTTCCTATATCTTATATGATAAAGGGTATACACGTATAAACGTATATGTGGATGTGTTCATGTGTATAAAATTGCTAATGATAAAAAAGACCAAAGTTTCCTGTGAAAAATAAGGAGAACTGAAACAAACAAATAAAACTGCCCCCATGATCCCCCAAAGTACAAATGATATCACTTCCTTAGAATGTGAAAAAAAACACAAACATTCCTGCCTTTTGTGCATATATACATATATATATACACCTATGTAACTGCATTTGCTATTACACATATTTTTCTAATATTTTTCACATATGATTTTAAAAGTTCCAAAGATAAAATATGCTATTATTTTTATCAAAACATATAACTTTTATCAAAACGAAATTTTTTTTTTATCAAAACAAATTAGATTGCCGTTCAGACTTATTCATCTTTAGTCTTCACAATCAATACAAGGAATCAATAGCAATTCAACAAACATTTATGGAATGTGTAGTATATGCTAAATCTCACATAGAAAATAACATATAAAACACAGTCTTTAGCTTGCAGATTACTGATGAATGCAGATACCTGAAAGGAATGTTTAAATAAAATATGGTAAGGGAAATGATGGAGATAGGCACAGGTTGCTATGTATACCAGAGTATGTTGGAGAGAGCTGAAGTAGAGCCCAGGCTGAGAATTTCTAGGAAAACTCCCTGGAGGCAGTGATGAATCTTGAGACATAAGTAAAAGTTATATAGAGGTAGAAGGGAAGACATTTCAGGAAAAACAAATAGGATGCATAAAGGCATGTAAATACAAGGAACAAGCAAATGATACTTTTGAGTGTAAATTATGTGTCTAGATTGGTGGTTGATGCAATTGGAAAGGTTGCAGGGGTCAAAGCATGAAAGTTATACTGGAGTCGGGACATTATCTTTTAGGCAATGTGTAATAACTGCAGAATTTTATGCATGGGCATGGTATGATTAGATGTTTTCACTGGGAAGATGAAATGGAGGAAATGAGATTATACTAGAGGCATGGGAAACAAAAAATATTGCAATAATTCTGGAGGCATGTAAGAGTCAGATCTAGAAAAGGAAAGAAGAGATAGATTGAAAAATATCTATGAGGAACTGAGGTAGAGTCTTGGTAGTGCTTCTTGATAGACTGGAGTCAAGGGTGCAAAAAAGAAAAGGGAAGAATCTTAGGCCTCTAGCTTGGGAATGTATGTGGTCGGATGATAGTGCTAACCAAACAACCTAGAAATACAGGAGAAATTTGAGTTGAAGTTTGGATATGTTGGATATTCTGTGTTTGATGTACCCACAGTGATCAGGTAGAGATAGCCAGTAAGCACTTGAGCATATGGTTTAGAATTAAGCAGAGACATCTGTTGGAGATGATAGGAAAAAGGGGTTATCAGTATGTAAGTGGAAGATAAACTCACAATTCGGACATGATCAACAAGGAAGAATGTAATACAGGGAAAATTAGAGACGATTAGGTAAGGAATTCAGGAGAATACCAGAATTATAAGATGAAGTGAAAGAAGTTCTTGCCAATAAAACTGAGATCTGTACAAAGACATCAGAAGAAAATTAGAAGTGGAGTTCCAAAAATGAGGAGAGTGAATTTACGGTGAAAGTCGACAGTTAAGGATGACTGCAGATATGAAGAGAAAGATAAAGGCAGAAATACCATCCTATATTAGTCAATACAAAAGTCATTTGAGGGTGAGCTAGGGAGTGTTATGTGTGGGAGGCTCGGAGGCTAAGGGAAATAGCAATGGCTGGAGAGAGCAGGAGAGGTGGAAAGGACCAAATAAAGACATCTAGAGTCCCTAAGCAACAAAAAGGTTGTTGTCTCTCTAAATATAATTTCAAATAAAAAAAAATTCTAAGCCTGAGATAAGTTTTCTCAGGATGAATACTTTGGTACGTTTCTTCAAGATATAACATAAGAAGCTATTTTTTCCCAGTGACCTGCTTTGCTAATCATGTTAGTCTGCCTACAGGTACATAGCTGATGAAAGAGAGAATGAGATTAGACTTCCTTTTCAAAAGGCATAGTTGTAAAATAAAAAACAAATTCAAAATAAGTGAGAGACTTTTATTAACAAGGAATTGTTGTACAATTTTACTATTGTAATGTATGGAAATATCAAATCACTATGTTATACACCGAAAACTAGCAGTGTTGTAGGTCAATTATAATTCAAAAACAAACTCATAGAAAAAGAGATCAGATTTTTGGTTACCAGAGTCAGGGGGTTGGGGAGAGCTAATTGGATGAAATTGGTTCAAAAGCACAAACTTCTAGTTTCAAGATTGATAAGTACTGCGAATGTAACGTACAATGTGATATGTGGCGCTGCTGTATGTTATCTATGAAAGTTGAGAGCAAATCTTAAGAGTTCTCATCACAAGGAACTTTTAAAATTTTTTCTTTAATTTTTTATCTATATGATAAGACAGATGTTTACCAAACTCATGATGGTGATCATTTAAAAGCTAAAAAGGATTTTTGTAGTGTGTGGGTAGGGGCACTACTGTGATAGGGAGAGCAATGTGATGGTGAGATCTTCCAGCACCTGAAGAATTAGGAAAAGGGGATTTTTCTTTTATAGAGAAGAGTACACAAGGCTGGAAAGAACCAGGTGTGGGAAAGTGAAATGAAAGGGTGGCCCAAAAATGCTGTACTCTGAGTCCAGCCTATCCTCAGGAGGGGTTGTGTGCTCACTCAAGGCTGAGGGAGAGCCAGAGTTCAAGGACCTAGAGAAAGGAGAGAAGCCTGACCAAAGTTTGGTTACAAGCAGTTTATTATGATTGATCAGTGAGGTCAAGCAATTCAACTAATCATTTGAGTCAAAGAATGGGAATTTTCAGGGTCCATGTCTGGTCTTGTCATAGGAAAATGAGGGGGCTTATTTAAAGGATTTTATCAAAGACCTGATAAGTGAATCTTATCTGAGTCAGATGGTGAAGGGTGGTTCTTCACAGTGAGCCCATGTAACCAAACACAAAAGGGTGAGGGGATTTCTTAACCATCAGGTAAAATTCAACATTTTCAGTTGAAGAAAAGGTGAAAGGAAATAGGTTAGAGGAAACTTTGTTTTATTTTTAGGATGAAAGAGACTTGAACACCTATGGACAAAGGGGAAGAAACCAGAGAGAATAAAAGAGACAAATGAACACAGGTTCTGGAGAAGGAACAGAGATTGTGTGACTGAGTTGAGGGTGTTATCCTGATTAATAGGAGGGACTCGTTAAATATTCAGGAAGCGTTGAAGTTTGAATAGGGAGAACTAAAGTTGAGATAGTTTGTTTAATCATTTGATATGATACCACAAAAAACATACAGGTGATAGGTAAGTCATGGTAAATAAATTAAGGCGAAGCAAATAAATATTCTTAGTAGAGTAGGTCATCTACTGTGACTGAGGCACTGAGACAAAGGTAGCAGAGGGTCATGGGGAAATGTATCAATAATAGCGGACATCCATTATTTAAGATGGTAACAATTACCAAATTCTAATGATGATATTACATATCTAGGCTCAGGCAAAGAACAAATATCTGAAATGTTACCAGAACCAAAATTCTCCTCCTTCCAAAACCAGTTTTATGCTGTCAAAAGAATCCCGTATGCCTTACAACTGAATGGTAAAATTTATCTGAGGAAAACTATAATTTTAAAACTCAGATAACAATGATGATGTGGTGATTATGTGTAGGCGACATCATTACATCGTGAGAATCCCAATCTCAGTCTCAATCTCTCTCTTTCTCGGTGCGCACACCGATGTTTACATCCCCACTGTCACACTCCCCCACCAGGGCCCTCCATATCTTAATCTCTCTATTTTTCTGCAGCTGCCAACTTTGTGTAATATATTATTTTCTGATCAAGCTGTGTTTAACAGACTCTGACAATAATCCCGTGAAGTATCTAATCTCTGAATTTCTCTGACAACTTTTTGAGACTCTCCTTTGAAGTGTTACAGAAACCTTTGTTTGGGCCACAATAATAACAACTGTCTGTTTTCATCAACAAGTCGGGCAACTAGAGTTTAAGAATATCCTAACACTCAGTATAGGAGTAAAGTGCTATAGGTTCTCAGATAGTTATCCATTTTCACTCATTAACCATTATCAAAGCCTCTTCCTCTGTAAATAAAGGTAGCAGGGAAGATTTGAAAATGAGCTAAATACCTCATATTCTATTACTCCACTTATTATTCGAGATTTTGTTTTGCTTTGTTTTGTTTCTATCATTTTTGCAGTAACCTTCAGATTTTTTCCTAGTAACCAGGGTGAAACCATTTTTACTCCTCTTCTTAATGCTTTTCTTTTACATGAAGCAAAATAGTAATAGAAAGGGAAAGAAATATAAATATAACTTTTTCTTATCATTTGAAGCCAGTAAAGGAGCGAAATTCAATGTATGTATGTATGTATTTAGCATTTTGTCTTTCTTGAAAGATAATGCAGTATTTAAGCATCTAGTACTGTAAAAAATCGTCTGTACAAAACCTCCTAAACTTTTTCAGATAAGTGTTTTCACAAATACTGATATATAATATATTTTATTAATCACTTAAGGGTTTTGTTTGTTTGTTTTAAATTAAAGCACCCTGTGGAGGCAATTTAACAGGATCTTCAGGCTTTATTCTTTCACCAAACTTCCCTCACCCATATCCCCACAGCAGGGACTGTGGCTGGACCATCACCGTGAACGCAGACTATGTTATCTCCTTGGCATTTATCAGGTGAGTTCCCATACAGTTCCACATTCTAAAAATCTTTTTACTCATTTGCTTTAACATTTCACTAGGCAAATTTTTATTTCTCTACATGACGTTTTTTTTTGTTTGTTTTTGTTTTTTTTTAACCGATTTCAATGCTACTATTTTGCAATAAACAGTTTACAAATCCCTCTATAGTAGCATAGATGCCAGTGTAGTTCTGAAGGCTACAGAACTACAGATGAGTGAGCATCTCTCACCAGTTCCCATATAGAGGAGACGTGTTAAAGGTTGAGTAGTTTATTGACTCTCATGAAATGCTATCTCTTTATAACATTTCCTCCCTCCCTGAATTTACCATCACTGTTTCAAAAAATTCTGTTTTTCCTAAACTTAAAGATTAAAAGGTCAGTATTTCAAGGAATTTCTTCTCCCATATGTGTACCACCCAAAACTTTTTTGAAGTATCTGAATACCCATAGGTGCAGCACCACCACTGGACTTGGGAAGATACATATTCTACCTGCTGTCCTTCCTGGTGGTCTCATTCAGTCAAGCTGACAAGAATTTGATGGATCCTTTTCCTATACTCTCTCAGCAGAACTTGTCTCCTGATAGAACTTAACATGAGGTGTTCCGAAATTTACATTTGTTATTTAGCAGTATCGGCTGCATGGTTAGCTTAGTACTGAAGTAGTAGAGGATGCAGTTTCCCGTGTGGCAGAGAAACCACTGAGTTTGAGCCCTAGCTCTGCCGCTGTCATTTGTGTTACCTTGGGTAAGTTATTTATATGAATGAGCCTCTGTTTCCTCGCATGGAACTAACAGCTGTTTCACAAAACCTGGCCTAACTCTTTTCCTTAAGATTTCAATGGGAATGTTAGGTACCAGCAACTTAAAGAGTTTCTAACTAGAAATGTTCCTGATCTTCAGTGTCCAAGACTGATGTCTGTTGGCTCTAGTAACACAGCCCCTTCTTCTGCTAGCATGTCAAAGGTGCTTGGTATTTATGTAAAATATTAAGCTGAAAAATCTTTCTAATATATTGAAGCCAGGTTTAAAAACAAAACTAAAAAAAGGGTAATTCAAACTCATGAAAAATTTAAAAAGTAAAAATATATGGAATTATTTCTATAATTTCCTCTGTGATACATTGATAATTGGTAATAACAAAGCAACAATGATGACAATGTTAGTTATATGCCAGGACCCAGTTATAAGACAGTTTCCTGAAGTAAGTGCTGCTTTTCCCATTTTTACAGTAGAGGAAATGACAGTACAAACATTAGAAATGTCAGGGTGTATGATACAGGGCTTAGTTGACTTAAAAAATTTATTGTAGTTAATAACTGAGTGGTAGAAGTCTGTATTACATGAAGTGCATGACCAAAAGTTGATTTCCAGCTGTGTCATTTATTTATGGTCTCTTAGGGAGACCACTGACGTTTTAGGGCCTCATTGGGAAAATGGAAGTGATAATCTCTTCCTTATACCAGAGGATTATTGACAAGACCAAGTTAATATTTATGAAAGCGCTTTGTAAAATAGAACATACTATTGGAATGTACTATCTTTCCAGTTTTTTAGGAAAAATAATTAGTATAGCTAACATTCTAAAGGTTCCTAGAAAAAGACTGTTTTTTGTTTTATTCTCATTTTCAGAGAAGTTATAAATCAATATTTTGAATTATTTATTTAAACCCAAACTAGAAGTTAAAAAAAAAAAAGTACTGAAATTACTATTGTTAAATAGGCTTTTGGCCTTCCAAGGATAGTACATTTAGACTATACTTAACTATATCCTTTACAAAGAACTTGTTTCTAGTGATTCTTCCAATAGTGAGATAGGTAAGGAAGTTGTAATTCTCATCGAACCTTAGCGATAAAAGAGATGACTTTCAGAAAGTTGTGTTTTACCCCAGACGAAGGGTAGTAAGTAATGAAATAAGACCTTAACCTCTGACTTCTGCTACATTACCAAAATTCAGGCCTCATATTCACTGAAAGGTTTCAAGAGTAATTAACTGAATCAGATATGTGAAGCTACTATTAAAACAAAATATAACAATATGGTGGTCCCCCAGTTTTCTCATGTTGCATTGTCCCTTTTATATGGGAAGTTGGTAACCTCTGCATTATCCGTCTTTCTTCACCACTATTTATGCGCACGTAAACTAGCTAGACTCCTCTTCCTTGTACATGCATGCATAAAGGATTAGAACTGTGGAAACAACCTCTATCAATCTAGTGGATTTGGAAATAGTATCTCCCAACCTAGCAAGTTTTTTGTTTGGATGCAGAGGTGATAAAACTTGACAAAATAGTTTCTCCATTGATGGATGTTTAACAACGGCAAGGTTTATTGGTTTTATTTTATATCATGAACTTCTTGACTTTTCTTAATGACCCACTTGAGTCCATCCTTTCCTCTGCCACAGTTTGAGTTAGGTAATAGACACATGATTACATGTCTTCTGCCTTCTAAGTATGTGGGTTCTATAATCGCTATGGGACAATTCTCATACTTTGAAGGTTTTAAGGCAAGTTTATCATGCAAATTTTGCAATATTCAAATATTGATTTGAATAGTTTACATGCTAAAATGTCTTTATTCACACACTATTTAATTTTGATAAGAGTGTATTGGTTTGATTTGCCTATACTAAGTTCTAAAGAAGAAAATATATTTACTTTCAGGAAAAAGAATACCTAGTACAATGTGTGGTGCTTTGTTTGAGTAATTTAAATGCAAATTTTGTCTTTCCAACTTTTGTTTGAATCTGATATGTTGAGGTGAATTTTAAAACAGCAAAAATGCTCTTAAATGTTGAAGTTCAAGGCAAATAGTACCACTGACGAAGAAAAAAGAGGTTGCATTTTTATGGTGTAAAATATCTGGATGAAAAATTTTAAAAAATGGTTATTGTCTTACACATTTTACTGATATAAAGTAACTTACATAAGGATATGTAGCTAACAAAAGCAGAAGCAAGGCTTGAACCTAAACCCTGACTCCAAATCCTGTATCCTTTCATCACCTTATAAACTGTACGCCTTAAAGTCATTTTTATTCCCTATAGACACAATGCCAACTTAGAAATATTTGAAAATATCAAGGTGTCTTTTCTCTTTTCCAGTGCTGATTTGATATGCATATTCAGTGTGCTGTTGCCAGGTGAATTTTCAAATTAGCTTATTTTGACAGAGTCTGTTATTTTTAAAGATATTGGTTGAATTAATATATGATTATGTGACTATTATGCTTAATACCTTATTAATAACCATTCCACTTTTTCCTATCTTTCTTTCTCTCTTTCTCTCTCTTTCTTTCATTTTAGTTTTAGCATAGAACCAAACTATGACTTCCTCTATATATATGATGGACCAGACAGTAATAGCCCACTGATTGGAAGTTTTCAAGACAGCAAGTTACCAGAGAGAATAGAAAGCAGCTCAAATACCATGCATTTGGCTTTTCGGAGTGATGGATCTGTTAGTTACACTGGATTTCATTTAGAATATAAAGGTAAAGGTGAACATTTGATTTTAGCATCATGATTTAAATTTTCAACATTTTATACAGGAGAATAATGTTGTATTGGCCATTGTCAGATGTTAGTAATATATGCATTTCTTAATGCAGACTACCTACAATTCAGCTCACAAAAGAGCTCTCACTGCAGACTTTTCCTATGAGTGAGAAGGAAATTAGCATTTTCCTAATTACTACCAAAGGAAATGTATCAGGCAAACAAATAAGCAATTAGTATACTGCAGGAGTTGGCTGAGACCACAAAATATTTCTTAAAAAACAAAGTCATTTTTTGGAAGCTGAAGATTCACTCAAATATCAGGTATTCAGAGACTACTCTCAGTGATAAAGAGAATACTCACTAAGTATTACTACTCACAAAGTATTTTGACAATCATGTTTCAGAAAATGTCTAAAAATATTTAAATATGTCAGTATTCAGAATAGGGTAAATAAAGTGTGATGATGATTATAATATTTTAGAATATTTCTGCAAGTATTTAAATGAATCAATATTACAATGCTATGGATATTTATAAATATATTTTTCTTAAATTTTATATTCAATGACTATAAGGACAGATTAGATCTTAGTTGTTTAAAGTTAAAATTTATTTTTCAGTAATTGAGTCCATAAAGGACATACTGATAAAGGGATCATTTGAGTTCTGAAAATGCATACTTTGAATTTATTACTTACTGCTTGGATTTTCTTTTTTTTTTTAATTATGAAATATTTTCAATAGCTAAAAATTATACAGAATAATAAAACAAACTTAAAAGTATTTACCATCCAACTTGACAAACATGTTGCCATATTTGCTTCAGATCTTGTTATTCTTGTTTTAAGAAATATAATATTACATATACAATTGAAACTCCTTCTGAATTTGCACTGGGAAGAAGGGTTTGTTTCCTCAGGGCTGTCAAAGGAAATCAAGATAAATTCCACAGCTTCCCATGGCATGCATGGCATGGGTTAAGGAAGGCTTTTTTAGGGAAAGGAAAAACAAGTCAGCAGGAAACAGATGTTTGGAGTTCTCCAATATGTCCATCATTACTTGGAAATGCCTGCCAGGGCAAGGTATCTGCTCAACACTGACATGGCATGGATTTCATTCTGATGGAAAGATTGAACCCTCTATGAGTCTCTCATCTTACAGAGCAAAGTAAGAAAATGGCCTGCTTAGTGGGAGAATATATGAGCTATTTGGTACCAAACAGTAAGGATTTAGGGTGCCAGCTATTTATTGGGGTTGTCTGAAAATACTAGCTGCTCCAAAGCAGGGGATCATGGGAAAGCTTAGACTTTGTGACTATGGGTTAGGAAGCATTGGTCTTATGGAGAGTTGAACTTGAGCAACATGCCAAAACTCTCCCACTGGAAGAGGCTCCCCATACCATACACCAGAACCCAACTAACTGGCTATCTGGACAAAGTATAATGAGCAGTCAAGGTCCTTTTCAGACACTCTTGTTTCTTTCATGATAGTACCCTCCTAATTCTGAATTTGGGGCTTATCTTTTCCATGTATGTACACTTGTACGTATTTTTATATTTTCCATCATGTACACTTCCTTCATCCTATTTTCATAAAAAAATTATTTTCATCATGTACATATCCTTGTGAAAATTGTTTTTCCCTTTACATTGTTTTTGAGATATATCAATGATAGAGACATGTAGATTTAGTTTGTTATTTCTTTATGATATTCTATCATATGACTGTATCACAGGCAATTTATAAATTTTTCAGATAGACACTGGGTTGTTTCTGTTTTCCACTATGAACCATGATGAAATGACCATTCTTTTGCATGCTTTCTTGAACATATCTGTGAGAGTCTTTCTAAGATATCTGTATACCTAGGAGTGGGATTACTGGATCAAAGGGTCTGACCCTCTTGAATCTAACTACACATCCCCTAATTACTCTCAGAAGACGTTGTACCAATTTATATTCTCAACAGCAGAGAAAGCATTTCAGAAACTCCACATTTTTTTATTGAGATATAACTGACATATAACGTTATACTATTTTGGTTGTACATACAACATAATGATTTAATAAATGTATATATTGCAAAATGATTACCATAGTAAGTCTAGGTAACATTATCACCACATATAGTTACAATTTTTTTCTTGTGATGAGAACTTTTAAGATCTATTCCCTTAGCAACTTTCAAATACAGAATACGTACAGTGTTAAGTATAGTCACCATGCTGTATATTACATCCCCAGGACTTACTTATCTTATAACTAGAAGTTTGTACCTGTCAGGGAGGAAAATATTTTCCTCTGCTGTTCTAGATTCTTCTGGCTGGTCTAAGAATTAAATTGACATGAGACAGATTAACAGGAGAAAATCAAACAGAAGTTTAATAACATGTATACATGGGAGAGACTTAGGAAAACTGAATAACTCACCAAAATGGCTGAAACACCCCCCACCTTGTATACATCTTCAGCTAGAGACAAAAGATGTTGGGAGTAGTGGTTTGGGACTTCAAAGGGGAGGAAGGAAATTCACATTGATGGAAAAGCAAATGTTTGATAAATAAATGTTTGCTGGGCTATGCAGAGACAAGGGGATAAAGAGTGGACTCTGCTCTCTAGGCCCTGCTTCGTTTCCCCCACTGTACGTAGCCTATATTCTTTGCAGATATCTCTGGTCATAGCTGTATTCTAGGAGCACACCCTTTAGCTAAATTCTTTAGACAGCTAAGTGGGAGATAAAAAGAAAGACTTTCTGAGTCTTCTGTTTCTTAAAAATAATCAGCCTAGATTAATACTCATGCCAAAGAGACACATTTTAGGGTGGTAAATTTTGCTCCCCTACATACCCTTTTATCACCTTCATCCATTTCACTCATACCACCACCCACCCTGCCCTGGCTTCTGGCACCTACCAGTCTGTTCTCTGTATGAGTTTGGTTTCTTTTTTTTAGATTCCAACATATGAGTACAGTATTTGCTTTTCTCTGTCCAAATTATTTCACTGAGCATAGTGTTCTCAGATCCATTCATGTTGTCCCAAATGGCAGAATTCCTTCTTTTTTGTGACTGAATAATATTCCATTGTATTTATATATGCCACATTTTTCTTTATTATTCATCCATTGATGGACACTTAAGTAGTTTTCATATCTTGGATATTATAAATAATGCTGCATTGAACTTGAGGATGCAGATATCTTTTTGAGATAGTGATTTCAAGAAACTCCACATTTTTGAAAAACCGGTGCTCTTGTCACACTTGAGTTGTCAATCTCATGGGTATTAAATGTTACCTCATTGTTATTTTTATTGCCTTTCCCTACTTACTCTTAAGTTGAGCATCTTTTTCCTATTTTGCATGCTGAAGTTTCCTTTTTAATAAACTGTGTATTTCTATCATGCACATTTTTCTAATCTGTTGCTTTTTTTATTTATAGGAAATACATTTTATATTGTGTATATTAATTGTTTATCTGTTATCTTTGTTGTAGTAAAAATCTTACCATCTTTGGCAAGGGTTTCACTTTATTTCCAGTTTCTTCTGCTGTATAAACATTTAAAAACTCAGTATCAATAGTTACTCTTTCCTCTTATTCATGGTCTGAGCTTTTTATGCCTTGATTAAAAACCCTTCCTTATTATTAGGTCATAAAGGCAGTTTCCTCAACTCTTTTCTAAAGTTTTAAAGCTTTGCTTTTCACCTTTAATCTCTCTTATCTTTGTGGAATTTTTTGTTTTTGTCTTTTTGTTTGTTTGTTTTTTGTAAGCAAGGAATCCATAATTCTACTGCTGTCAAATATCAAGTTTCTATATAACTGCTTCTGAATTTTCTATTCTGTTCCACTGGCATATTTTTCTGTCTCCAGGACAAGATTTCTCTGAATTTTTCTACTATAGCTTTAAAATAAGACGTTATATGAGGTAGGCAGAGTATACTACCTTATACTTCTTCAAAATTGTCTTGGTGTTTATTAACGCTTTTGAACTTTTATTTAGATTTTAGAATTAAGCCTGTTCTACCTGTTCAATTAGTTTGGGACTGTATTGAGTTTATAAATTATTTGGGAATAAATTGTAGTATATATGGTATTTAATTTTCCCATCTATTAATATGGCATATTTCTCAATTTACTTATTTCTTATTCAGTGTCTTTCAATAATTTTTACAATAAAAATTTTCTCATCTAAATTTTAAATGTCTTGTATTTCCATTGTAAATTGGAAGTAAGTGATAAATAAGTGATATTTAAATTGTAATCAAATAAGTGATTGTAAATAAATGATATTGTAAATAAGTGATTTTTTATATTAGATTTTACTGGTTGCTGCTAATAATAAGGCCACAGTGTATTCTTGCAATTACCTAATATCTAGCAAACTTGCTTAACTCTTTCATTCTTTCATTAGCTATCATAATTTTTCTTAGAGTTTTTTTTGGGGGGGAGATTTTCTATGCAAACAGCAACAGTTATGTTTCTTTCTAGTCTGTACATACTTCTCCCCCACCTACTCTGGGTAGAACTATCAGTCCATGTCAATTTAAAACAGTGATAGACATTATCCTGTGTCATTGCTAACTTTAAAGAGAAACATCTAATGTTTCACCTTTAACCATATTTGCTATTGGTTAGGGGCAATGTTAATGAGGACTAACATTTTTTAACTCATTGCTTTCAGGGACATTTCAAAGTTATTACATATAAAAATCATTTACCTCTATGAGTGAAGAACTTTTAGCACAACATGGTTAAATAGTCAGCCCAAAGTCATATGCAAGATTTGATTCAGAGTGGGCTCCAGAGAACACTCTTATCTAAAATGTTACTAACTAGAGATATACTTTATCAATTATAGGAAGTTCCCTTCTATTCGTGGTTTACTAAAACTTTTTTAATCATAAAGGGATTGAATTTTATCAACTGCTTTTTCATCAACTATTAAAAATATCACACAATTCTCCTTTGTGAAGTTCTTAATGTTGTAAATTATATATATATATTTAACATTGAAACATCTTTACATTTGTGGGATAAAACCAATCTGTTCATTTTTTGTTTGTTTGTTTTTAATTATTTTTGCTGATTAGAGTATACTAACATATTAAATTTCTGTAATTATGGTATAGATTTATTACCATCTGTTAAAAAGTGTATTATCTTTGATCTATTGCCATGAAATTAGTCTATAATTTTTCTTCCTTGTAGTGTCCTTGTTTAGTCTTGACCAAAATGATACAACTGCCTAACTTTGGGAACCTTCTCACTAAAGTAAAATAGCTTGTGTAAGATAGGGATCATCTGTTTCTTAATTGTTTGCTAGAACTTCCCTGTAAAACTATGGTCTTGGTGATTTGAGGAAATAGAATTTTAGTTGTTATAAATCTATTCAGGTTTTTCTACTTCATCTTAGATTTTTTGAAAACCTTTTCCCAAGAACTAGTTATTTTCATCTAAGTTTTCAAATGTATAGACATAAAAATGCTCACAGTGTTCTCTTACTTTTTCTGTTGCTGTATTTTTTTATTAACATTGCTTAGTATTTTTATTAATGTTGCTTTTACCTAAATTATGTATTCCCTTTTATTTTCTCTAGATTTGCTTTTATTTCTTCTAATTTATGAAATACTTATTAATTTTCAGATATTTTTTCTTTTCTAATATGAGCTTTTGGGGGCTATGAATTTTCCTCTAAGTACCACTTTAGCTGCTTTGCAAATGTTTGGATATGTAGAGATTTATTATTGTACAATTCTAAATTTGTTCTAATTGCACTACATTTTGATTTTTTCTCTGAGTTACTTAGAAGTGCTTACAAGTCTTATAATAAATTTCAATCTATATTTAATTATGAATTTCTAATTTATTTGCACTGTGGTCAGATATGTATGATTCCAATTCTTGGCATATCTTAAGATTTGTTTTGTGACCTCTTATATGGTCAGTTTTTATGCATGTTCCCTGTATGCTTGGAGAAAAGAGTGTCATTTAATTTATGGGTGTAGTTTTTTATATATATTCATTAAATCAAACTCTCTAATTATATTTCTCAAACATTTATGCCCTTGCCATTTTTAAAAAATCTGCTTGCCCTAGCAATTATTGAAATAGTTGGGGAAATCTATTATAGTTCTTAATTTTTTATTTTTTCTTAAAATTCTAATGATTTTTGTTTTATATATTATGGGAACCTATTTTTAGGTACATATATATTGTATTTTTCTCATTTTTTTGATGTATTGAATTTACTTTATTTATATTTATTCGCTTTTTTGATCTTATTTTGAGTTTTCTACTACTTTTCCTTTTTCTATCCTATCAAAATTTTCTCCTTTTATCAGTCATATCATTTCTTGATATTTTATTGTTCAGTTATTTGCTTATTTATTTAATATACACACTCCCATTGATGCCACTAAATCCCTACATATATACTAAAATACAGGTTTCTTAAGAGCAAGAACTCAGTTTATTTACCACTATACAATGAGTGCCTTAGAATAATGCCTACACATTGTAATTGTTTGATAATTATTTAACTGATTAATTTTGAGTTGCTTAAGGAGGTGTTTTCTATTTTAAGTCAAGACATAATTAGAATCATAATAACATTATTGAAATGTAAGAAACCTTAGAGACACATTCATGTCCTGCATTTTACAAATGAGAACTTGGCTCTTTAGGAGTAGCTACTTATATCTGCAAGGTGATAGGCTTATAAACAAGACCTGTTTAGGAAGAAAGGAAGGAAGGAAGGGAGGGAGGGAGGAAGGACGGAAGGAAAGAAGGAAGGAAGGAAGGAAGGAAGGGAGGGAGAGAGGGAGAATGGGAGAGGGAGAGGGAGAAAAAGAAAGAGAGAAGAAAACTGTAAGCAAGTCAGTAAAGCTAGGTTCTATTGTGAATTAGTATTTAATAAAACATTTCCAGAGATCCATAGGATAACAGACAAAGGAAGAATGCCACAAATACTACCACACTCAGGGCAGATGGTGCTAATGTGTTACAGCATTCTTTCTCATGGAAACTGGACTTGACTTCACAATCTTTTCTCTACATAACATTCCAGGTAGCCATTATTAAATCCATGTAATTTAGCACTTGAGATAAAACCTACGTGCCATATCTCAGCTAAATATACTTCCCTTCCTGTTTCCTATCTTGATCAATTTCCATGTCCCATTATTTCCAAAAAGTTAAGATTTATGCTGCCATAGGAAAAGGGACACCAATGCAATTTTTTTTTTTAAACAGGACAATATTGATTACTCATTATGTAATACTTTATTCTAGGTACAATGATTAACTCTTTCAATATAGTATCTCTGTCTTTCCCTTTAGCAGACACACTTACAAATGCAACAAAATGTTATCTAATAGCATTATGAGATAAGTATTGCTATCCCTATTTTACAAATGATGAAATTGAGAATCAGATTGTTAAAATGTATTGCATAAAATGGCATAAATTATTACCTCCAATAAGAGTAAAGGCAAATAAAAATATAAGAGTACAGGCAGAGAGAAATACATAAGCATTCCATGAACTATAATTCTTCTCCTTGGACCTTACAACTACTCCCCACCATCCTCAGCTACTACACCAGTGCCCACTTACACACAATTTCATGAGGTCTTATTTTTATACTCCAGATGGTATTTCTTTACAAAGTTAGTACTGAGTTTATGATACTCTCCAAATCCAACCTAATTAATTTTCTGGACTGGCCCTCAAAATTCTCATCTGTAGGAAAATTCCATCCCCCACTTCAGGGTCTTCAGGATCTGTCTTTTCCTGTCAACCTCCCTATTTCTTAAAAAATGTTACCTCTTTAATAGTCTAGTTCCTTAAAGCTAATAAAGTAGTCTTTATGTTTATTTCTGCCATAGGCAAACAAACATGTCTGAATTTTCAAGATAAAATGTGCACCCCCAAAATGAATTGACATACAACTGGAGGTCCTGGATAGTAAAAACTATTCCTTTGTCATTTGTAATTCATATTATATACTTTGACTCTGTTGATTTCTGTTAGCACTGAAAAAGTAAAGCTTTTAAGTTCTGACTTGCTCTAAATAATGATATTAGTAGGTCTTTATTTAAAAAGCCATAGGTCCAGCACCTACCTCTATTAGAGCTCACACCAGAGCATAGTTGCCATTGCTTGTGTTCATAACTATCTATTCATCTCCCTCTTGAAGATAGACCGTATCTTATTTCTGTTTGTTTGCAAGTACATAGTAGTTGTGCAAAGCATTTGAACAATGTACAAATGCTATAGTCAAACATCACAAATACACAAGCTCGCTAACATGAATTCTAGAAGGAATACCATTTTACATTTACATAAAGCAAATGGTGGATATGCTTCAGTGTTGTAAACAGTAGTAAACTGGAGCAAAGAAGTAGACGTTTGAAGGTAAGGGGAGATGTTTTGCTAACTTGAAAGCAATGTCCCCAGAGAGTTTAAATCAGTCTAGTCTCCATTTATCTTAATGTAATTTCAATGAGATACAATATTAAGAAATTCATAATTGGATATGTATTTTAGTTTAAACAATGCTCTCTTTTGCATTGTTTTTGTATTAAGGCTATTTTAAATGATGTCAAGTATGTTTTAAATATTTCTAATTATAATATTTAATAAATGTGACTCATAGTAGTGATATCTATATTATTTTAACAAAATATATTATTTACATGAAGGAGAGAGAATATATACAGTCTTGTGCTACTGAAGGGGACCTCCTGGCAGCTGGTGTTTTAGCTGATGTCAATTTATATGCACCAAAAATCTACAGTGGAAGACTTAACAATGGTTGTTTATATACGGTATAAATTAGCCACCTTCTCCACGAATGTTAAAGTATCATAAGTTACTTTCTAAATTAACATATGAATTTAAGGTAAGATACATCTTTTCACAGAGCAACCTATTACATTTCAGCTTTACCCTGAGGTAGTCTGCACCAATTGTTTAATTTACATTTTAGCAATGTTTTCCAAAATAAAAGAGATACATGTGTGGTTTATATTTATTTTCAAAAAGCACCTTGGGAAATCTGGCCCTCTGTGAACTATGGGTCTTCCAATAGAGAGAGCCTCTCGGGACTTATTATGATCATATGAGGGGACTACAATGCATACACAGCTTGAAGGGAGTTTAGCTCTTAGTTGCTGAACTCATGCTAGAAGGTATATGCCCATCTGCTCTATTCTGGAAATAAAAGGCAGTTGAATATTATATAGTCTGGTCACTTTTCAAAAATAAAAATAATGTATAACTGATTATCCACAGAATAACACTATTCATAATAATGGTCCCTTCATGAGTATATACCTATAAGTGGGAATAAACTTTGAAGTTTATTGAAGACTAAACTTTAACAGTAAAAATATTTACGGTTCTTATTAGGCCAGAAAAAAGTATGTATTTATAAATAAATCATTAAGTGTGAATTGAACAAACATTATTTAATTATTGTCATGCCTGATGCAAAGTATGATAAAAACTTTATAATGATATAGATATTATGCTTATTATAATAACATCTGTAAGTCTTTATTAATAAAAACAAAAACAGTAAAGCTTTAATTTTTCCCATTGGATCTTCTTCAAGACACATTTTTCAGCGTTCTAATGTCAAACTTTTTCATTAAAATAAGCATTTACAATACTTTAATTTCATGTGGAAAAAATTCTGAAAAATAATTTTTTTGTAAAAATGAAAAACAAATCCATAGCTAAGATATAAGCTCTATTGCTTATGATCACTTCTGTCTTCCAGCAGACATCATCTAATATGCTTTATTTGGAGAATATAAAGCAAGGGACTCTTTTACCTGGGATCTATTCAGTAGGCAAACTGCTATTATTCATAGAATTTAATGATTCATAAAATGAATTATTCATAAAATAAATTATTTTATTAAATTAATTATTCATTAAAATACTATCAACTTGTCTGCCTCACACTTTTTTTCTAAAACTAAAATCATCTTTCCATCTGCTTCCTAGACCTTTATATAAGGATTCTCCAGATGTTCTCAAAATTTCCAGATGTAATTGCTATGGCATACAGGGAAATAAACAAGGGCAGTATTATTCATAGAAAGCTATTCACCAAGGATTTAAAGCAGTATGTAAACATAATAGTGAGATAAATGAATCCTCTCAAAATGAGGCTAGCAATATAAAATTGTTACAGAAGCAATATTTTTAATGTGTCAACCATGTTTCCCTTTCCTCAAAAAGTAGGTTTGTATTCTATTACGGATTCACTGATATATCACTGAAAATTTGGGGAAAACTTTAAAGAAGGAAAAAAGCAAACTTTTCAAAAGATGAATGTTAGGCAGTTAGACTTGTCAAAGAGATTAATCCTTTTAAATAGTAATTTCAATCCTTCCTTTTCCCTCAAGGGATTTAGTTCAGTTTCATGAAGGACAGCTGTTAAGTGTTAGGTTGCTGTTCTGCCTAAACATTACATTGCGTTTTCCTGCTTATTTAAGAAAAGGATCAATGTCAGGTTTTATTCCTAAAAATTAAACAAACCAACCTCTGCAACATCAAATCCTCATTCTTAGTGACCAAAGAACCTACTGGTTCTTTCCTTAAAATAGTGTCATATGCATATTTTACCTGGGAAGAAATATAATTCCTTGGGATGGGGAGCAATTGTTTATTGAAATCTGAATGCGATATATGGGATACAAATTTCTTGTGCTGCTGTGTGTATGCGTGCGTGTACACGCCTTTGGGAGATCAGGTTATTTAGTTCTGGAATGAAGCTCAGAAATCAGGTTTATCTGACTTATACAGTACAACTTCTCCCCTTCATGTCTCTCATCTCCCTTTCACCTAGTCTGCTCATTATCCCTCAATGCTCAGGTTAGATGTCAGTTCTTCAGGAAGGTTCTGAATGCTTCTCCTTATGCAACACACATCACAATCACAAGTATTTATTTAGTTATTTTCTTTATAGACTGTAAAAGCCATGAGGGCTAGAATATTTTTTCATTGTCCACTGCTGTATTTCTGGTGTTAGTTGGATAATGGGCTCTTAAGTATTTGTTGGAAAGAAGGAAGGAAGGAAAGAAAGTGGACATTTTTCATTCCTCTGGTATTCTAAATGTTAAAATCATGTAAATGTTTGGTTCCACCATTTCCTCTTTTTTTTTGGCTGCATCGGGTCTTCGTTGCTGCACACGGGCTTTCTCTAGTCGTGGCGAGCAGGGGCTACTCTTCGCTGCGGTGCGCATGCTTCTCATTATGGTGGCTTCTCCTGTTGCGGAGCACTGGCTGTAGGAGCCAGGGCTTCAGTAGTTGTGGCTCGTGGACTCTAGAGCGCAGGCTCAGCAGTTGTGGCACTCGGGCTTAGTTGCTCCGCGGTATGTGGGATCTTCCCGGACAAAAGCTCGAACCCATGTCTCCTGCATTGGCAGGCGGATTCTCAACCACTGCACCACCAGGGGAGTCCCCCACAATTTCCTCTTCAGTTGAATTCAGAGAAATCTTGTGAAGTATTTTTTCCTAAAGCATAAATTTCTCATCATTTCCTATAAATGTTGAAGCACTTTGAACTCTGCAAACTTTAATGAATGGAATAAAAATATTTTTTCTGTTAAAATAAATCAGATTTTGATATATTATAACAACATGATTTCTGTAATAGCCGAACACTAAGATATAGTTGACTTAAATTCCAGTGATTCCATGAGTCCTATCCAAAGATACACCCACCTCCTGAATTCCCATTAATATAAATTCTAATGTAGAAAATCACATTTGTTATCTTGAATTTGTGATGGCCCTTAACATTGCTCATCTCTCTTATTTCTTAAGTAATCTATAATAATAATAAAATGGAAATATTAAGGTGTTACCCAGATCTGTTAACAACACAGTGTTCTTCTACTTATTTACCAAAATGGATGAACTAATGGCGTTTCTCTACATATTTTCAAAATATTCTCTCGGTCTTTCTAGTTTACTACCCGGTTCCACAGAAAATAGTTCTTTGTTGTGAATGGACTTTACTTTTCAATTTGTCTGTTACTATTAGCTTTGAAAGTTCTTGGCTTTGACATAGACTCTCTGTCCAAAAAGATCATCGTTTGGATATTATAAAGATTTTGTTACTCTATTTTAATGGGCAGACCTCTGACAGAAATGTGGGGAATGAGGTAGGTTAAGAGAAATGGTATCAGGGCAGAGACATAGGGGCTTTTAATTTCTTCCTAGTGATGAACTGAGATCAACATAGGCAGTAGTACTATATCTATGTTCAGTCACATGGAATGAGTGTACATCATTTGGAGGGAAGATCTTTTAAATAATGAAATATTAAATAAAGAAATAAGTTCTTTTCCAAAATAATTCATTTAAAATACTTACACATGGATTATAGCACATAATTTACAATAAACCACTAAACCCTGTTAGACTATAAATATTTGATACTGATTTTAATGAAAAGACCAATGAAGAATTTTATCTTTTACTAATCAATGTGAATTAGCAAAATGTCAGATATGGTTAAGGACTACTTTGTACTTTGAGCCCTCAAACAGAGGCAGAAGGGGTGTTGGTGCTTTCTGTTTATCTAGAGGGAGAAATGAAGAAATATTAAAAGTTTCATAGAATATTGTATTTTAAAATAATTAATTTTATATCAACATTGTTTTACAGCAAAACTCCGAGAGTCCTGCTTTGATCCAGGCAACATAATGAATGGCACCAGACTTGGAATGGATTATAAATTAGGGTCAACAGTCACCTATTACTGTGATGCTGGTTATGTTCTTCAAGGTTATTCAACACTCACCTGTATCATAGGAGATGATGGAAGACCTGGATGGAATAGAGCCTTACCAAGTTGTCATGGTAAGAAAATACTTTTTGGCTGAGTTTTTATTATTAGAAAGAACCAAGAAATGTTGAAACCCACTTCTGTTTTTTTAAAAATCAACCATTTAAACCACAATCTACAAGTGTGGTATAGGCAATGCAGAGATTTTATCAAGGATTTTAAAATTGGATTCTGTAAAGAAATGGTTTTGAAAAAATACTCATATTCCCAGGTGTGTCTAAAACAATGTGCACATTATAGTAGGCCAGCTCTCTGAGAGCAGGGATATTGCCTGTTCTGTTCATTTTTGTGCCCTCAGGATTTAAAGGAGTACCTGAAACTTCAGGTACTCAGGAAATACTGACTGAGTAAATGAGGAACAGACACACTGAAACTGACATTTCAACAAAAGTAGATAAATGCAATAACAAATATTATCAAAAATCAGTGATAAATCTTTATCTGAAATAGGGACATAGAAAAATAGACATTTCTCCTAAGAATAGGTTGTCTAAAAACAGTGACCAAATTGGAGCTACTCAGGCAGCTCCAGCAGCATGAGGAAGACCCAAGGGCACAAAAAGATGGAGAAATACCTAAAATTAGTTTCAGTAACATAATATCAGATATGAAAGTTGCCAGATCTCCTACAGCTAGAGTTACTACAAGACCAGTACATCAGTTTCAGTGTGCTGAAGGATCTGACAATGATCATAGCCAGGAGAAGATCACTTATCTTGGAAAAAAATCTTAGGAAAAGTATATTCAAGAAGAGACATAATATCTTTGAGATTAAGGCAGTTAAAAGAGGCACATGAAACAGAAACATCACCTTCACTTGGGATATGGAATTTGCTAAGCAGTTAGCCACAATAAATGAACAGCCCTTTCAGAATGGTTTTGAACAGATGACCTAGTGGACAAAAGAAGGGAAACTGTGGGAGTCCCCAGTTAACAATGAAGCAGGTCTTAATGATGATGGTTCAGAAATTCATGGATATATATTTCTGGATAAATAACTGGAGGATTTTCCAAAATAAGGGCCAATCCACCACTTCATAAAGCTGGTTTCTTGTGGCCTTTCCAAAAACCCATATCAGAGTGTTACACAGAAGTGGAACACAGAGTGGTTTAAAAATTATTTTAATGAAAAACAAGTCATTCTCAAGGAAAGTTACATACAGCTCAGTTAGAGACCCTGGAAATTTTAATTTCAAGCTCTTGGAGATGGGTATTATAACTAAATAAAACAATTTTACCAGTAAAAGCCTAATACTGCATGTTCAAAAATCACATACTTATACATAACTCTTTTTTTTTGGCTAGAAAACCAAGTTTTTGGGTTTTTTTTTTCATTTTGAAGCTGAAATGTACAGTGTATCAAAATTAAGGATTTTGACAAATCTAAAAATCATGTGACATTTAACAATTGTATTGAATCCTCAGATCTTTGGCTTTTCATTTATATGTCTTTTTAATTGATATCCCATTGCAATCGACTTTGCTAATGAGCACTATCATCTTATTGGTAGTCTCACTGTTGCTAGTGAATCAGTTATACATATACATATGTCCACGCTTTTTTAGATTCTTTTCCCATATAGGCCATTACAGAGTACTGAGTAGAGTTCCCTGTGCTATATAGTAGGTCCTTATTAGTTACCTATTTTATATATAGTAGTGAGTATATGTCAATCCCATTCTCCCAATTTATCCCTCCCCCCCCCTTACCCCCTGGTAACCATAAGTTTGTTTTCTACATCTGTGACTCTATTTCTGTTTTGTAGATAAGTTCATTTGTACCCTTTTTAAAGATTCCACGTATAAGCGATATCGTACGGTATTTGTCTTTCTTTTATAACTGTTTATTATTGAAGATAGAGATACAGTGCAAAATACAGTTTAGTAGGGAGAAACAATGATATCACCATGGGAAGTTACCACAGACTCCCTAGTCAGTTGAATGATCCTAACGCATTGTACAAAATTGACATGGGAATGATATCATTCAGGGCAGATTTTCCAAACTATGGGTCACCAGCAGTGAGTCATAAAATCAATTCACTGGATTGTGACTAGCATTTTTATAATTGGTATAAAATTGAATAAAATAAAATAAAAGATAAAGGCAAAAACATTATAATTCAAGGAACGTAGTAAGGATATTGTTCTGTGGAACTATTTTCAGTTATATATACAGAGATAAATAAAATACAATAAATAAATATATACCCATATTTGAGTGTGTGTGCATGTAGGTGTGTATGTATATGTTTGCAATGATATAAAGTGTATGTATTACTGTGAATTTCAGTGGAACAGGAAAAACCAGCAACTCTGATCTGATGATTAAAAGTTTGAATTTTTGGAGTCTAATACACATGGTAATTTTTCTTAGTTATATAATGTATTCACCCATTTGAATTATATGTGTGTGATTTCTGAGTTACACAAGTCATTTAACCTCTCTAAGCTTATCGTCTCTCATTTGTAAAACATGGATAATTGAAATCTTTGCTTCAAAATGTTGTTATAAGAAATTAAGAAAAGATAGGTAGCTACTAAATGGTCATTCTATTAATATCAGAACAATTGGTTAATTCTTGACTTGAATTAATGATTTCATCTGTCAGAAGTTAAAGGGAATAAGAAGAGAAATAATTACTTTGGATTTAATCCTGACAAAGAGAAAAAAAATAATTGACGACATGGAAGTTTATAGAAAATGTAAGAGAGAGTGATTTATTATCTTAGAATTTAGAGCCATACAAAGGAGAAATCTGTTTATAGGCAGAAAAGCGTACTAAACTTAGAAAAACACTTTTCACAATTTACTGTCAGTAATCATTAAGAAACCATAGAAAATTTCCAGGAGCCAGACAAGAAATAATCAAAAATCTGATGGGGAAAATCAAAGAATCAAGAAAACTACAGATCAAAAAGATAAGTGTTAATCACTGGAATAAATAATTAAATAGGTGGATTTCAGTGACTTAGGTGGGAAAGGAAGGAGTTCCAAAATATATTGCATTCACAAATAATATGCTCGCCTAAGATAATCCTATGTCTTTCCAATATTTCCAATGTTTCATGGGTCAATTATAGCCCAGTTAAGTATATTTCCTGTTGGTTGAACAGTAGTATCTACAGACAATTTGGAGGGAAGAGCAGACCTGAGTTCATGTCCTCTCACTGTATCTATAACCTGAAGCAAGCTGAACCTTGATTTTTAAATCTTTAAAGCCAGATAATAGTTATTAACTCAATAGATTATTGTGAAGATTAAGTTATTAACCACAATACATGCAGAGGGCCTAGTAAAGTTCCCAGCAAATACTGGCATATTAATACTTGTGATTTTTAACACAACGTTCTAAAATAAGCATAGCACTGGAAAACATGCATTGCACTTTGCATTGTATGTTATGTTTTAGTTGAACTAGTACATTTTTGTCATTTCAATATTAATTAAATCTAATTTATTAAAGTTATTATACGAATACACATTCACTCATTCCTGAAAATAGCACAGTTGATATTTTAAGATTTATTAAAAGAGAATAATTTTTTACCATCACTTACAATGGATATCATCAGACTTTTAGTCATAATGCCAAAATATAAAAATCAGAAGTTATTCAATGCATGCTTTAAGCTATTAGAAAAAAATTTAAGGTACATTCATTATAAACATATGACCATAACTGATAATTTCTAGTATAGCAGAGAGAAAAGGAAAGCCCATTTTTTAGAACTAGATATATTTAACTCTAAACAATGATTTTAAAACAAGGAAAAAGCCTGGGTCAACTATGTGACCTTGTTCAATGTATCTATTTTGCATATCTAAGCATGAGATAATATTGTGTAATTTGCAAGTTTGTTGGGAGAATTATTTTAAATAACTTATTTAAAGTGTTTAGTCCTGTGGCTGTTACTGTCACACACTAAGGAGAGCTTAATACATTTTAGTTTCTTGATCAGGTTCATATGCATCTATTTGTTTTCCCTCATGGTGATTATACAGAAATCCAAAATATACAGGACTCACTGACTTTCAGATTTAATAAATTAATACCTTAAAAGTCAAAATTAGTGAGTAAATCATGTGCAGTAGATCTAGAAGGGTTTGTTCTTTTTTTTTTTTCCACACACACTGTATTTTATTTTTACAAGAGATAAATAGACTGACACCAAGCATTGTACATGGATGACCACAACAAAAGCAACAATGATTGCAATTACCAAACATGAAACACACTCATACTATGTCATAATATTGACATTCAGTCCAGTAATCCTCCACTGTAACAGCTCCTTTACTTTGCAGTGAAAATTGATTTGTATATTCTTTGCCTCTGAGTCCTTATGGGATTGTTTCTTTTTTTAAATTCAAACAGAAAGTCACAAAAATTATACTCATCCTCATCAGTTCACTCAGTCCCATGTAATTAATTTTTTTTTTCATCTTGATCTTTTGTTAGCACTTTTATGAGCTCATCAGTTTTTCATTAGAGTTCTGAAAATGCTTATTCATTCAGTTCAGCAGTACAGTCAGTTACCAGAAACCTGTACTTGTCAGAGTCTTTTCCATGAATTTCCTGAAGTTGAAACCCTTTTTTAGGAACATATTTACAAAAGCATCAGAGTACACCCAGAACTGTCTGTAAATGACAAAAGACTTAAAAATGACCACGGTTAAAGATTTGATGAAAGTTCATAATAATGCAGTTGACAAGAAAATTAGTTATTTCTGAGATATATATTTTAAAGTAATAACTAGGATTATGACTTATAACATTATACCAGAACATATAAGATTTTTAGAAATTTCATGTAATGTCTGAAACATTTATATTAACATATTTCCATACAAATAACCCAATGAAAGTTTAGTATTAGTTGTTTTGTTTGTTTGTTTATACTGCAGGTTCTTATTAATCATCAATTTTATACACATCAGTGTATACATGTCAATCCCAATCGCCCAATTCAGCACACCACCATCCCCACCCCACCACAGTTTTCCCCCCTTGGTGTCCATATGTCTGTTCTCTACATCTGTGTCTCAACTTCTGCCCTGCAAACTGGCTCATCTGTACCATTTTTCTAGGTTCCACATACATGCGTTAATATACGATATTTGTTTTTCTCTTTCTGACTTACTTCACTCTGCATGACACTCTATAGATCCATCCACGTCTCAACAAATGACTCAATTTCGTTCCTTTTTATGGCTGAGTAATATTCCATTGTATATATGTACCACATTTCCTTTATCCATTCGTCTGTGGATGGGCATTTAGGTTGCTTCCATGATCTGGCTATTGTAAATAGTGCTGCAATGAACATTGGGGTGCATGTGTCTTTTTGAATTACGGTTTTCTCTGGGTATATGCCCAGTAGTGGGATTGTTGGGTCATATGGTAATTCTATTTTTAGGTTTTTAAGGAACCTCCATATTGTTCTCCATAGTGGCTGTATCAATTTACATTCCCACCAACAGTGCAAGAGGGTTCCCTTTTCTCCACACCCTCTCCAGCATTTGTTCTTTGTAGATTTTCTGATGATGCCCATTCTAACTGGTGTGAGGTGATACCTCATTGTAGTTTTGATTTGCATTTCTCTAATAATTAGTGATGTTGACCATCTTTTCATGTGCTTCATGGCTGTCTGTATGTCTTCTTTGGAGAAATGTCTATTTAGGTCTTCTGCCCATTTTTGGATTGGGGTGTTTGTTTCTTTAATATTGAGCTGAATGAGCTGTTTATATATTTTGGAGATTAATCCTTTGTCCGTTGATCTGTTTGCAAATATTTTCTCCCATTCTGAGGGTTATCTTTTCATCTTGATTATGGTTTCCTTTGCTGTGCAAAAGCTTTGAAGTTTCATTAGGTCCCACTTGTTTATTTTTGTTTTTATTTCCATTACTCTAGGAGGTGGATCAAAAAAGATCTTGCTGTGATTGATGTCAAAGAGTGTTCTTCCTATGTTTTCCTCTAAGAGTTTTATAGTGTCCAGTCTTACATTTAGGTCTCTAATCCATTTTGAGTTTATTTTTGTGTATGGTGTTAGGGAGTATTCTAATTTCATTCTTTTACATGTAGCTGTCCAGTTTTCCCAGCACTGCTTATTGAAGAGACTGTCTTTTCTCCATTGTATATCTTTGCCTCCTTTGTCATAGATTAGTTGACCATAGGTGCGTGGGTTTATCTCTGGGCTTTCTATCTTGTTCCATTGATCTATGTTTCTGTTTTTGTGCCAGTACCATATTGTCTTGATTACTGTAGCTTTGTAGTATAGTCTGAAGTCAGGGAGTCTGATTCCTCCAGCTCCGTTTTTTTCCCTCAAGACTGCTTTGGCTATTCGGGGTCTTTTGTGTCTCCATACAAATTTTAAGATGATTTGTTCTAGCTCCGTAAAAAATGCCATTGGTAATTTGATAGGGATTGCATTGAATCTGTAGATTGCTTTGGGTAGTATAGTCATTTTCACAATGTTGATTCTTCCAATCCAAGAACATGGTATATCTCTCCATCTGTTGGTATCATCTTTAATTTCTTTCGTCAGTGTCTTATAGTTTTCTGCATACAGGTCTTTTGTCTCCCTAGGTAGGTTTATTCCTAGGTATTTTATTCTTTTTGTTGCAATGGTAAACGGGAGTGTTTCCATAATTTCTCTTTCAGATTTTTCATCATTAGTGTATAGGAATGCAAGAGATTTCTGTGCATTAATTTTGTATCCTGCAACTTTACCATATTCATTAATTAGCTCTAGCAGTTTTCTGGTGGCAGTTTTAGGATTCTCTATGTATAGTATCATGTCATCCGCAAACAGTGACAGTTTTACTTCTTCTTTTCCAATTTGTATTCCTTTTATTTCTTTTTCTTCTCTGATTGCCGTGGCTAGGACTTCCAGAACTATGTTGAATAATAGTGGTGAGAGTGGACATCCTTGTCTCGTTCCTGATCTTAGAGGAAATGCTTTCAGTTTTTCACCGTTGAGAATGATGTTTGCTGTGGGTTTGTCATATATGGCCTTTATTATGTTGAGGTAGGTTCCCTCTATGCCCACTTTCTGGAGAGTTTTTATCATAAATGGGTGTTGAATTTTGTCAAAAGCTTTTTCTGCATCTATTGAGATGATCATATGGTTTTTAGTCTTCAGTTTGTTAATATGGTGTATCACATTGATTGATTTGCGTATATGGAAGAATCCTTGCATCCCTGGGATAAATCCCACTTGATCGTGGTATATGATCCTTTTAATGTGTTGTTGGATTCTGCTTGCCAATATTTTGTTGAGGATTGTTGCATCTATATTCATCAGTGATATTGGCCTGTAATTTTCTTTTTTTTGTAGTGTCTTTGTCTGGTTTTGGTATCAGGGTGATGGTGGCCTCATAGAATGAGTTTGGGAGTGTTCCTTCCTCTGCAATTTTTTGGAAGAGTTTGAGAAGGATAGGTGTTAGCTCTTCTCTAAATATTTGATAGAATTCACCTGTGAAGCCATCTGGTCCTGGACTTTTATTTGTTGGAAGATTTTTAATCACAGTTTCAATTTCATTACTTGTGATTGGTCTGTTCATATTTTCTGCTTCTTCCTGGTTCAGTCTTCTAAGGTTATACCTTTCTAAGAATTTGTCCATTTCTTCCAGGTTGTCCATTTTATTGGCATAAAGTTGCTTGTAGTAGTCTCTTAGGAGGCTTTGTATTTCTGCGGTGTCGTAACTTCTCCATTTTCATTTCTGATTTTATTGATTTGAGTCCTCTCCCTCTTTTTCTTGATGAATCTGGCTAATGGCTTATCAATTATGTTTATCTTCTCAAAGAACCAGCTTTTAGTTTTATTGATTTTTGCTATTGTTTTCTTTGTTTCTATTTCATTTATTTCTGCTCTGATCTTTATGATTTCTTTCCTTCTGCTAACTTTGGATTTTGTTTGTTCTTCTTTCTCTAGTTTCTTTAGGTGTAAGGTTAGATTGTTTACTTGAGATTTTTCTTGTTTCTTTAGGTAGGCTTGTATAGCTATAAACTTCCCTCTTAGAACTGCTTTTGCTGCATCCCATAGGTTTTGGGTCATCGTGTTTTCATTGTCACTTGTCTCTAGGTATTTTTTGATTTCCTCTTTGACTTCTTCAGTGATCTCTTGGTTATTTAGTAACGTATTGTTTAGCCTCCATGTGTTTCTGTTTTTTACATTTTTTTCCCGTAATTCATTTCTAATCTCATAGCACTGTGGTCAGAAAAGATGCTTGATATGATTTCAATTTTCTTAAATTTACTGAGGCTTGATTTGTGACCCAAGATGTGATCTATCCTGGAGAATGTTCCATGTGCACTTGAGAAGAACGTGTAATCTGCTGTTTTTGGATGGAATGTCCTATAAATATCAATTAAATGTATCTGGTCTATTGTGTCATTTAAAGCTTCTGTTTCCTTATTTATTTTCATTTTGGATGATCTGTCCATTGGTGTAAGTGAGGTGTTAAAGTCCCCCACTATTATTGTGTTACTGTCAATTTCCTCTTTTATAGCTGTTAGCAGTTGCCTTATGTATTGAGGTGCTCCTATGTTGGGTGCATATATATTTATAATTGTTATATCTTCTTCTTGGATTGCTCCCTTGATCATTATGTAGTGTCCTTCCTTGTCTCTTGTAACATTCTTTATTTTAAAGTCTATTTTATCTGATATGAGTATAGCTACTCCAGCTTTCTTTTGATTTCCACTTGCAAGGAATATCTTTTTCCATCCCCTCACTTTCAGTCTGTATGTGTCCCTAGGTCTAAAGTGGGTCTCTTGTAGACGGAATATATATGGGTTTTGTTTTTGTATCCATTCAGCAAGCCTGTGTCTTTTGGCTGGAGCATTTAATCCATTCACATTTAAGGTAATTATCGATATGTATGTTCCTATGACCATTTTCTTAATTGTTTTGGGTTTGTTTTTGTAGGTCCTTTTCTTCTCTTGTATTTCCCACTTAGAGAAGTTCCTTTAACATTTGTTGTAGAGCTGGTTTGGTGGTGCTGAATTCTTTTAGCTTTTGCTTGTCTGTAAAGCTTTTGATTTCTCCATCGAATCTAAATGAGATCCTTGCCGGGTAGAGTAATCTTGGTTGTAGGTTCTTCCCTTTCATCACTTTAAGTATATCATGCCACTCCCTTCTGGCTTGTAGAGTTTCTGCTGAGAAATCAGCTGTTAACCTTATGGGAGTTCCCTTGTATGTTATTTGTCATTTTTCCCTTGCTGCTTTCAATAATTTTTCTTTGTCTTTAATTTTTGCCAATTTGATTACTATGTGTCTTGGCGTGCTTCTCCTTGGGTTTATTCTGTATGGGACTCTCTGCGCTTCCTGGACTTGGGTGGCTATTTCCTTTCCCATGTTAGGGAAGTTTTCGACTATAATCTCTTCAAATATTTTCTCTGGTCCTTTCTCTCTCTCTTCTCCTTCTGGGACCCCTATAATGCGAATGTTGTTGCGTTTAATGTTGTCCCAGAGGTCTCTTAGGCTGTCTTCATTTCTTTTCATTCTTTTTTCTTTAGTCTGTTCCGCAGCAGTGAATTCCACCATTCTGTCTTCCAGGTCACTTATCCGTTCTTCTGCCTCAGTTATTCTGCTATTGATTTCTTCTAGTGTAGTTTTCATTTCAGTTATTGTATTGGTCATCTCTGTTTGTTTGTTCTTTAATTCTTCTAGGTCTTTGTTAATCATTTCTTGCATCTTAATCTTTGGCTCCATTCTTATTCTGAGGTCCTGGATCATCTTCACTATCATTATTTTGAATTCTTTTTCTGAAAGGTTGCCTATCTCCACTTCATTTAGTTGTTTTTCTGGGGTTTTTTCTTGTTCCTTCATCTGGTATATAGCCCTCTGCCTTTTCATCTTGTCTGTCTTTCTGTAAATGTGGTTTCTGTTCCACAGGCTGCAGGACTGTAGTTTTTCTTGCTTCTGCTGTCTGCCCTCTGGTGGTTGAGGCTATCTAAGAGGCTTGATGGGAGGCTCTGGAGTTGGGTAGAGCTGACTTGCTGTGGCGGTCAGAGCTCAGTAAAACTTTAATCCACTTGACTATTGATGGGTGGGGCTGGGTTCCCTCCCTGTTGGTTGTTTTGCCTGAGGCAACCCAACACTGGAGCCTACCGGGGCTCTTTGGTGGGGCTAATGGCAGACTCTGGGAGGGCTCACGCCAAGGAGTCCTTCCCAGAACCTCCACTGCCAGTGTCCGTGTCCCCATGGTGAAACAGAGCCAGCCCTCGCCTCTGCAGGAGACCCCCCAACACCAGCAGGTATGTCTGGTTCAGTCTCCCCCAGGGTCACTGCTCCTTCCCCTGGGTCCCGATGCACACACTATTTTGTGTGCGCCCTCCAAGAGTGGGGTCTCTGTTTCCCCCAGTCCTGTCGAAGTCCTGCAATCAATTCCCACTAGGCTTCAAAGTCTGATTCTCTATGAATTCCTCCTCCCGTTGCCGGACCCCCAGGTTGGGAAGCCTGACATGGGGCTCAGAACGTTCACTCCAGTGGGTGGACTTCTGTGGTATAAGTGCTCGCCAGTCTGTGAGTCACCCACCCAGCAGTTACGGGATTTGATTTTACTCTGATTGCGCCCCTCCTCCCGTCTCACTGTGGCTTCTCCTCTGTCCTTGGACGTGGGGTATCCTCCTTGGTGAAGTCCAGTGTCTTCCTGTTGATGATTGTCCAGCAGCCAGTTGTGATTCTGGTGCTCTCGCAAGAGGGAGTGAGAGCACGTCCTTCTACTCCACCATCTTGGTTAATCTCTTTTCGGTTTTGTTCTTTATAAGCATAAATTCCTTTTAAGATAAATTTTGTATTTTGTAATCAAAGTAAAATGTGCATATGATAACTAAGAAAAGAATACAAAGAAGCGTACCATTTAAAGCAATATAAACCAATGTTCATCTGCCTTACCCCTCTCTATTCTCCTATTCCTCAGCTGAGTTTTCTAATAATTTCTATTTTAATTGCTCTGATGGCCCTCTCTGTGACTCTGTATAACATGAAGCTCTGTTCCTTGATTTACCAATATTAGACAATATCTATTGATTCACTGATATAAAAGATAACTAGTTATGTCACATCCGCAGCTCCTCTCTTCAGTGTTTCAGTTATATTATTTTTGGTTATTCTAGTAATTGCCTTTGTCATGTATTAATTTGCTTATGCCTCTATTTGTAATTTCATCAATGTTTGAGAATTAGGTTGCCAGTCTTTGCTGCTTTTCATGCTAAGTCTTACCCCATAGAAGGAATCCTGACAAAAGTCTCTGAGAATGGGGGCAGGAAATTTTGACTGACTGGTAGTCTTTGTTGCAGAGTACATGAGTAGGGAGTTGGCTGTTAGACTGTGATCCTTAAGTGCCAAAATAAGGAAAGATTTATTTATTTATTTATCTATTTAGTTATTTAAGTTATTTCTTGTAATGTTGCTTTAGTCCTCCCCAGAACACCAGAAGCTCATGTAGTCTTGGGCTACATATTACTCTTTAACACTCAGGACATTAATTTATACAAGAAGGCTCTTAGTAAAATTATTTTACCTGATCTGAACCCTAAGAACTTACAGAGTCAGTCTGTTTCAGAAGATAGATTTTTATCATGGTTCAGGATTAAGTGTACATTTTAAATCTGAAGAAAATATTTTTAAGAGCTTATGTTGGACACTGAGAGATTATATTTGTCAGAAGTAGATCCAAAATGATAGCATCCTGTGTTAGGTCCTTCTTAATGTTGAGAAATCCTGCAGTTGATCTCATGAGAATGTCACATATATTAAATGATGGCAGAACAGGATATCTGTACCTGCAATTCACTTTGTGATTAAAAAAATCGTGTTTGGAAAATAATTTCTTCTCTTCTTATTTTTCATACTTTTCATATCTGTTGAAACCCTGAGATATTTTATCTGTAGACATACTGGATTAAAAGAGAAGTCATATAGCATTCTTATCCATGATCTGATTCAATATTAGGTAAATGTATTAAAACACAAATGGTGACAGAATCCATATTTTCCCTTAATATTCATTTGATTTATTTCACCTAATGGTATTCCATTTGTTTATATAAATACACCTCTACCCTGATCTAGGGCACCAGTCATCTCTTACCTCTTAACCTCTCTCCTAACTAGTTTTTCTCATTTTCTTGTTTCCCCATACAGTCTCTTCTGAACACAGCAAAGTAATCTTTAAACCATACGTCACATTATATCACATATTTACTCAAAATCTATCAGTGCTTCCTAAATCTGAATACATGCCAAAGCTCATATAATATAAAGCTCTACTTAATCTACCTATATACAACCTGATCTCTCTAAATATTTTCCCTTTTTACTTTATTCTTTGAGCCAGCGGATGGTACTTCAAAGCACTTATCACACTTCTGCCTCAGGGCTTTTGCACTTCTTGTCCTTTCTGCCTAAAGCTTTTTCCCCAGCTCTCTGGCTGGCTAGATTTTTCACTTCTTGTAGACATATGATCACTTGTCTTTTTAGTAGAAAAGCCATTTCTATTTACTTTCTCCTGACTTCCCAAAGCTCCCAGGATGAAATTAAAATATCTAAAATTGGAACAGTATATCCTGGGTAAAGATATCTCTGATGTGTAAATCATTAAATTTGGGAATACTGGCCACAGTACCAATGCAGTAATTTTGTTGATTGATTGATTGAGGCATAATTGACATGTAACATTAAACTAGTTTCAGGTATACAAATAATAGTTTGATATTTATATGTATTGTAAAATGACCACCACAGTACGTCTAGTTAATATGTGTCACCATACGTATATACAATTTTTTTTTTCTTGTGATGAGAACTTTTAAGATCTATTCTCTTGGCAACTTTTATGTATGCAATACAGTAGTATTAACTATAGTCACCATGCTGTATATTGCCATGATTTTTTATTCTGTAACTGGACCAATGCAGTGTTCTTGATCTTTTCTATTGCTGTAGCCTACAGTGAGCACCCAAATAATATATAATTATAATGATAAGACCCTAAGAATAAACATATTTGGACTGTTAAAGAATCACTAGTTTGCCACTTATTCTAAAGAGAGAGTATCATTCATTCCTTTTTCTCAGGTGTTTAGGTGTATCTATATACCTGGTCCTGTACTAACTATTAGGGACAAAGACATGAATTCAATATAGTCCTTCCCCCTGGAGAGTTTACAATCTGATGAGATACAGACAGATAAGGTACATTGCTAGAAATAAAAGTAGAGTATCGTAAGAGCAGCATGGAGGTGCCTCTGACCTAGTTACAAAGAGAGATCAGGGAAGTCTTCCTTATGAAAGTGATACATGAACTGAGTCTTAAAAGTATAATTAAGAAGGAACCAGGTGAGGCACAAGGCATGAGGAGATGGTATATTTCACACCTAGGGTTCAGCATATATAAAAATGTAGTAAACAGGAATATTGGTAGACTATCAAGCAGCTCAATAGGCAAAGTGTGTATGGGGAGGAGATAATAGCTTATCTGTATTGAACACAGTTTGAAGTTTTATATACATATTATTTTATATCTCACCACAACCCCAAGAATTAGGGACTACTAAAATTCTCATTTTACACATGAGGAAACCAAGACAAAGAGAGATTCAGGTAGTTGCTCAGAGTCATACTTGCCTAGCAGTCTTGTTTAGGACTCCATGCTCTTAATCACTGCCCTAAAGGTAGGCTGGGCAATTCTACAAATGACCTTCTATTGATCTTTTTATATCTCTAGAGCCTAAGAGTGCCTGGCTCTTAACCAACATACTAGTTGTTTAAATGCTTCATGAATGAATACATGGCACCAGGAATAAGTGTGAGATTTTGGATTCTCCACTTATTTCTGTAATCTTCCTTTAAGCTAGGTATGAGAATTAAGAAAAGGTGAAGTCCTACCAATAACTGATATAAAAGTGTTCACCTGAAATGGATTTTTGCATTTCGTTTGAAATACAGCTCTGCACAGAATACACATGCCTTAATAGATATAGTCATTAACTCAGTTCTCTTTTAAATCTGCAACGTTATTTTTAATACCTTTGTTTTGCTCATGTTAACATAAATCCTGGATTCTGGAAAAAATATTAACTGAATCGCCAATGACCTGTACAACTGATCAAAGTGCATAAACACAACTATGTTAAACTTAGACATCCAGTAGTCATCTGACACCACTGTTTGTTCAACTTCCAACTGCATGTGAAATGATAAAAGCTTTTAAAAGGAGAACTCTCTTACCCTAGCAACTGAAGAGAAAGTTTTGAAACAAAGAAATAAAAAATTCATTTTGTGATTATAGCTTTCCAACTTTAGAGTTATCTCTCATTAGTAACCTCATATGACCTACTTTTAATTAAATCATATTTTTTATGAAGAATTAAATAATTGAACTTTTATTCCAGATCTTCTGTTTAAATGGCATAATTTGCCTTGGGCTAATTCCTTATTTCAAATATCCTTAAGGTTTACAAAATTTTTTTGAGATGTGAAACGAGTCTAGACCCCATTCCATTATAAATGCATATAGAGATTATCTAGTCTAATATACTAAGCCATTTAGCATTTGATTTCATTTAAATATGTGATATAACTAAAGCATGTAGATGAAAGATTCATGAAACAAGGCCTAGAGTTAAATTATTTTCAAGTATCATCAAATATCTGCCTTTAATCAGCTACGCATAGGAATTTTGTTCACAGACATAATACACAAATTACTTGCAAGAACCGTGTTCTACAAGGAAGTGTAATGCATTCTGTGTTGAAAAAAGTTAAGGTAGTATTGGGATAAAACCAAAGCACATTTCGTTTTCATATGATAGGAGGAAACGTATACGAAAGGAAACGGGAAGGGAAGCTGATGTTATTGAGCACCTGCTAGTTTCCAGGCACTCTTACATACATTATCACTCCAGTTGGCCTCCTGCATCCTCCTTTAGAGAATCAGTAACATTGTTATTAATAAATCCCTGCTGGTTTGGATTCTGGAGCATACCATATATAGAGTTGTCCATGTGACAAGCAATTCAATTGCAAATCAATACCTGTAATTCAGAGCATATTTTCTTGTGACCACAGACTTGGAGCTCATATTTAAACCATTTTTATTTTCCATGCTTTTGGCATCTCAGTCACTACACCATGTCTCCAGATGGGTAGTCACATGGCCTCTCATCATATTAAGATGCCCCCCTTCTCCACTACCATCTAGTCTATATTTAAGTCAGACCTCAAATATGCCTTCCTAATGTATTGCCAGTTTTTGCAGAAAAATAAGAAAAAAAATTTATACAGAAAGTTGAATCAACCCAGCAATTCTCTCCTTACAGATGAAGAAAGCAAAGCGTGTAACAGTAACTATTAGAAGTCATGGTGAGATTCAAATTGTATTAAGGTAATAGGACAAAAGATCTAAAGATAGCCAAATCTTTACTTCAATTGGGGAAACAAAAAGTCTGCTAACAAAGTTCATTCCACAAAACCTAGAAGATAAAGGAAGCAATTTTTTAATTGAATAAGCATATCTGGAATACAATTCACATTGCAGGCAGTCTGTGAAAGATACCATAAAGACAAGACAGAATCTCACACAAATGTACACAGTAAAGAAAGAACAAATAACACTTCTTTTATCTCCTTGAGAGACAAATTGGTATACCTTTTGTCTTGCATACCTTGTGAGTATACCTTGTAAGAACTCTGAGTTAATTTCAGAAGTATGTGTTTATAGTTTCAAAGGTCAGACGGCTGGAAGCCTTGACTGTAAAATGAAAAGATTGGTCTACTGTGTTTTCGAAGAGACACTGTGAAAGAGGGGAGAGGGAGATTACTGCTTCCCTTCCCTTTATTAAAAACAGAAAATTTCATTTTATACTTTTACTTTAACCAGTGAACCATTCATTCCAAGATTCCTGAGGGAGATATATACATAAAAGGTGACAAAATAGAGCTCTCTGAGCAACAGGGACATTGGTTCCTAACCCCAAAACACATTGAGTGAGTTAGATTGAGCCACATGGGAGAGTTAGTGAGTAAATCTGAACCATATTTAGGCTATGGTTCTAAATAACTTCAAGCATAAGTCAACTCTAAGACTAGGTATTTCTCCCAAAGTTCCAAACCTGAGTTTTAGGACCTTTCTGATGTTGGGAAGAATTTATCGGTCCTGTTAGGAAAGGAGACAAAAGAGCAGGAAGGAAGGGGTCCTCCAATGCAACTAATATTTTCCAGATCTTCTTAGGCCAAAGCAACAGTCTCTGAACCAATCTTCCTTAAGAAAAAGAGTAGATAGAAAATCACAAGGACAGGTGGTTTGGGAGGAATCTAATTAGAATAGTAGAGGTTCCTTTCGTGTGTGTGTGTGTGTACTCTGATGAAGCCTATGGACCTTAGAAACATCTTTTTAAATGCACAAAGTAAAATAAATCATGTAGGCTTGAAAGAAAAACCAATAATATTGAAATATATTTATCAAAGTACATAAAATCTATAATTGAAAAAACACATTTTTGATGTGATAATATATGTACTTCTTAATTAATGCCTTAAATTAGAAGTTCCAGCAGCAAGACTCTAGTACCTACTATAATTTTTAGTAGTGATGAGCATAAACAATATTTTGAGGTATCTGCAACAATTATATATAATATTAAAAAATATGTGATTTGGCAACAAAGTCCCATTTACTTCTAATGCTAATGTAATTTGTTGCTTACATTTGAAATTAAAGGAAATGATAAAGTTAGTTAGGGTCTAATGAAAATATAGATATCTTTCCCTATCCAAATTTATGGAACAAGGGAAAGAAACCCCTGCATTATAAGAAAAGGGGGAAGATGAGAGGATTTCTGCTCCCTTTCACTAGTACTGTTAGCTCTTGTTTCCCCCCGACTTCTAAAGGATAAAGAATCCAGAGAAGTAGAGGACCTCACCCACACTGACCATCAATAGCTGGGCACAGCAAAGCCACCCAACCCATGAGAATACAGCTGAATCGAAGTTGTAGGTTCCTCTTCCTTTGGGATAGAGTACTTTGCTCTTTATCCTTAGGGAAAATTAATAGGAGAGGAAAATGAAAACCATGAGCTCCTCCTAGAGGGCAACAATGCCCTGGGTAGGGCCACTAAAAGGCATCCCTGTCTCTCTCAAGGGAAAAGTTTTGGTAGAAACACCAGGAAAGTTCCTCCTGCCCTTTCTCTAAGTTTTGTATTCCTTCTGGGATTGATGAGGTTAGTTTATCTTCCTAAGGTGTTTATGAAAGCCTCATTATATCGCCTCCAAGAGATTCTGGAGTAGGTCAGGAGAGTTTCTTAATTCATTTCATCTAAGACCACATCGTATGCCAGATGGAACAGACACCTCCTGTTTCAGTTCCAGTTTGAATTTTCTTCTCTTCAATAAGAGAGGCTACTCAGTCAGTAAATAGTGAAGCTGGAATTCAAAACTACACCTTTCTGATTCCAAAGCTTTGGGTTTTATATTGCATTTGTTGTGCTACCCTAAACAAAGGGTTTGAAAAATCTATGAGTTTTACATGCTGTGCATTTAGTCAACAGCAAGATATTAATGTAATGTATACTTTATTCTTCCTAATATTCATGGTGTATATTTATTAGAAGTCCATTATATACACAAACACTACACTAGGCTCCAGAGTTATAAATAGTGTGCAAAAAAGAAATGGAAACTTTGACTTAATCGATCATGGAGTCAAGAGATAGAAACAGACCTTAATCAAAGAGCCATACAAATATATATATAATTACAAGTTGTAATCAATGTCCTGAAACTAATTGATGGAATGCTGTATGATGGGGGCTTCTGAGATAGTCCGGAGACAGGGAAGAAACTTTCCTGAGAAAGCAGCGTCTGTGAGAAGATCAGGTAGGAGTTAAAAAATTGTTACAGGTTTCTTTTTTTCTCTCTAAACTTACTTATACTAAAATATTAGCTGTCTTAAGTAATTTTTTAATAATAAAAGACTGCTATCACTAACAGTCAATGACAGAGAGAAATAAAGTAAGCAATGAAAAGGGATTGTAGGGCTTCCCTGGTGGCGCAGTGGTTGAGAATCTGCCTGCCAACGCAGGGGACACGGGTTCGAGCCCTGGTCTGGGAAGATCCCACATGCCGCGGAGCGGCTGGGCCTGTGGGCCCACAGCTACTGAGCCTGCGCGTCTGGAGCCTGTGCTCCACAACAAGAGAGGCCGCAATAGTGAGAGGCCCGCGCACCGCGATGAAGAGTGGCCCCTGCTTGCCGCAACTAGAGAAAGCCCTCGCACAGAAACGAAGACCCAACACAGCAAAAAATAAATAATAAATAAAAATTAAAAAAAAAAAAAAAAAGGGATTGTAGTTTTAAAAATGCACTAATAATTTGATTAAAATCATTTTAGGAACTTGCCTTCGCATACACAGTTTCCTACAAATCATTGATTAGTGATTTCTAGGGTCTTGGGAGTGGAGCAAATGGGGAGTGACTGCTAATTAGTATAGGAATTATTTTGGGATGACAAAAATATTCTCAAATTAGATAGTGGGGTTGGTTACACAACTTTGTGAATATGCTAAAAAGATACTCAATTGTACACTTCGAAAGGGTGAATTTTATGGTATGTAAATTTTATCTCAATCTTGAAAATGAGGTTAAAAATTAGTGACATAGGTATCACAGATGAACTACCAGCACCCATGAGACCATTAGTTTTAGTAGAATTTGTATATGGTAACATGGAAGATCTATCAAAGGAACATATCTATTCATAGACCATTGTCACAGAATGAACTCCTCTTTTTCTAAGAACGTACTCTATGATGGAGAACACAGCTCATAGAGCACTGAAGGGTGAAGGGAATGTTTTCCTAGCCAGCAAAAGCAGATGAATGAGTCTAGGCAATTAGTGAGGTGAGGTGACAAGATATAGAAGCTCATATTGTACTAAGTTGACTTACTGAGTCATTAAAATGGTTTATAAACCACTGATTATAACGTTAAGATGGATTTTTTTTTTTTAGTGTTAAACAGGAGTGCGGAATTAGAACACAGAATTAATTCACAAGTCATGAAGACTGATTTTTGCTCTTTTTCTTTTCAGTGAACAGATGAAACAATAGAAAACTCTATTTATCCTTAGCAATATTTTTTATTATCCTTAGCAATATTATCCTTAGTTTTCCAGATACATAATTTGAATGTGTCAAAGATAGTGCAGAGGAAAATGAAGAGTAAAATAAATGTGACTTAGAGTAATAGTTTATAATTTAAAGTAATATTTATTACCATTATGATAAAATAGCCTTATGGGAGCTTTATTATCTAAGGCAGATATACAAAATGAAGTTTGTTTACTTATATAGGAAACGTGAAGAGGCACATGAAATGAATGGCTGAATAGTTAGATGTTTTTGCGAAGATGAAGGTTTTGAACAAAGAGAAAAAAGCAATAGTAATTTTAATCTTAAAGTCAATACTGAGAATAACAGCTGTCTGCATTATAAATTCATATCACAGAGGGTTATGAAAGTCCTTCTCTTAAAAAAAAAGACTCCATGAGAGATACAGCTTTCAGACACATTCTATACCAGGATTTATGATTTGTGATATTCAATTGGGCTATATCAGAGCATAGGTAATTTACTAGAAATGGACCAGCACTTTTGTAAAGTACAGCAGTTCTTTCAACCTGAAGAAGTCACAGGCGACATCCAGTAAATTATCTATTTAATATACCATATTGCTCTTTTGTGACCTGCAAGAATTCATCACTTTTGAAAGTACCTAACTTGCTTTCAGAGAAAAATTTATATATTATATAATAATTTTCATTATAGAGTATATTTGATAATAAATTATACATTACACAAGTGAAAAGAGAGATTTGAAGTTGTGAGTAGCTTAAGGCTGCAGTGTATATAATATAAAGTCTCTGGACATTTAAGAAGTACCTCTTCCATGTAAGTGATTTGAGATTCTTCTGTTCTTCCTACCTTCAGTGGGAAGGTATCTCAGTTCTTCTTCTTCAGTCCTCTTCCTCCATCCCGCACACATGATCAAACCATAGGTGGGAAGTCCTTTGTATTGCACTAGCAGCCTTAACATTTAATTTCAGTCTCATCCGCTGATTTTCCTAGAGATAACCACATCTGTCTATTTTATCACCACATCATAGTTCAGGAGTAACACAAGTATACACAGTATAGTTCCAGCATGGGCATATTTTACTTGTACAAATAAAACCATACAAATTCATCCAAAAGAGGATTTTTAAAAAAACAAACAGGAAAAGAGGGAACAAGGAAAATAATACAAAATTAAACTGCGTGGGTGATTTCGCTCCCTCAATGAGGGTATGCTACAGACTGATAAAATGTTAGCAAGGATTTGCTACTGTGAAATGGTGGGTATGAGTTTGCCATTCCCTCAGTGGAACTCAGTGTCGATGTGACTGGCTCTCAGATTGTAAAATTCTTATGATTAAATATATTTCTAATGTTTAAAGATACATACCTTACACATAATAGTGTCTCTAAATATAAAGCAACAGTGATTCCTGGTAATCAGAGAAACAGCAAAGATTTCAATCCCAGAAAGAAAAAAAAAATAGGCTTACATGGATTTATTGGGAGGGTATATCTTTCTTTTTTCCATTTTAAACAGGAAGTTTATTTAAACAGCAAGATGCTTGACTTGAAGGGAAAACTATCTAGGATTTATTTATTTTAGAGTAATTTATCCCTACTTAAAGACAAATTGCCCTACATGTAACAGCTACATACCAAAAAGTTATAAAATTTTCCTTGATTTTACAATGATATGTGAAAAACATTAAAATTCTCCAATCAAGCAAGGTATGCAAGGATTTTTATGTTGTTCTTTTTTTTTTTTTTTAAACAGTGAGCGCAACATAACTTACTGGAATATAAAGATAAGAACTGAATGAGCATGCCACTAATGGAGAAAAGGGGGTATTTTCACAGAACCAGTATTTTTCTCCATCCCAACTCCATTTGATGCTGATCAAAACATACCATTGGCCATTTAGTTTAAAAAAACGCAGTATGCTTGTGCACATATATCAGTTACTTTAGGTACAATAAAGGAATGGGGGTGGGGAAAATGAAAGAGTAGAGAAAACTATACTGTAGTGGTCAGGATGTGGTGGAACCTAATTGCAGTTTTCTAATTTAGAATGTCTTCTTGGTCTGGAGTAAAGTAGCAGGTTCACTTTTTAGTAGCCACCTCCTGTCTGCTGCCAGAACACATCAATTGTATCTTCATCCTCCATTTCCAACCATGAAAAGTTCTTTCTAAAAACGGGTAATTTTGAATATAAAACAACCTTGGGCACCTGAGCAGATGTGTCTGTTTCACTGATTAGCTGCCCATCAAATCAGAATCTGATCTGCCTCATTGACAAACCCTGTGTTCACAGTAGGATTTCATTAGTTTACTAAGTGGCATATGCCTCTTACTCTTAAACTGCTCCACAGAACCATCCTGCCCCACCACCTTCAAATTAATGTGATCGTTGTTCTCAGTCTTGACTCCTTCCTTGGGCTTTTCGTTGCCCATGGCGAGCACCGGAGTCTCTTCCGCTGCCACTTCACAAAAGAGGTACCAGGTCCGCACGGAACGAGCACACAAGCGGCACCAGGAGAGGGTATATCTTGATTGTCTTGGATTCAAGTCAGTTTATGGGGTAATTTCAACCAAGTGAAATGTTTGTGTTATGTGCTGACTGTGGAACACCATTTTGTAGTAGCATGGTCTTGGCAAGCGTAGTTCATTTAATTATCCAACAGACCTTTATGGAGAATATACTGTGTATCCGAACTGTTCTAGGAAGAGAAAAGAAACATTGTAAGACTTATTATGTGTTAGAAAAATCACTAGCCATGGTAAGAACTTGTGGGGATGCGTGGAACTGGGAGTCTGTTGAAAGAGCCCATATGGAAACTGTTGGGAGTCTGGTTTGTAGCAGTTACAGTGGCAGAGGAGAGAGAGAGGCTGAAAAGCTACAGGAGAGTACGAGCAACAAATCAGTGATATATTGAACTCTAAGAGTCAGGGAGAAAGTGTCAAGAATACGGCATTTTGCCTGAAAAAGAAAAAAATATATATAAATATATATATATATATGTGTGTGTGGATGAATCACTTTGTCTACATCTGGAACTAACACAACACTGTAAATTCACTATACCTCAAGAAAAAATTGTTACAAAGAAGAATAATGGCATTTTATAATAGGCTAAGTTTGACATTTTAAGTGTTTAAAATACTTAGGCTTTATATGTATACATAAAACACAATTCTTTAGTGCTGTGAAATCATAATTACAGCAAACAATATAAATGTTAAGATTATTGTCAAAGCGATAGCACATTTTAGAATTAGCAGTTTGGCATTTCGGAAAGTATGTTCTGGGGAACATTGGTCCTGTGAGATGAAAGAGAGCCTCCATGATCAAATAAGCTTGTAAGAACAAGTATGACATTCCCCAAACCTTACTAAAGTCTCAGTTAAGTCTCATAGCATAGAACCCTATTTATTTTACCCATGTATTTCCTAAACTTACCTAATCACAGAACCATTTCTTCTCATAATACATGTGTTCTACAAAAATGCTATTAAAATAGAGATTTAAGAGTAGTCATATGTATCACATAAGTTATAATCAAGAACAGGTGAGTTCTTATGTTTTACATTACAATGGATATAGGCTGTTTGGAAAAACATAGCCAGTTTGACAAAAGGCCCACAGGTATGAGTCAAATGGCAAAAATAAGCATAGAATTAAAAGTTCTGTCTTGCTTTTATCTTCTACTGATTGTTAATAGAGCCAGAAAGATAACGGCTGACCTTTTCTGTACTAGCCAATAAAATGAAATTAAAACAGGAAGAAAGAATACAGAAAGCTTCTAGGAACTGACATTACAAGAATTAGTAAAGCTGGCCTGGCTTAGTCATTATTCCATTTAGATTTTTATAAACATAAAACAGATTACAGTATATCTGTACCTCACAGCATAGTGAATTTTCCCTTATTTACGTACTGCATAAAATATTGTCAGTCACCACAATATTCAACATAATTGACTATAAATTAGGCCATGCTGTAAGCACTGACCAGAAAAAATGTAAAATTATTGCTACCAGCACAAATAACAAAATCTAACATAATATTAGTTACCATAAAGACCTGTGATTATACTGCAACCTTGTATATATTCATTAGTGGTTAAAAAACTTTATATTTTTTCATATTTATAAATGAGATTTTTAACAAGAGCCATCCCAAAAGTCCATTATGCAAAATAAAATATTCAAAACATATTGAGGCTATCAGATGCATAGTAATGTAGAATGGCAGAATGTTCATGACTAAGTCACAAAGCTGAACTTGAGTTAGAAGCTCTCATTTCTATTCATTATTTCAAAATATAAAAGTAAGAGCTTTTGTCATGTACATTCAAAGTATTGTCATTTTGGAGCACCTTAAAATCAGAAAGAAAATTAACATAAAACATGCTGCTTATTCTTGAGTGATTCTCTCATCAGTACTATTATCAGCTGAATAAAGTTATCAGTGCTGAAATAAGAATACACCTGACTAATCTCAAACACTAATGAGCGATGAGAGCAGTGCTTCTTTGGTTATTATCATCATTGTCAATTTGTTGTTCTAGGGAGTTCTAATTTTACTATGTTTAATTCTAACTATTTATTACCATTTTATAGAACATTAAAAGGAAAAAAGGTAAAACATTCATTAGCTACCCAACTCAGTACAACTTACTGTTTGCTTTGTATGTGTGTGTTTTAAATATATTGCTCTATCTTTAAACTTTGGCCAGAAATCCATCAAAAGTTTTGAACTTTTCAAACTGTCATGACTCTTCTCCAGCCACCTAACACACCACTGCATTCAGCTCCCTTTAAAAGGAAATCAGGCATTAACTCCAATAAATTCCCAGCATAAAACCTAAACCTATGTATTTTCAGTCTTCTTCAGCTCTTCTTCTCAAGTCACAGAGGACTGTCATTAATGCTTTCTAAACTTAATCACTCCAGTTTAGTTTTTGATCTTTCCCAAGCCTCTAAGTCAGTGCTCCAGATATTCCCTCTTTAATGACTCTGTCCTCCCTGTTCAAACAACAGTAACAAAAACGCATTCAGCTTTGCATCTTCCCCCAACTACTCCCTACATTCTCCTTCTGTTTATGGTTAAGATTCTGATTACTTTTGTATCTCTTTATAAACCACTTATTCTTCATCCAACTACAGTCTAGCTACCTCTCTCTACTCTAGTTCAAGGGTTAGCAATCTTTTCTGTACAGAGCCAGATGATATTTTGGGCTTTGCTGACCACATATGTCTCTGTGATGTATTCTGATTTATTTTTTTCTTTTGTTTTAAACTCTTTAAAAATGTGAAAACTTCCTTTGGTACAGGCTGGATTTGGTTTGCTGGCTGTAATTTGCAGAAAGCGGCTCTGGTTAAAACTACTGTATCAATAATACCAAAAAGTTCCTTTCTGGTGTTTGAAGGGAATCCTCCCTACACAAATTCAAGGCGAATTAAGTGATAAGCTGAAGGAAGGCAGACCATCAGCTTTAATATTGATAAAAGCTGAGGAGCAGTAACAGTGGGCTTCCTGTGCAGCTGCAGGTCTCTCCCAACCACCATGGCCACCCCCTCAACAGATTCACCCTTAAATAGGCTGTAGAGGAGACCAGCAAGCTGCTTTACCGGCAGGATGGCTCCCAACCAGAAGTAAAGTTTCTGTCCTGGGCTCACCCATCAAGAAGCTCATTCCATCTCCATGGGGTAAGGGGTGGAGCCAGCAGGCTGGCAAGCCTAGGCCAAATCCCTCCTGGGGGAAACCAGAGGCATAGAGAAGTAGCTCCTTGCTACCTAATACTCTAGACCGCCAAGCCACCTCAGACTCCTTTTTCATTTATTACCACTTTGCAACACAATGGTTTTGAACACTTTCTTTTCATTGAAACTTTCTTCCCCATTGGCTCCCAAGAGACTAAATTCTTTGTAGCCACCCTCTCACTAATTCTACTTTGGCATTCTCTGACCTCCTCTTTGGCCATCTTTTCTCATTCTACATACTTTTCTGGGAGATCTCATTCATTTAAATAATATCAACTATCATCTTTTGCTTTTGATACCTATAACTCCTTTAGTAGCCCAGATCTTTCTCTGTGTTCCAGAACTACAAATCCCAAAGCATCCGCCTATCTTGTGAAAAACAGAACAACTAATCTACAAATTTTCCAGAAACACTGGTTTCACCCTCATCTTTTTTAGGAACATAGCACATTTGGGGCTGAGGTAGCAATAATGTCTCTCTTATGCACCATCAGCAACTCTTCTGATTTACATGTAAACCATAAGCAGATAGAGATTGGTGAGAGAATATTTTACTTAGATGAGTGGATGAATGTGTTTGTACAGCCATCCCTGTCCTGTGTATGGAAGTACCTCAGTTGGTGGTAGCATAATCAAGGTTGATTTTGAGTAGAGTTTCAAAGCCTGGTGGTGAGTAAAACAATTTCCCACTGCATGTGTAATTTCTCATCATTATAAAAGAGATGATTATCTTTACACTTTTGTCATAAATGAAAGCAGGCCACCATTATTACTTTTAGAGATAGATAGCACCATTGCAACGTTATTATATTACTTTGTTTCTTAGAAGAGTAAATCTGAATACTTAAAAAGAAGCTTTCTATTGCATGTGCACAGTTTTTGATTTTTAAGATATTTGACAGTGGGGACCTTGTTAAAAGATGGAAATAAATGATATTCCTTAAAATCCAGTAGCCATAATTTTTATAGCACGAAAATAGTCATAGTATGAATTTTTAAATGTTTTTTCTAAAAATAATATTTTTTTAACATTTTTTTATTTCCAGCACCTTGTGGAAGTCGTTCAACAGGTTCAGAAGGCACTGTTCTATCACCAAACTATCCAAAAAATTACAGTGTGGGACATAATTGTGTGTATTCTATAGCAGTTCCCAAGGAGTTTGGTAAGTAAGATACATCTCATCATGTAGGGTATCATTCCAGACATGCTTTATTTTCACTATATGCTATTCAAAATGTTAGTTGTTTTTTAATGAAAATATTTACTATTCATAAAGTACTTTGCAATTTTTTTTAGATAGTAGTTTTGTAATAATAAAATTTTGAGGTTATTTTACTCATTTTGAATTTACAGTCAAGTGCACAGGTGAACAACAATATAAAAATGAAAACAGGATTGTTTTTAATTTTTAAAAATAAGTACATCCAGTAACCTTGCAAGTGCCTTCATATTGGAATTTCATAAAATGGGAAATTACCAGAGCATAAAGCAAAGTCTGCTCTGCAAAATATGCATAAAATTAAATATAGAACAGTTATAATAATGACAATAATATGTACAAAACAGTCATATCAGTTTTATACTTTATTAACACATTTCCAGAAAGAAAAGATTTTGGTTTTAGGCACTTAGTTTCTGGGACAGCAAGGGATATAAAAAGACAGCAAAGGACATTTCAGCTAATCTTGTCAACCTGACAGTCTGTTCTGCATTGGCACTGAGAAGACAATGTGTCCTTTGCTGCCTTCACATCTCCCTGATCACAAGTCTTAGAAGTCACTCACCTGGCTTCTAAAGGTTTTGGATCTGAATCTAGCTGGATCTAACCCAGGTTTAGCTCTCTTTATGGATGGATAGGCAAAGGAAATTTAGTGAGCAGTAAACTGTTGGAGAGAGGCTGAAAGTTTAGACTTCTAGAATTTAGATTTACAGCATTGTGTTACATGGTAAAGGATTTGCTGTGAAATGAATGTCTGAGTCAGGATGACAAAGTATTGTAGCAGAAGGACATAGATTTGATCATATCAAGATTCTTGGATCACGTATTGACTTAATGTTTCTGCTGACGTATAAAATAAGCTGATGCTTCCAGTCCAATTGCTTATAATGAGATATTACCTATATATGCTCTATATGTCCTCCTTTTCTCTCTTCTGAAACAAGTCCAAGATCCTCAACTTACTCAAAAGAACATTGTCATCAGAAGGGAAGCGCTAAACCTTTTATTTTAACCTTAAAATAGAATTGATGATGTTAGCATTAGCAAGGTGTCTATTTCTTTTCTACAAACTATTTCTTCTTCTTAGCAGATTGATCGGTTACATCAGAGTTGAGTTCTTTAATTGTGAAGAGAACAACAGTTTAGAAGGAAAAACATCATCTGCTTAATCGTGTTTATTTTGTTTTATTTTATTTTATTGCCTTTTGTGCCCAAGAGAGCCCTTCTCTTGCTAGAGGGGTTTATAGGCCCCAGCTGCCAAAAATATTACATGGTTGATGACAGAATCCTAGCACTGCTAATCCAGAAGACTGCATGGCGATCTGAGTCCTCTTTGGAAACCAGTAATTTGTTCTTTTATACTCTGTTCTTGGGATGGCATGCAATCAAAGGAACGAAAAGGAAGAAAATCAGGCATTTCCCTTTCTGACACATAAACATTTGGTCACCTGGAGGTATTTTACAGTAGCCTATGCATGTATGCATGTATGTTCAAAAAGAGAAAAAAAAAGTACTGATTAAAATACAATTAAATTAATAGATTCCTAATGAATGGAATCTTTATTTTAGCAGAGTTAATGTAAGTTAAATTTAATTATCTTAATATGAAATAATGCAACTAATAATTGGTGGTTTTTAACACTAATTTTTTTTTAAACAAGTCCTTTTGGATTATCTGTGGGTAAAATCAAATGCACTTTGATTTATTAGTAAGGAAACTGATTTTGTTTTTATAAATGTTGCATCATTATTTCAAACTACTCATAGAGTCAAACAGACTGAATTCTAATTTCAGCTTGTCACACCTTAGCTATATATCTTTGGACAAGTTACATAATCTTTTTTGAGACTCAGTTTCTTTATTTGTAAAGCAGGGATCATTATGTCTATGGAGCAGAGCTGTTGTTAGTAGTAAATGAGAAAATATATATATATATGTATATATGATATCTTACATAGTTCATACTATTGGGTTTAAGAATGCCAGCTTTGGAGTCAGATTTCTGGATTCAGAACACAACTCAATTTACTCTTTTTCATTGGACTAATTACATCATCTGCCTGAGTCTTACTTTTCTTATCTCTGAAATAGAGGTGGTAAATGTCTATTTCTTAGGGTTATTTGATAATTAAATACAAAATATGTAAGTGATTGGTATAATAACATATAGTAAGTCATACACACACGAGTGCACATACAGACACACTTTTTTTTTGTTTTAATTTAATTTTATTTATTTATTTATTATTTTTGGCTGTGTTGGGTCTTCGTTTCTGCGCGAGGGCTTTCTCTAGTTGCGACAAGTGGGGGCCACTCTTCATCGCAGTGCACGGGCCTCTCGCTATCGCGGCCTCTCTTGTTGCGGAGCACAGGCTCCAGATGCGCAGGCTCCGTAGTTGTGGCCCACGGGCTTAGTTGCTCCGCGGCATGTGGGATCTTCCCAGACCAGGGCTCGAACCCATGTCCCCTGCATTGGCAGTCAGATTCTCAACCACTGCGCCACCAGGGAAGCCCCCAGACACACTTTTTTTGTGTTCACATTCATAGGCACTCCCGTCGCCCCCAAAAGATGAAATAAAATGACCTGGATTACTGGATTGCCCTAGGGTCTTAAGAGTAGCATGGCTAAAAATAAAACATTTATATTATGTAATTAAAGCATGAAAACAAACATTTTGTGCTTTATATCTCCAGTGACTATCCAACCACCTATTAATCACTTAAAATTTTCTGGGAGCAGAGTAGAGGAATTAAAACCTACTGATCATCATAGATTTCTTCCTGTCCCTACCTTTACCTCTTTAATGTGAGATAATCAAGCAATAGTTACTGGATCTCTGCAGATCAAATTTCTATTTTGCTTCTTCTTACTCTCATTCTCTCTTTGCCATAATTTCCCTCTATTGCCACTTTGAGTTATGTTTTATGACTTTTTGGTATCACTTCATAGCATATCACTTCTCACTTTTTCCCTTTTCTTGTCATTTATCCCAAATTATAATCATTTCTTCTTCCATATCTTTTATATGCTGACACTTTTAGAATTTAATTTTTAAAATCATTTAGCATAATATCTGTCAGTACACTCAGTTCATATATTGGGATTGTAGTTTTTTACAAGGGTTAAGGTTCTGAAGTCATTAGGTAAGGAGAAAATCACATATAATCAACATTACCCATGAAATACCTTAAATCAGCCATAGAAGATCATCTACATGGTTTTTTGTAAGCCATATTATTTCAATAATTCTAACAGGACATTTTCCCTCCAGTGTTAGAAAGATAACAGTTTGTTCAGATAATACCAGATGAGCTAGTTTGGTTTCTTACAGGTCATTTAGTACCAAGTTACTTTCATTTATTTCTTTTTGCCCAGTGTAGATTTGAATTCATATCAATTAAATGTGCACATAACGTGACTCTACTAGTTGATTTAGTGAATACTGTTTTGTCAGTGAATTCCTGTCTTTCAGTTTTTCTAGATAAGAGAATCATCAATTCATAACGCTTTCATTGGCATCATTGGATTTCATTTCAACTTCAGATATTAGGGTTACTTTGGTAATACTCATTCTGCAGGATTCAAGTTGTTTTAAGTACTTAGACAAATAACAATTATGGATCAGTTATTGATATTTTGCTGTCTTTCTTCTAACAATTAAACTATTTCACTTGGATTTTTTTGTTTTAAAAATACCCTACTTGGGACTTCCCTGGCAGTCCAGTGGTTAAGACTCCGCACTTCCACTGCAAGGGGCACGGGTTTGATCCCTGGTTGGGGAACTAAGATCCCACATGCCACACGGCGTGGCCAAAACCAAAAAATGCCCTACTTTATCTATTAATCAAATAAGTTTTAATTTTCCTTCATCTTTCAATTTTAAATTATAAGTTGTTTCCCCTGATGGTTTGGTTACTAAAGTTCTTCATACATTAATTTTAAGTGCCAAAAACGTGGCAGACAAATTTTATTATTTTGAATTTGGTATAGGTAAGATGCTTTAGAATATAAGAAAACTGTTGACATTGTTAGAGGGAAAATATTTTTATTAATATTGTGTATTTATACCTATAGTGTAGGGGCCAAAATCATATTGCAGGGAGGGGGTGGTTAGTAAAATTGGGAAAAATGTTGTGAACTTCTATTTCAATAATCTTGGCTGAGATAAAACAGAAAGAGTTAGGGTGATAGCTAAAGTAGCATACTAGTCAGAAGCTAATGTTTGTTTTTGTCTGTTTTCTCTTGAGGTAGAAGATAATGGAGTTTTTATTTTAAAGCTGAAGAGAACGATAGTGGGGGGGTGCAAAATTGAAGATTTTAGATGGACCAATTGGTAAAGCAAGATCCTTGAAGCAATGTAAGGAGATGGGATTTTAAAAACCTGGAGGTCCTCTTTAAACTATAATTCAGGAGAAATGATTCCTAATTAGTATCATACCTGAATTAGTTTCACTTGGAATATTGCCTTGTGAAATTATCATCACTTTCTGATCTCCCTCCCCTTTTCCCCTTCTATCACCCGCTCTTTACATTATGAGGAGTATCTGTAAAAGAAATATATTAGCATCCTAGGGCTGCCATAACAAAGTACCACAAATTTAGTGGCTTAAAACAACAGAGATTTATTCTCTCACAGTTCTGGAGGCCAGGCCCCTGAAATCAAGGTATCAGTAGCATGACACTCCCTCTGCAGACCCTAGGGAAGAGTCCTTCCTTGCTTCTTCCTAGCTTTAATGGCTCCCAGCAATCCTTGAAGTTCTGTGGTTTGTAGCTGCATCACTCTGATCTCAGGCTCTGTATTTACAAGAACTTTTTCCCTGTTTGTATGTCTCCTTTGTTTTTATGTGTATCTCTGTCCTCTTATAGAGACACCAGTGTAGGATTTAGGGCCCACGCTAATCCATGATCTCATCTTAATCTTAGTTACATCTGCAGAGATCCTGTTTCCAAATACAATGACATTCTGAGCCTCTGGGTGGACATGAATATTGGGGGGACACTATTCAACACACTACAGAGAATAGACTATATTACCACAGTTTTATGTAGAAAATCCTAACATAAATTACTCTATAAACTGTGTATCAAAAAGTAATTGTGTAGAATGTAAACTAACATTCAGATTTCTTGGAAAATTCCAACATGTAAATCACCTTGAGGAAATCCAAGGATAGTCTGTGGTGACTTAACTTTGTGTTTAGCCTTCCAGATAGTCTCACCTCCTAAAAGACCCATTCTGAATGCATATTTGTTAAGATACAAACCTTACTCTTTCCCAAGATTAGCTTTCACAGTGGGATCTTGGAAGTGTGCATGAAAACCACTTCAGGTTTTCCTTCTTAGATTTCCCAGTTAAGATGCCCTCTCTTATATCTTTTGTTCTTGGTGTAGACTCTTGGTTGAATAGGTTTCAAAGTCATGAATCCCTAAATCACAGAGTTATTGTCAGTCTAGTCTACTCTGTACAAGGGACACAGAGTTACTAAAACCTTTTGTGTATTGCTGTGGGAGAGGATTTTTGTTTTGTTTTATCTTTAAATTAGCTGTCATCATCTTAAACTTTTCTTCCAATTCCACATATTTTATATTTGTTTCTTATTCGCAACCATTTTCTATCCTATCTCCCACTGTAGTATTTTTCCTCCAGTCAATCAAGAAACATCTTTCCCTGTGACATTGCCTACAATATAGGGTTATAGTTGTTTTTTTTAATTAATTTCAAACTTTATTGTAATATTATATTAAAACTGATAATGATGCGTTAACAACTATCTCATTAATTCTTATTATAGTCATTAAATTTAGTACTTCCTTTCCATCTTATAGACTTAGGAAATCACGTAATGATTGTAAAATGCAATTTATTTTTACAATATATCTTTCACATTTCTGTGTAAACTATTATTCTATGAAAAGTAGTCTTTAAAAATTTAGGTCGCCTTAGAATTTAGAAGGAAAAAGCAAAATGGATTGAAACTAAGATGCACACACACTATATATAAATGTATATATGTGTGTATACATATGTATATATGGACTTTTTAAGGTGCACCAATATAGTTATGACCTGCATATGGAAGGTTAACTGACTAGTCTCATCTTTTATGTTAAAACTGATAGCCTTTCTTTTGCTCTGTGTATATTCTACTTTAAAACTCAGGCATATATTTGACCATTTGCCTTTTTTTAAACTTTTATTGGCATATAGTTGATTTACTATGTTGTGATAGTTTCAGGTGTACAGCAAAGTGATTCAGTTATACATATATATATTCATTCTTTTTCAGATTCTTTTCCCATATAGGTTATTACAGAATATTGAGTAGAGTTCCCTGTGATATACAGTAGGTCCTTGTTGGCTACCTATTTTATATGAGTAGTGTGTATATGTTAATCCCAAGCTCCTAATTTTTCCCTCCCCCATGTTTCCCCTTTGGTAACCATAACCTTGTTTTCAAAATCTGTGAGTCTGTTTCTGTTTTGTAAATAAATTAATTTATATCATTTTTAAAATAGATTCCACATATGAGTGATATCATATGATATTTGTCTTTCTCTGTTTGACTTACTTCACTTAGAATGATAATCTCTAGGTCCATCCATGATGCTGCAAATGGCATTATTTCATTCTTTTTTCATGGCTGAATAATATTCTGTTGTATATATGTACCAAATCTTTATCCATTCCTCTGTCGATGGACATTTATGTTGCTTCCGTGTCCTGGCTATTGTAAATAGTGCTACAATGAACATTAGGGTGCATGTATCTTTTTGAATTATGGTTTTCTCCAGATATATGCCCAGGAGTGGGATTGCTGGATCATATGGTAGCTCTATTTTTAGATTTTTAAGGAACCTCCATACTGTTGTCCATAGTGGCTGTACCAATTTACATTCCCACCAACAGTGTAGAAGGGCTCCCTTTTCTCCACACCCTCTCCAGCATGTATTGTTTGCAGATTTTTTTTGATGATGGCCATTCTGACCGGGTGAGGTGATACCTCATTGTAGTTCTGATTTGCATTTCTCTAATAATTAGTGATGTTGAGCATCTTTTCATGTGCTTTTTGGCCATCTGTATGTCTTTTTTGGAGAAACGTCCTTTTAGATGTTATGCCCATTTTTTGATTGGGTTGTTTGTTTTTTTGACATAGACCTGCATGAGCTGTTTGTATATTTTGGAGATTAATCCCTTGTTGTTAACCATTTGCCTTCTGATCTTATATTTAGGTGTTTTCAAATGACCTATTTTATTCAGCATTGTTTACATAGTTTGTGTTTTTGTTACCTGTCTTTATACTTAATTCAGTAATTTATTGTCATTAATTTTCCCCATATTTTAGTAACAAATTGTTTTGAGATTCTTTTTATATTCTCATTAAGTTACTAAATCATTTTATTGGCATTCTGTTTTTTCCTGGTGTGAAGTTTTCAATAATGAACTCTTACAGTCATTCAAGGCTATTTATATTTTATATTTAAAGTGTATGACACTTTATTTTTTAACAATACAGTTGCATCAAAAATTCAATGATTAATCTTTTCTAAATATTGAATTTACATATCTAACAATGACAAATAATGTTCACAAAATGTGTGTTTATTCGATATTTATATTTGCTCTTTATCATCACTTGTTAGATACAGAGCAATTGAAAAGAAAAGGGAGCTCTTTTACTCTTAAAATTGATGATTGTGTTAATGTCAATATGCAGAAATGACTGTTAATTTTGTGCCTGTAAGAAAGGAAACTCTTATTTTTTTGAGCCTAATATTTTAGGGTAAGGAAAATATATTTATCATATGTATTTATAATCATATTATTTAATTATTTGGTTAATATTTCTATAATTAGATTTGAAGCCATGTTTGGTCACCAGATAGAACAGGATCCCCCATTCAGATTTGGTTCAGATGTCAAGACTCATGATAACACACAAGACCAAGAGGGTACAAAAGGATGTATTACTCATATAATGAGGCTTTCTGAGAAGAGCAGGGCAGTAACCAAGACTGGATCCAAGCAGATCCAAAATTACTTAAGGGAGCAAAGAAAGCTGACTGGCTTTGGGTTTTATAGGGGTGGTGTTGGAGTGAAAGCCCCCACATGATGGTCAGGGCTTGTGAGGTTTGAACTTCCCAAAGGTTGTAAAGGAGAGTGCACACAGGCTTTCTTGTCAGCTTGCCCCAGATATCAGGCAAAAGGGAAACTGGGGGATGGAGGAGAGCTTTAAACTTGTTAGCAGTTAAAGATCAAAGATGATCGCCTTCATCACAATTCACTATTAGTGTTTGGCTGAGTGAAATGTGCCATATTTGAACTTGTTTAAAGCCACAATGGCAATTTGTGAGGCCTGCATCCATTTACTAAAGGAGATGAAAATTCACTGACTACCTTGTTCCAGAGCTCAGCAACATGGTGAGAAGTGAAATGAGTGCCTTGATCACTATCAATAACGATTAGAACTCTGTAAAGGACATGGATTGTCTTGGTGAGGCCTTGTATTGTGGCTTTATTTTTTATTTTTAAATTTTTAAAAACAATCTTCATTGGAATATAATTGATTTACAATGGTGTGTTAGTTTCTGCATTATAAAAAAGTGAATCAGCTATATATATACATATACATATATCCCCATATCTCCTCACTCTTGCATCTCTCTCCCACCCTCTATATCCCACCCCACTAAGTGGTCAAAAAGCACCGAGCTGATCTCGCTGTGCTATGCGGCTGCTTCCCACTAGCTATCTATTTTACGTTTGGTAGTGTATATATGTCCATGCCACTCTCTCACTTTGTCCCAGCTTACCCTTCCCCTTCCCCGTGTCCTCAAGTCCATTCTCTAGTAGGTCTATGTCTTTATTCCCTTCTTGCCCCTAGGTTCTTCATGACCTTTTTTTTTTCTTTTTTTTTTTTAGATTCCATATATATGTGTTAGCATACGGTATTTGTTTTTCTCTTTCTGACTTCCTTCACTCTGATGACAGACTCTAGGTCCATCCACCTCACTACAAATAACTCAATTTCATTTCTTTTTATGGCTGAGTAATATTCCACTGTATATATGTGCCACATCTTCTGTATCCATTCATCTGTCGATGGACACTTAGGTTGCTTCCATGTCCTGGCTATTGTAAATAGAGCTGCAATGAACATTGTGGTACATGACTCTTTTTGAATTATGGTTTTCTCAGGGTATATGCCCAGTAGTGGGATTGCTCGGCCATATGGTAGTTCTATTTTTAGTTTTTTAAGGACCCTCCATACTGTTCTCCATAGTGGTTGTATCAATTTACATTCCCACCAACAGTGCAAGAGGGTTCCCTTTTCTCCACACCCTCTCCAGCATGTATTGTTTGTAGATTTTTGGATGATGGCCATTCTGAGCAGTGTGAGATGATATCTCATTGTAGTTTTGATTTGAATTTCTCTAATGATTAATGATGTTGAGCATTCTTTCATGTGTTTGTTGGCAATCTGTATATCTTCTTTGGAGAAATGTTTATTTAGCTCTTCTGCCCATTTTTGGATTAGGTTGTTTGTTTTTGTGATATTGAGCTGCATGAGCTGCTTGTAAATTTTGGAGATTAATCCTTTGTCAGTTGCTTCATTTGCAAATATTTTCTCCCATTCTGAGGGTTTTCTTTTAGTCTTGTTTATGGTTTCCTTTGCTGTGCAATAGCTTTTAAGATTCTTTAAGTCCCACTTGTTTATTTTTGTTTTTCTTTCCATTTCTCTAGGAGGTGGGTCAAAAAGGATCTTGCTGTGATTTCTGTCATAGAGTGTTCTGCCTATGTTTTCCTCTAAGAGTTTGATAGTGTCTGGCCTTACATTAGGTCTTTAATCCATTTTGAGTTATTTTTGTGTATTCTTTTACATGTGGCTGTCCAGTTTTCCCAGCACCACTTATTGAAGAGGCTGTCTTCTCTCCATTGTATATTCTTGCCTCCTTTATCAAAAGTAAGGTGACAATATGTGCATGGGTTTATCTCTGGGCTTTCTATCCTGTTCCATTGATCTATACTTCTGTTTTGTGCCAGTACCAAACTGTCTTGATTACTGTAGCTTTGTAATATAGTGTGAAGTCAGGGAGCCTGATTCCTCCAGCTCCATTTTTCGTTCTCAAGATTGCTTTGGCTATTCGGGGTCTTTTGTGTTTCCATACAAATTGTGAAATTTTTTGTTCTAGTTCTGTGAAAAATGCCAGTGGTAGTTTGATAGGGATTGCATTGAATCTGTAGATTGCTTTGGATAGTAGTCATTTTCACAATGTTGATTCTTCCAATCCAAGAACATGGTATATCTCTCTAGCTGTTTGTATCATCTTTAATTTCTTTCACCATTGTCTTACAGTTTTCTGCATACAGGTCTTTTGTCTCCTTAGGTAGGTTTATTCCTAGGTATCTTATTCTTTTTGTTGCAGTGGTAAATGGGAGTGTTTTCTTAATTTCTCTTTCAGATTTTTCATCATTAGTGTATAGGGATGCAAGAGATTTCTGTGCATTAATTTTGTATCCTGCTACTTCACCAAATTCATTGATTAGCTCTAAGAGTTTTCTGTTAGCATCTTTAGGATTCTCTATGTATAGTATCATGTCATCTGCAAACAGTGACAGCTTTACTTCTTCTTTTCTGATTTGGATTCCTTTTATTTCTTTTTCTTCTCTGATTGCTGTGGCTAAAACTTCCAAAACTATGTTGAATAATAGTGGTGAGAGTGGACAACCTTGTCTTGTTCCTGATCTTAGAGGAAATGGTTTCAGTTGTTCACCATTGAGAATTATGTTAGCTGTGGGTTTGTCATATATGGCCTTTATTATGTTGAGGAAAGTTCCCTCTATGCCTACTTTCTGGAGGGTTTTTATCATAAATGGGTGTTGAATTTTGTCATAAGCTTTTTCTGCCTCTATTGAGATGATCATATGGTTTTTCTCCTTCAATTTCTTAATACGGTTTATCACATTGATTGATTTGCATATATTTAAGAATCCTTGAATTCTTGGGATAAACCCCATTTGATCATGGTGTATGATCCTTTTAATGTGCTGTTGGATTCTGTTTGCTAGTATTTTGTTGAGGATTTTTGCATCTATGTTCATCATTGATATTGACCTGTAGTTTTCTTTCTTTGTGACATCTTTGTCTGGTTTTGGTATCAGGGTGATGGTGGCCTTGTAGAATGAGTTTGGGAGTGTTCCTCCCTCTGCTATATTTTGGAAGAGTTTAAGAAGGATAGGTGTTAGCTCTTCTCTAAATGTTTGATAGAATTCGCCTGTGAAGCCATATGGTTCTGGGCTTTTGTTTGTTTGAAGATTTTTAATCACGGTCTCAATTTCAGGGATTGTGATTGGTCTGTTTATATTTTCTATTTCTTCCTGGTTCAGTCTTGGGAGGTTGTGCTTTTCTAAGAATTTGTCCATTTCTTCTAGATTGTCCATTTATTGGCATATAATTACTTGTAATAATCTCTCATGATCCTTTATATTTCTGCAGTGTCAAGTGTTACTTCTCCTTTTTCATTTCTAATTGTATTGATTTGAGTCTTCTCCTTTTTTTCTTGATGAGTCTGGCTAATGGTTTATCAATTTTGTTTATCTTCTCAAATAACCAGCTTTTAGTTTTATTGATCTTTCGTATTGTTTCCTTCATTTCTTTTTCAGTTATTTCTGATCTGATCTTTATGATGTCTTTGCTTCTGCTAACTTTGTGGGTTTTTTGTTCTTCTTTCTTTAATTGCTTTATGTGTAAATTTAGGTTGTTTATTTGAGATGTTTCTTGTTTCTTGAGGTAGTATTATATTGCTATAAACTTCCCTCTTAGAACTGCTTGTGCTGCATCCCATAGGTTTTGGGTTGTTGTGTTTTCATTGTCATTTGTTTCTAGGTATTTTTTGATTTCCTCTTTGATTTCTTCAGTGATCTCTTGGTAATTTAGTAGTGTATTGTTTGGCCTCCATGCGTTTGTATTTTTTACAGGTTTTTTCCTGTAATTGATTTCTAGTCTCATAGTGTTGTGGTCAGAAAAGATACTTGATATGATTTCAGTTTTCTTAAATTTACCAAGGCTTGATTTGTGACCCAAGATATAATCTATCCTGGAGAATGTTCCATGAGCACTTGACAGGAAAGTGTATTCTGTTGGCTTTGGATGGAATGTCCTATAAATATCAATTAAGTCCTTCCTGTTTAATGTATCATTTAAAGCTTGTGTTTCCTTATTTATTTTCATTTTGGATGATCTGTCCATTGGGGAAAGTGGGGTGTTAAAGTCCCCTACTATGGTTGTGTTACTGTCAATTTCCCCTTTTATGGCTGTTAGCATTTGCCTTATGTATTGACGTGCTCCTTTGTTGGGTGCATAAATATTTACAATTTTTATATCTTCTTCTTGGATTGATCCCTTCATCATTATGTGGTGTCCTTCTTTGTCTCTTGTAATAGTCTTTATTTTAAAGCCTATTTTGTCTAATATGAAAATTGGTACTCCAGCTTTCTTTTGATTTCCATTTACATGGAAAATCTTTTTCAATCCCCTCACTTTCAGTCTGTATGTGTCCCTAGGTCTGAAGTGGGTCTCTTGTAGACAGTATATGTTTGGGTCTTGTTTTTGTATCTATTCAGCCAGTCTATGTCCTTTGGTGGGAGCATTTAATCCATTTACATTTAAGGTAGTTATCGATATATGTGTTCCTATTACCATTTTCTAAATTGTTTTGGGTTTGTTATTATAGGTGTTTTCCTTCACTTCTGTTTCCTGCCTAGAGAAGTTCCTCTATCATTTGTTGTAAAGCTGGTTTGGTGGTGCTGAATTCTCTTAATTTTGCTTGTCAATAAAGGTTTTAATTTCTCCATCAAATCTGAATGAGATCCTTGCTGGTTAGAGTAATCTTGGTTGTAGGTTTTTCCCTTTCATAACTCTAAAACTGTCCTGCTACTCCCTTCTGGCTTGCAGAGTTTCTGTTTATCGTTCAGCTGTTAACCTTATGGGGATTCTCTTGTATGCTATTTGTTGTTTTTCCCTTGCTGCTTTTAATATTTTTTCTTTGTATTTAATTTTTGATAGTTTGATTAATATGTGTCTTGGCGTGTTTTTCCTTGGATTTTTCCTGTATGGGACTCTCTGTGCTTCCTGGAGTTGATTGACTGTTTCCTTTCCCATATTAGAGAAGTTTTCAACTATAATCTCTTCAAATAGTTTCTCAGTCCCTTTCTTTTTCTCTTCTTCTTCTGGGACCCCTGTAATTCGAATGTTGGTGCATTTAATGTTGTCCCAGAGGTCTGAGACTGTCCTCAATTCTTTTCATTCTTTTTTTCTTTATTCTGCTCTGCAGTAATTATTGCCACTTTTTTATCTTCCAGGTCACTTATCCATTCTTCTGCCTCAGTTATTCTGCTATTGATTCCTTCTAGAGAATTTTTAATTTCATTTATTGTGTTGTTCATCATTGTTTGTTTGCTCTTTATTTCTTCTGGGTCCTTGTTAAATGTTTCTTGTGTTTTCTCCTTTCTATTTCCAAGATTTTGGGTCATCTTTACTATCATTACTCTGAATTCTTTTTCGTGTAGACTACCTATTTCCTCTTCATTTGTTTGGTCTGGTGGGGTTTTACCTTGCTGCTTCATCTGCTGTGTGTTTCTCTGTCTTCTCATTTTGCTTACTTACTGTGTTTGGGGTCTCCTTTTTGCAGGTTGCAGGTTCGTAGTTCCTGTTGTTTTTGGTGTCTGCCCCCAGTAGCTAAGGTTGGTTCAGTGGGTTGTGTAGGCTTCCTGGTGGAGGAGACTGGTGCCTGTGTTCTGGTGGATGAGGCTGGATCTTGTCTTTCTAATGGGCAGGACCGCTTCCAGTGGTGTGTTTTGGGGTGTATGTGACCTTATTATGATTTTAGGCAGCCTCTTTTCTAATTGGTGGCGTTGTGTTCCTGTCTTGCTAGTTGTTTAGCATAGGGTGTCCAGCACTGTAGCTTGCTGGTCGTTGAGTGGAGCTGGGTCTTAGCATTGAGGTGGAGGTCTCTGGGAGAGCTTTCACCGTTTGATATTACATGGAGCTAGTAGGTCTCTGGTGGTCCAATGTCCTGAACTTGGCTCTCCCAGCTCAGAGGCACAGGCCTGACACCTGGCTGGAGCACCAAGACCCTGTCAGCCATATGGCTCAGAAGAAAAGGGAGAAAAAAAGAAAGAAAGAGAGAAAAAATAAATAAAATAATATAATGTTATTAAAATAAAAAATTAAAATATTAAAAATTTAAAAAACTAAAAAGTAAGAAGAAAGAAAGAAGAGAGCAACCAAATCAAAAAACAAATCTACCAATGATAATAAAATCTAAATACTAAAGTAAGATAAACATAAAACCAGAAACAAATTAGATGCAGAAAGCAAACCCCAAGTCTGTGGTTGCTCCCAAAGTCTACTGCCTCGATTTTGGGGTGATTCATTGTCTATTCAGTTATTCCACAGATGCAGGGTACATCAAGTTGATTGTGGAGATTTAATCCGCTGCTCCTGAGGCTTCATGGAGAGATTTCCCTTTCTCTTCTTTGTTCGCACAGCTCCCAGGGTTCAGCTTTGGATTTGGCCCCACCTCTGCATGTAGGTTCCCTGAGGGCATCTGTTCTTCACTCAGACAGGACGGGCTTAAAGTAGCTGCTGATCAGGGGGCTCTAGCTCACTCAAGCTGAGGGGAGGAAGGGGTACGGAATGTGGGATGAGTCTGCAGTGGCAGAGGCCAAAGTGACATTGCAACAGCCTGAGGTGTGCCATGTGTTCTCCTGGGGAAGTTGTCCCTCGATCACAGGACCCTGGCAGTGGCAGGATGCACAGGCTCCCAAGAGGGGCGGTGTGGATAGTGACCTGTGCTTGCACACAGGCTTCTTGGTGGCTGCAGCAGCAGCCTTAGCGTTTAATGCCCGTCTCTGGTGTCTGCGCTGATAGCCGTAGCTTGCGCCTGTCTCTGGAGCTCGTTTAGGTGGTGCTCTGAATCCCCTCTCCTCGCGCACCCCAAAACAGTGGTCTATTGCCTCTTAGGCAGTTCCAGACTTTTTCCTGGACTCCCTCCTGGCTAGCCGTGGCCCACTAGCCCCCTTCATGCTGTGTTCATGCAGCCAACCCCAGTCCTCTCCCTGGGATCTGACCTCCAAAGCCGGAGCCTCAGCTCCCAGCCCCGCCCTGCCCCAGCGGCTTAGCAGACAAGCCTCTCAGGCTGGTGAGTGCTGGTCGGCACCGATCCTCTGTGCGGGAATCTCTCCACTTTGCCCTCTGCACCACTGTTGCTGTGCTCTCCTCTGTGGCTCCAAAGCTTCCCCCCACCACCCCCTGTCTCCACCAGTGAAGGGGCTTCCTAGTGTGTGGAAACTTTTCCTCCTTCACAGCTCCCTCCCAGAGATGCAGGTCCTGTCACTGTTCTTTTGTCTCTGTTTTTTCTTTTTTCTTTTGCCCTACCCAGGTACGTGGGGAGTTTCTTGCCTTTTGGGAGGTCTGAGGTCTTCTGCCAGTGTTTAGTAGGTGTTCTGTAGGAGTTGTTCCACATGTAGATGTATTTCTGATGTATTTGTGGGGAGGAAGGTGATCTCCACATCTTACTCCTCCGCCGTCTTGAAGGTCTCTCTTGTATTGTGGCTTTAGTATGTGTAGAGACACATGTGGCATTGATTTATATTTTCGGTATGTCTGAGACAAGATTCCCCCAAATTTTTCCCCATAAGGGGCAACATTGGACCACATGGTCAGGCAATTGGCAGTGGCCCAAGGGTCTATAGAAATGTTCAGCTGAGCTTATTGTTGACAAGGGCAGTCAGTGTAAAGTTGACTGCCCAAAGTTTGGGCAGTTGTAATAATCATTGAATCTTTTATCAGAGATGTCTTAGTTAAGGTATTAAAAGCAACAGCTCTCTAGGAAGTTCAGTCACGTGTGATGATGGTGGCCATACTGTCTGTAACATGTAGAAACTTTCTTTGCTATTCACTCAAGATCCCAAGAAGCTCCTCTGGTAGCTAAGGGGTTCAGAAGAGTAGTGACTGCCTGCAAAACCATGCCATCTGTCAAGGAACTAAGGACAGGGAAGGCCACACCCTCATACAGGTGGGATATTCCAGAGGGCCTAGGTTTGGCTATAATATATAGGTATCATTTCCATTTTAGCAAGGAGGCCTTAGTGGCCGTATGAAACTTGCAGGGTACTACTTCCATGATCCAAGGCATAATGGGCAGGTGGATACAGAGTGCCATGGTCTCAGAGCCTGTGAGAGCCTCTGTTTCCAGGAGATCCCAGTATGCAGCATTGTTGCTGTGAAGGCATATGGCATAGGGCTTCAGGAGGGAGCTTCTTGCATCAGAAGTCCATGGGCAACTTATGGCTATTATGGGTGCTCCAGTGACTCCAAGAGGCATGAGAGGAGGTTGCTAAAGCCTTTACAGTGTAGGAGTCTCTGGGGGGCAGCACCAGCTGTACTAAAATTTGTAAAGATTCTAGAGGCTTTTTTGTAGGAGGCCCCATTCAAGGTAGGCCAGTTTACTAGTAACAGGATAAATGGGTTTAATTAAAATTATAAATGAAAAATATGTTGCCCTCAAAATCCAAAAATTACTAAAAGATTTTGAGCTTGTTTTAACATTGTGGTGCCGTGAGGGTCGATAGTTGTTTCTTAATGGTGTCAAGGATGGAGTGGCTTTTGACTGATCATTTAATTTCTCAGGATTTAACTGAGGTGACAGGGCCTCCTGTCATGTGTAGGGAAATGAAACCTCCCCCTTTTTGTAAGTTCTTTTGTATATGTTTGTCTTGAATGATTGTGGCAAATGAATCTCCTTGAAGGAAGATGTGGTGTCACCTGTGCTCATGGAGAAAGTTGGATACAGTTACCATCTTGCCTACCAAGACAGTATGCAGTGGCTAGGCTGTTGAAGACTTCATGGGTAGCCAGGTAAAGTTGTTCCTTCAAAGTGGAAAGCAAAAAGCATATCCATCAAAGTTGAAGGCAAACTATAGCTGAGAGGCTTTTGAAACTGGCATTTAACAGATGATATGAGCCAAATCAATAGTAGCACAATATTACCAGCTAGTGATTAGATAGGGCCAGTAATTTCAATAATATTGATAACGGGGCCCTTAATGGGTGCAACAACAGAATTAAGGTTGCAGTAAACTACTGTGAGGTACCATTCATTTTTCCCAGGTTTAAGAACAGCCAAATTGGCTATTAAATGAAGAAGTAGTGGAGATAAATACCCCTTCTCTAAATGTCTTTTACAATGGGCTTCAATCTTTGAAGACCCTGTTTTAATATACAGTGAACCATATTAACTATTTTAATTGTGACGAAAAGTCCAAGGGATCTCAATTTGTTAGCCTGTTGTAAATGCCAAAGGTATAGTTTAATTTATTACGTTTTTGGTTAGAGCTTCTTCCAAGACCACTATGGGATATTTAGGCAGTGCAATAGTTCTGATGATTAAGATGAAGCATACTTATTTGTTCACTACTTTATATTTCATAACTCCTTTAGATTATAGGGTGTGCCCTCCTTATTTAAATTTAGAGGGATCCCCAGGAATAACTATAATTTGAGCCTCTGTTTTGATTAAAGCCATGAGGGTTTGCCAGTTGGTGCATCTCAGTAAATATTAAAAGTTAATTCAAAACTCATGTTGTAGAGGTGCAAAAGCCAATTTGAGACTTTTAGACATTTTTACATTTTCACTTTATAAATTATTATAGTAAAATTTAGATTTCTAATTGGGTCAAATTGCAGACCTCCCTTTCAATTAGTTTATTTGTTTGTTTATTGGTTGCTGGATATACTTTGGAGGAGGGAAGATCTCTTTACTCTGCTCATACTTATGTTTCTTCCTCCATAGTGTCAAATCTGTGTCATCAAGGTTAGGGGCCTCCACCATAACAATTGTTGCTTTATAGGGTTTAAGCATGAGGCATTTAAGTAGGGTTTGAATTACCTCCTTAGTTTTGCCACATAGGTGCCATAAATGTTTTATTCTGTAAGCTTGAGGATCAAGATCTTTGTTGCAAAGAAGCCTGAGCAGCAGTAATAGCAAAAGTATTTTTATAGAGCAGTGAATCATCTGTTTTTAGGAGTGTAGACCTCAGCATGCCACACGGTAACTGCTCTTCCACACAATTGGCCATCCAGTGGGACCATATATTTCACAGAGTATCAGTATTTTTCCTGAGAACTCTATAGAAGAAGGGCCATTGCCTGGTTGCGACCCACAACCAACAGTCACAGAGTAAGAGTCATCTCTCTGAACTGAGCATTAATCATAGTTTATGCTGGAATCAAGATATGCGATTCAGCCTGAGGCACACAGATAGGTCCAGGCTAAGATACACAGCCCAGAGTCACTTTGAGGAGGGCCTTAACTCTTTTTTCTAAATGTCAATTATGAAAACTTCTGATGTAGTTTGATTAAATATTTGATAAAGATTCATTGGAACTCAGCAAATGTAGCACAAAGCAGCACAGCTCAAAAGGCAAGATTGCTAGCAGGTAACAGAGCCAGTTAGTAACTCAAAGCAAAAAAGGAAAGAGTCTGGCGGTCATTGCCTAGACACCCTCTTTACTGCATCCATTGTTGTGGTTACCCTGTAGTAGTTGGTTTGGATTTTGAGAGTAATGGCACCACACAAACACCAAGGAAGTATGAAGATTTTTATTACTCATGTAATGAGGCTTTCTTGGGAGAACAGGACAGCCTCCCAAACAGGTCCAAAATGGCATAAGAGGGCAGGGAAAGGACATTGACTTTTGGTGTTTTATTGTGGTTACAGGGTGGTAGTGGGGTGAGGGTTCCTATGTTCAGATCAGTGCATTCATGGTTTGAACTTTCCACTAGTGCCCTAGGAGAGGGAGAACTCAGGCTTTCTAACCAGCTTGCCCAGATATGAGGCCTAAGGGGAAGGGGGAGTGGAGCTTGAAAGCTGTCAGCAGTCAAACATCAGAACATGGTTTCAGACCCTTTAATACAAGCTGTAATTTATAAAGCCATAATTCATAAACTGTATAATATCTTATATGTTGATGTATATCATGTATATAACTTTCTATTGCTATTATATTCTTTCCCCACTTTAAGCAAAATTATTTCCTTTTGGACTCCAAGACAATAACTATAATATGCTCTAGAATATGATTAGCTGAAGTTTCAAAATAACCGTCAAAAGGTCTAACAGGTCATTATGATAAATGTATATTTGCATTCACTGTGTAATGGGTGTCAAGGTTGATGTTTCACATTTCTTTCATTTTTAAAATCAGTTATAGGAAATAAATTATGCTTAATAATTCAAAAGAAAACTATGAAAACTATAGCACAGGAACATCAGGCTAGACATTTTACAACAATTTATTTAAAGAGTGGTTATAAACTAATAGGTTTCACCCTATTAGTATTTGTCCCATTCATGTTTGCTTTTATTTTTTGCTTTATTTTACCAAGATGATAAGATCAGTGATTGCCTCATCAGGTGTTTAATACCAGTTGTCATCAGCTTGCTGAAGATTATTTTGAAATATGGTTTAAAGTAATAAAGTCAGTGATGGTAACAATAATAAACTGATTGAAGAGAAGAATTGACAGTTATTGTGGAATAGTGGAAAATAAGCTGAATTGGGAGTTTAACGGTCTGGATTATAGTCCTTTATCTGCCTCTACTTGGCCATATGACCTTGAGCAAGTTGTTTGAGTTTTCTGGACCTCATTTTCTTGATCTATAAGATGAAAAGCTTTGATACAGTGGTCTCCAAGGACCTTCCCAGTTCAAACAAATATGTGAAATTTACTTTTAAATTCAAAGAGCGTGTTCCTGGCAGCTAGAGAAGTAATGTATTGGAAAGTACTACCAACTTTTCTGAAATTCAAGAGTCTGCTCATAGAATTACATGGATTTGTGTAATTTCAGTTAATTCTAAAGATAACTATATATTTAACATAAATTCTGAATCTTTTATGTTCCTGAAGAAGTAAAATAAGTTATATAACAATGACATGCTACGTTCTTCTTTTATAATTTTCTTTCTTTCTTTTTCTTCTTTTTCTGTTTTTTTCAGTGTATCAGAATGTCCTTGACTGTCATCTTTGCCTTTGTCACCTCTGTCATTAACGTTCCATAAGTACTTTTAAGGGCACTTTCCATTTTTCATTCACTACAGATATTAGGAAATTTATTTCTTACTCTATTCCCCTACTGGTATTTGGGTACAAAATAATTCCTTTGATGATGTTGAATATTCATATACAGGGAGAAAATATTACCTAGAAAATTTTACTGTAAAATTGGTGGTCTTCCCTTAAGAACTTGATACAAGAGAAATTTGAAATAATGAAAAGAAAAGAAAAAAACAGTATAGTTCCATATAGGTATTCATAACTTTTTCTGGAAAACTTTCTATGGAGAAGTCATTAAATACAACCTTTTTCAGTGTTTCATTCTTCTGTCATGCAGAATCACATTTGTAATATTTCATACTATGACAGATTAAAGCTAGAGGATAAATGATTCAGAAAAGCACACAGCATGCCACAGGCAGAGTCTTTTGTAAACATGGAATGCTCATCATTTTTGACACTCTCCCACTGTTACTTCAGGATAGTATAATGATCTCTAATTGTTTAACACTGCAAATCCAGTGCTGATTGCAATTAAAATACAAATGTTTATTTTTTTCTGTTTTGGTGACTCGTGTGATTTATCTGCTTTAGACCTAACAAAACAGAAGTTTGAAATAATTCATTCATTTGAAAACTCAGTAAGTTGTATTTCAGATAAGTTAAAAGATTGATAGTGTTTATTTTGTGGTTGGCATACAAACACATGGTACACATCACACACTATAAAAGCGTTGTCCCAGTCCCTGAGTTAAGGATTCAACTAGTATTCTTCTACAGTTTATACAAACTCTTAATATTTCAGCCTAGCTGCTTTTGCTGAGAAGGGGAAACTAAAACAGATGTGTAACTGGAATGATTTCTAAATTCATTGAGGCTGTATTATCTACTAAAGTGCCAAACTAAATAACAGAGTTTCATCTGTCATATTTCTTCTCTTAGCAGCCTTTTATATAACGTATGTTTTTAAATCTAGTATAATATTAATTTCATTGTAACAGGAGTTGCCAATTAAAATTCAAATCAAAAGCATTAACTTAATGGCAGATAACATAAATGAGATCAGGATGTAGGTATAGTCAGTAAGAAATTGTGGTACCATGTTGAACTAAAGAACTATGCCTTCTTGAAAACAGTTAAATTCCAAAATGTTTAAAACACATTATGGTCCAAACAAAACTCATCTAGGGAATGATTTGATTTTCAATTTAATATGTTTGCTGTGTTTAGTTTAAAGGTACGGAAACTTAATGACTTCCTTTCCCTTTTTCCTATCCCTTTACTCCTGTCCACCATCTCTAAATTCATAAAAATATGCTACTATTAATTCTAACCTCATTGTGGGTTGATGTCTGTATCATATTGCTCGTAAGTGGCAATTAGTCACTTAGTTGTATCAGTTATTTATTCAAACAGTAGTATACACTCAGCCTTGAGCTAGAATCTGAGTATAGAGGTTATATAAACAATGGTTCCTGCCTTTTAGGAGGGCATAAGAAAGGAACTAGATAACTAAAGAGTTTATTTTAAAAGAATGTGAAAACTGCTATAATAGGTGTTTGTGAGGGTGTTAAGCAAAAACAGATGAGAAACACCTAAGGCAGACTGGTGGCAGGTTTGGAAGATGGGGGTCACAGTGTCAGAAACATTTACCTGATGATATGGTGTGTGTGAGCCACTTGAAGAACAATATTACAGCCAGAGAAAATGGCACAGGCAAAGGCATAGACATATGGTACGTGGTTTCTGAAAGGAACTGCATAATTTTCTCTCTGGGTGAAGAGCAAAGCACTACTCAGAAACTAATATGCTTGAAACTGGAGAAGCAGACAGAGACCAGACTATGGAAGACTTTCTATGCCACATTTACATCAATTCAAAAGTTCTTAGTCCTACTTAGCTTCAGAGAGACGTTCTCTAGCCTACAATATCTGATGTCCAAGGAAACAGAAATGCTTAATTGGTTTCATTAGCATATACTCCAGTTGAACAGTCAGACAATGTAGGGATAATAGCCACCCAATACGAACTGGCGCAGCCAATTCACTTGTTCGAATTTTGAATATTTTTGTGCTGTTGGCAATCTCCTGGACAATCCCACATTTCTCTGGCCACCCGGCCCTTCCCCCAGCCCTTCCTCTCAGCAACTAAAGGAGTAATGTCTAGCCTAGCATCAATTTTGACTGGTCTGTGCCCATGTCATATTGATTAAATATTTTGAGTCATTCTGTAAATATAATTGAATACACTCAAACACACACACGCACACACACACACATACACACACACACACTTAATACCTCAAATTCTGCTAATGGAAGTGAAGAGTGAGAAGAAAATAGGGTGCTATGAGAGAGACTAATGGAAGGATCAAATTTAGCTTAGGTACATTAGTGAAGATTGCAATATTCTGTAAACTGAAAGATAAGTAGGAGGTTGAACTGTACCGTGTATGCTGTAGAAACTAATGAAGCTATTTAAGCAGGGGAATAACACAGCCTGGTGGACATTTTAGGTAAAATGTTGATGGCAGGGCATGAGTGACTGTCTGAGAGGCACAGGATTAGAGACAATGAGAGGACTAATTTGGGCAGTGTGAGAAGGGAGGAAAACATTGTTCGTAGGAGATATTAGAGGTAGATAAAATCTGTGTAGTTAGTATTCTAGAGTAATTCATGGTCTGGACAGAGAATGCTGGAAGCAGACATATGAGTAGAAAGGGCCAAGTGATAGCACAGAGGCAATGACACCTGGAGCCAAAGCCCTTCCTTTCTTTCAGAAATTCAGTGTTGTCAAACTTTAGGAGATTGATTCACATTGATTCCCACTCATCAAACCCAGAGGAGACTGATTTAAAAATCACAATGCCAATTAACCAATTTATTGTGAGAGAGTATCCAGCAAGCTTATCAGTCCTGGCCATTTGTTTAGAACCCTCTGTTTTGGTGAATAAATCTACTCCTTGGACAAATGAATATAATTATCTATCAAATTATAGATCAGAAGTTTATTGAATTAGTTAAAGACATCAGAAAGGGAGATTGATGTACTTATGGAAAATTTATATCAAACTACTATGGCTGGAAGAAATATTCTTACCTACGCTAAAAGGAATTTCTTTCTTAGAATTCACTACACCAACCTTTCCCAAAGTATCAGGAGGAAACATTAGTACATGAGGGTGAGAAGCAGGGGCAGAAAACCCCAAAAAGTTTGTGAACATTGGGTTAGAAAAGTTTGAAAGGGCATTTGGATTATTTCCTCTAAGCCTTCTCGGAACATTTAATATGCCAATATGCATATTATTTATGTGTACGTGTGTATACATACATTCATATATATTTGGTTAGCCTCTTTTATTAAGGTTGCAGCCCAGTGAAAATACTGAACTAATGTGTAAGCTCTTTGTGGTCGAAGATTGCATTTTTTATTATTTCAAGAGGTTGACACTCCTTGGCACATTTCCGAAAAGCTCAATATATATTTATTGACTGTGTGAATGATTGGATTAATAAAAGAATCAAGTAACCCTTTATACTGCATGGGGAAGACACATTCTTATTTTTTTCTAGACTCTTATCTACCGTATTTAGTAACCAAAAGATCAGTTTACTCATGTTTCAATCAACCAAGTGCTTTCTTAGTTGATAACTTCATTTTAATATTCATAAAATTACCCTACACCTAATTTCTTAAGGAAAGTCTTACAATTGATTACTTTTGCAGACAACTGACATCATGTTATATTGTTGATTCTAACTTATTTTATTTGTTTAGCTACCAACTGAAAAATTTTAAACACAAATATTAAAGTAAGCCTGGTAAACAAAAAATCATAATTTTTTAAATTATAAGAATAACATTTGTTCAGTTGAAGGAGAATCTTTAAAGTTACAAAAATCTTATTTTTATTGGCAGTGTCTTTACCTGTCTTTGGATTTCTTGGAAATAGTGTCATACGTTTTTATTGAGAATTTTTAGTCTAAACTGAAATTCTTCAAAGTTGTAATGCTATTAGAATCCTACAGCATGTTCTGTGACCCATAGTTCCTACCTAAGTATTTCAATTAATTCTCTGTATAAATATTTTGTGAAGTTCTTATATGGAATTATATAATTCTCATGTCACAAATTCAAATGTTCAATATATGTAACTTCCCATCTTATTCATAGTTTTATCTAAGGGTCTAAAGTTTAGAGAATGACAGGCCAGAGTGAAGATGGAGAGTTTGGGAGCAGGGCAGAGGAAAGTAAGAAATGAGGAAAGGTTAAGGATGTAGCGTTTAGTCCTGTAGTATCCACAGAAAGCATCCTCATTTCCTTCTGATCAAACTGCCAGTATGGAATTTGCTGCTCTGTCACCCTTCACCTGATTTCTCCCAAGATACATCTGAATGCCTAGGTGTGTAGGACTATGTCAAAGACTGATGTTCATCTGAATTTCTTTCAACAATTGAGGCCTAAGTACCTCCTAATCCCACTCAAAGTTGCCTCTAGGGGTTTGGTCTGGAGAGGACTGTGTGTAGATGCTCACCTTGGAGACTCTCATCAATGACCAATTTGTGTGCTTGCCTGTGGACACTCCTCTCTTCCTTTCCAGCGTAGGAAATCTCTTACCCAGTATGTTGTGGTACAAGAGGAATAGGATAGGGGAATAACTCCACCTGCTAGCCAAGCATATTTCTAAATATTTTTTATTTTGATGCCCAGACTTCACATCTGAAGCTCAAAAGATGTGAAATTGACCATTATTTCTATTTTGTCCTGTCATCCATCCCCTGAGGTAAGGTGGAAGGACTAGAATTTGAATCCTATGCTGGAGAAGGGTGCAAGGAGCAATGTTATATTTCTCAAGTACATATCCATTGTATAATTTATAATTGATTGATAGATTAATATTTGTATTCTTTTTCTTTAAAAATGGGTTTTTAAATACTGTCTCCTTCACTTACTTTCATATTTAATGAGGGTTCGAGTCTAGCCATATCCATTTAAATCTAAAATATATCCTCTGCTCTAAGACGACAAACTTTATAGCTACATGAGCCGGGTTCCAGTCTTAGAGAGTAAGACTATATGCCTTATCACTACTGTAACCTCAGGCAAAGCATTTATCCTCTCTGGGGCAATCTTATATAAAACAGGGATAATTATATTTGCCTCATCCTAATCCATATGATTTTTGTGAGCAGAAAACAATGATGTGTGTATGTGCGCACGTACACGACCATATTGTTAATTGTAGGGCTCCACGTAAAGGTTAGTTATAATCTTTTCAATATTTTGTTTTCTCATTGGTTAATTTTAAGGAATTTAATATTTAAGAACTCTATTTTAAATATATTTTTGGGTACTGAACAAATATTTGGTTCTATTTATTTTCTTCAGATAATAGACACTCTTCTATCCTGGGGAAGTACATACATGTTTCATTAATAGTATTTCATAGAACATTTATCTCTAATTAGAGCTTACTGTACTTGGACAGCAACTCTGACTATACCAGAATACTTTATTTAATGAAATCCGAGCTCTACAAGGTACTGATCACTAACTTTCATCTATCTGGTGATCGCTCTCCACACTAATTTGCTAAGTTCTTCTAAAATTTTCTGAATTGTTTGCCTTCTTTTTTGCTGATTTCTGCTGTAATTGTTCAGTGGATTTTCTGTTTGAAAAATAAAGTCCACATTCACAGTTCTTACTTTATTTATAAGGTGTATCCTTAGTCATTTTCTTCCAGCTCTCTATGACTCATTTTTCTTCATAATATTTAAAACATAATCATCCTCCACATTTTTTCTGCTTCAAAATTTTAATTTCTATTTACTTAGGAAACAATATGATATCTGGGATTTGTTTCCAAACAATCCCAGGGACTAGGGCTGGGGTAGTTTATGTGGGTGAAACTAGACTTTTCACGAGTAGATAATTTAAATTTTTCTGTATGGAAATATCTTTAAAAAGCAATTGATCTTTCAAAGGATTCTATTTTTTAAAAGAATGGAATAAAAAATATATAAAAATCTATACCTTTAATTTATTTTAATCCCCAGCTTACACTACCAAGAGTTGACTGAGGAATTGCCTAGGATAGTTTTCCCACTGAGGCAGTTTGTTGTGTGATATTATTATATAAGTTACTTATTCTATTATAACTTAGATTTCCTTAGATTTAAGTAGGTATGATGTCTTTTTAGAGGCTAAAAGACCAAATCCTAGCCCTTAGACAGTCAGTTAATAAACTGAGTGAAGCTGGATGAGTCATTTAATATCTCTTGATCTCAGCTTCCTCATCTCTGAAAATGAGGGCATTGAAAAAATATTTCTAGGGACATCTTTCACTGTGAATTTCTTTATACTTTGATTATATCTTGGCCTATTTATTTATTATGTTCTATTTCCCCTGACTACTCTGGAGGTTAGTAGAGGTGAATTTTCATCCCAGTTCTCCCAATGACTTGCTGGTTAATTTGATCAAGTTACTTACTCAAGTTTCTTCCTCTGAGGAAATAACTATCCCAGCCCAATGGCTTTCTAGTGAGAATCAAGAATCTGCTGAGATTTATTTATTTAGAGCATTTAGCATAGTACATGACATGTACAAAATGCTCAGTTAACTAATATTTGCAATAGCATAACCTCTCATAGGCCATTATTTTTTTTCTTGGCTATATATATGTGTATATATATATATTTTTTTTTTTTCTATTCACTATATTTCATAGATCATGGTTCAGAAGACAGGAAATAGAATTCTACAAAATATTTCAGGACGTAGATTTTTTTTATAATTTACATTGCAGTGGTGAAAGTAGCAAAATTATAGTCATTGAAAAGTAAATTTAAAAGATAAAAAATCATTTATTTTGATTGATCTATGTTGCATATTATCTGTGCAGTAAATGTTACTTGTTTACAAATAATGTCATGGTAAGTAAAGGCATATATCTGATTTTAGTTGGTTGAATGCCCCTGTTTACTCAAGTGAACTGACTTGTTAGTTTATATGATGATGTGCCTAGAACAGCCATGTCCTGGCATAACGTGAATGATGTTACATGTGCATAGGTTAGTTGTTTGAGCTCTCAAGCCAGTAATTAAAGAAAAAATGCAGTATTTAAACAAGCAACATATGTACAATATAATTACCAGACAATCCATTGCTATGTGAAAGCGCTGAAAACAGCCTCTTAAAGAGTTAAAGCTGTCATTACAAATGTATTCAAACCTCAATAAAATCTTGCCTTTCCACCAAGTATTTTGCAAGAAAGTTATGTGTGTTAGATTATGTAGTCATTTCCTTGTTTAAGAAATTCTAAAGAAATTTAATCACAAAATTTTACTAATATAGAAAACATGGTTTCATTTTTGTCCACTCTTAATTTTTTAAACCATATGCATACATTTTGAGAAATGATATAAAGCATACTTTAAAAAATAACTATTTTCTCACATCAGCTCTGTTATTCTTCAATTAAAGATCCTTGTATCTTCAAGAAACTAAGAGTGTATTGGTATGATGTACATATTTAAAATTTTCTTCCCAACAACATATTAAAAACTTGAATTCAGCACTGAAGAATAAAATATGCTTCAAAAACCCAGATCTGGGTTTGTTTTATAACTATTCTGATTCTTTTATATCCAAGATCAGTTTTGTAGTTTGCTAAGATTTAAACAGTGTCACATAGGGAAGTCTGGGATAAGCTATATAACCTTGCTTTCCTTTTACCTGAGAATTTTGCAGGCTTTATGGCAGTGTGGTCTGGCAGATTGTATATAAACAGATCATAAATCACAGCTGGGGAGGATGTCACTGGTTCCATGGCAGAAATGTAAGCCAAGTGAGCAGATGTCATGGAGAAAATTAGCATCTAACCAAGGTAATAAATGATCCCAAGCTTTGTGAAAAAAAATATTTCTAAATAATGAATATCTTTATATCCAATAAAACAGAAACACCATTAAAATCTAAATTTAAAAATCTATCTTTTAAAGATTATATTTATAAATAATTGTTGATGTGGTTCACTAACAGTTTTAAAAGGCCATAAAATTAATCAAACAACAAAAAAAGTACACTTAAAAAAATAATAGTTTTACTTTAAAATCATATTGAATGCTTCCTAAAACTTTTAAGAATAATGCTTCTAACAGAATTTTTAAAAGATATATTTTTGGCTTATTTTAAATATTTCATACTAATTCTAGAAAAAAAATAGAAAACACAAAGAATTTGTTTTAAACCATCCATGCCTCCACTATCCAGGCAAATTACTATGAAAATGTAGGCTTTTTTTTCTAGTATTTTACATGAGTTTTAATGAAATAGTAAACAAAGAATATATATCATTTTCTATTCAATGTTTTTAGCCAATTATATTTTAGATATTCTCTTATGCAACTAAATATTCTTCATCATTTTTAATAGTTGCATAATTTTTATTGCATTGTATTTTTGTACCAAAGTCTATTTAATCATTTCTATAAGGCTGGCTATTCAGATTGTCTCTTCTACCCCTCTTTTTCACTTGACAAATATCATTGTAATAAACATGTATATCAGTCTTTGGCTGTATCTCGGATTATTTTCTAGACTAGATTCCCAGAAGAGGAATCGCCAAATCAGAGGGCATGAACTTTTCTGAAGCTCCTGATGATACATATTTCTAAATTGCTTTCTGGAAAGATTTGTCCAATTTACAGTCCCACCAAGAAGTGTAAGAAATTGCCTAGATCATTGAACTCAATTGCTCTTTTGAAACAAAGCTTACGTCACTTAGATAGAAGCTGCAGGCCAGTCAACTACAAGTTCAAAAGCACTTCTTACAATTAAAATGTCCAGGAAAAAAATATGTTCAGTAGGAGCCTCATGGGATTCTCATACCCAAATGAACTCACCAAGTTCAGTCCCCAGCTTTGCTGTTTCCAAACCAAGGTTTGAACAGGCCCCTAGAGACTTAAGCTTTTTAACACTTACTGATTTATAAATCAGATGACATTTTAAAAAAATTTACACAGAGAAATATATATGCAAGTAGGCCAAAATACTAATTTTAGCAAGCCAATAAATTCCTTCTCTGATTGGAAAGTTTTAGAAAACTAAAATCTGAAGGTTAGTTTATAGTACAGAATCATTTAATAAAGTAATTCAGTGATAATAATGAGTTCCATTTTCAAACTATTACAGCCTAAAATATGCTTCTTTGCTATAGACTATATCCTCACATTGCTTGACCGACAAGTAATTGTTCTTTGACTTTTATTTTCTACACTGCATACTGGGCATCACTTTTCACTTATGTTTGGATGTTTATCAGTATGCAAGACTATATCAATTTTCATTAGGTTGGTATTTTGAAATCATTGTGCTGTCATCAGCAAAAATACAAGAAGAGCTTATAGCTGGTTGTCTACAACCATCTCAACTTCTGCAGGTTGTTTTTTTCTTATCAGTTGTTCATTCCAGAAATGAAATTATTAAAGCTTCCATGTTCTGGAGGTTCAAACTATTTGTGATATGCACCATTCTGTGCACTAATTACAATGTATGAAAATGCAATTAGTCTTAAATTTCACTTTTCAAAAATCATATTAACCTTTGACAGTGTGGTTCTTAAATTTGCAAACAGCCTAATTTTTAAATCTAGCGTTCAGTCTTAACAGAAATATGATATTGGACAAGTTTCTTAACCTCTCTAGGCCTCAGATTTGTCATCTGTAAGATGAAGATAATAATCTTATAGTGTTATTGGGTACATATAAATGACAGAAAGTGGTAAGCACCATACAGAAGATACTACATTGTATCTAATGGAAGGTGGAAACATGGGAAATATTGGCCTGGGATTTGAATGGTAGATACTATCTTCCTGTGTTCAAATGAGCCTAGGAAGACAACCTAAAGGTTAAAAGAAAAAAAAAAGAAAAAAGTGTTTTAGGTCAGGAACTTTGTTTAATAGAATCGCTAAAAAACAAGATTTTTTTTCCCCAAGAGAAGGTTGACAAGGGTAGTGGAATTTCTGGAAGCCATATTATGTAAGGCATATTTAAAGAATAGGGAACATCTCAAGGAAGGCTTACTGGCAAGGAGCTGTATAGGAAATAATGTGAATGGATGGGAAGAAAATGCAGGAAGGCAAATTTTGGCACACTGTAAGAAAAGATGATCTAGAAACTAGGTTTTTCTAACAAGAAATGTGTTTCCTTATCACACCATGAATTTTCCATCACTCAAGACATTTACGTAGAGATTGTAAATGGGTACCTACATGTATTGGGAGGTTGCCCTGATACTTCCTGAGGTCCATTTCACTCTCCTGGTTCTTTCTCTAAACTTTTAAGTGGAGGAGAAAACTATGAAGCAGTGCTTTAGATAAATGTTTTATATTTCAAAACAGTCCTATCACTTTAATTATTTGCTCTTAAATATCAGTTTCTACAGATTATTTTCAAAGACTGGCTGTTTTTTCTTTGAAGCATCTTTATATCAGTGTGTAATATATTTGTGGGCTATCTAAAACATAAGATTGCTATCTTATGAGTTGTATCCAAAAAAATACATCTTATATTTGTTTATGTCTTGCAAGATATTTCAGCTCAGCAAATGTTAAAATTATTTCTGATATGAAATAACTGAAACAAAAAGAGGTAGTATCAATTTATATCCAAGTACTCTTAGAGTCATATTTTGCTTAAGTGCTTTGAAACTTCTAATATCTGCCTCTATTAATATATAATTCTAAAATATCAGCCTGTATTCATATTATAAACTTTATACCATATTTTATTTCATAGTATGCTTTTCTAATTTTTTTCTAATTTATTAGAAAAAATGTTGTTTTCAGATTATAGACAGAAACTGAACTGTTAAATCCCTTCAGTTATAGTGTTTTAAAATAGAAATAGTAGACATTTGTTATTTCCTTTCAGAAATGTCTGAAGTCTCAAGACAAATAGATGAATCATTCAAAACAAATTCCAGATGGTTGAGCCTGAAAAATATATGTTATTGCTGATTTAACAAGCAATATACATTGATTTATACAATTGGAATTTCCAGAGGGCACTGGCCTTAGGTGACACTTGATCCAGTGGGTAAAACCATGGCACCCAGTACCTGATTCTTCTGTCTCTGTGCTCAGCTTTTCACAGTATCAGCTTCATCATCAGACTCCTCTGAATGTTCCATGTCTATGTCCCCAACCTTACTCCCACACCACAAATCAAGGCTCTGCCTTCTTGGAGGTAAACTGGCTTTGACAGTTTCAAACTTCATGATTTTTATGCCACACCATTAGAATATTGAGTCTCTTCTGATTATTTGTTTAATACACGAAAAAGGAAAGGAAGCTTTTTTTTTTTTTTTAATTTCCAAGAAACCCCGCCAAATACTTCCTAATATCTCAAGGACCTTGATCAGGTTACATTTCAATCCCTGAACTACCCACTTAAGGCCAGTGAATAAGAAATATTGATTTGCTTTAACTGATTAAGTTTACACCTGGGCAGGGTGTAGAACCAGTCCCACCCAAATCATCTGAGTTCAGAATAAGGTTTGTAATGCAGGAAAAAAAATAATCAAGGTATGCTTCAAGAAAAATAAATTCGAATGGACCTAGTGTAGCAAACAAAACAACAAATCCACTCTACGTATGGATCACTGTTCCCAAAGATTCCTTCCAGTTCCTAACAAAGAGCACCTTGGATATTCACCCCTCTTAACTTTAACTACTCCAGGTTTATAATTGTAAGTTCTTTCAAAAGCTTTGAAAAAAAAAAAATTAGCACCATATTAAGTCAATTAAAATTTGATAATTACAATTTTCATGATTATTTGTTTACTTATGGAATTAAGTTTTTCCAGTTACATAAACTATTTCTATCTTTTGTAGATTCTCAAAGATATTTGTTCAATTTTTAAAAAAGAAGTAAAAATACTGAAGTGAGAAATAAAAAGTAAAAACAGGAGAAATTTCACATATATAACAAATATTAGCACTCTTTCTGTTGGAAAAGAATTTGTAAAAACTTTGCAAAATAACCACAAGAAAAATACAAAAACTATAAAATCAACAGATCTACAAAAGCTCTTCATTCTGAAACCATAGGTAGAAATCAGATGAACAACTCTGTTTTAGCATGTCCTAAATAGCTCTCAAATGTCATACCTGTTTACACATAAATTTTAAATGCCCTTAGCAGTAGGTCTCGAAGTGTGAGCTGCCTGCATAAGAATTATTTAGGAGGGTTAATTAAAATGAACATTCTTATGTACACTTAGGTTTGAGGGTCTCCTGATTTATAAATCCTACACCATGTATTTGATTCTTGGTGCCCCCAAATGTTGTCAGTATCAGTGGGCCACTATGCTAGAGTTCTTTCCATATCTAATAATGTTTTTGATATCTTGTGAAGATATTTGTGTTTGTTTAAGTAAGACAATTTGTTACTGAGCATGTGATCAGGGGGCACAGTATAGGCAGGGGACACAGGATAACCTAATGAGTTGAACGCAATTTATGTCTTTAGACTGCCAAGTTTTAAATTCTGATCCCAACACTTCTTAGCTGTATGCGCTCAGGAAAGTTCAGTGATCTCTCTGAGTCTTGGTTGACTCAGGAGTGAAATATAGAAAAATATTAAATTCTAAGTTTTATAAAATCTCCTTAGGGAAAAAATATGTGCTTATCTCTTCCTAGAACCGTTTAAGAAAAGGTTTTGTTGTTGTAGTGGTGGTAAGAACACTTAACATGAGATCTACTCTTAACAAAATTTTAAGTACACAATACAGTAGTGTTAACTATAGGTGCAGTGTTGTTCAGCAGATCTCTAGAGCTTATCCATCTTGCATAACTGAAACTTTATACCGTTAAACAGCAACTCCCCGTTTCCCCCTCCCCAACCCCTGGCAACCACCATTCTACTCTCTGTTTCTATGAGTTTAACTCTTTTAGATACCTCATATGAGTGGAATAATGCAGTATTTGTCCAGAAAAGCTTTTAATAATATACCTTCTGTTACAAAAAATCTAAACAATGCTGGAAATTAAAGTTGTTACTTCTCCACTATCAAACACTTTATTTGACTCTTTAAGTGCAGTATTGTAGTCTCCATTACATGAAAGAAGGAATTACAACAATAAGCACCAGCTTATGAAATTACACTTGAACATGATTTTGTAAAAAATAGTTTCATATGGTAGCTGCCATTAGGCCATACTATATGTATCTTATCACAGAAAAATGACTATGTATATTTCCCCAGAAAGGGTTTTTTTCCACCTCCTTTCTTAGCAGTGTCTAGTGTTGAACAGTTTTCTTTCTTGGAGCTATTCTTTTTTTTTTTTTTTTTAATTAATTAATTTATTTATGGCTGTGTTGGGTCTTTGTTTCTGTGCGAGGGCTTTCTCTAGTTGCGGCGAGCAGGGGCCACTCTTCATCGTGGTGCGTGGGCCTCTCACCATCGTGGCCTCTCTTGTTGCGGATCACAGGCTCCAGATGCACAGGCTCAGTAGCTGTGGCTCACGGGCCCAGCTGCTCCGCGGCATGTGGGATCTTCCCAGACCAGGGCTCGAACCCGTGTCCCCTGCATTGGCAGGCAGATTCTCAACCACTGCGCCACCAGGGAAGCCAGGAGCTATTCTTAATATCATATGCTTCTTTTTAATTTTAGTCGTACATTGTTAGGTATAGTTTACATGTAATAAAACCCAGTACTCCTAAGTGTACAGCTTGATGACATTTGACAAGTGTACATACACTTTTGTAACGATCAATATGAAGAACATTTTCATTGTCCAAGAAAGTTCCCTTGTGCCCCTTTGCTGTCAATTACCCTAACTCTCCCCCCTTTCCTAGGAACCACTGTTGTCATTTTTATCGCTATAGATTAGTTTGGTTTTTTCCTGAATGATATATAAATGAAATATTACTATAGGTACGCTTTCATGTCTGGCTTTTTTGTTCTACATGGTTTTTGAGATTCATTCATGTTATTGTGTGAATCAATAGTTTGTTGTTGTTTTTGTTGTTTTTAATTGAAGAGTAGTCTTCCATTGTATGAACCACAGGGTGTTTATCTATTCTCTTCTTAATGGACATTTGGGTTATTTCCAGTTTGGACCTATTACAAACAAAAGTTTCTGTGAACATTGTTGTTCAAATCATTTTGTGTCCATATGTCTCCAGTTTTCTTGGGTCAATACCTATTCATGGAATTGCTGGATCACGGGTTAGTATATGTTAAATTTCATAAAAATTGCCAAATAGTTTTCCAAAGTGGTTTACCATTGTACACTCTTTCCAACATGTATATTAGATTTGTACTGTATGCTCACCAGTATTATCAATCTTTTAAATTTCAGCCATCTTGTATGTATGCTTCATTTTAAAACCTTTTCCTGTAATTCTTCTGTAACCATGAAGCAATAATTCAATTAAATGAATCACCAAAACTATGTGGAACTTATGCATTCAGAAAAATTTATTCATCTCTACTACTATATTGAAATGCAGTATGACTTTGAGAAAGTTACTTAATCACTTTGTCCTCCTTTTTCTTTTCTGCAAAATGGGGATAAGTACTGTACCTACCTTATAGGGCTGTTACGAAGATTAAACAGTGAACATATACATAGTGCTTGGGACAGGGTCTGGCATGTAGAAGCATTCAATAGCAGTATTTACTATGTATTAATAATAACAAATGTAATTAATAAATACTATTGAAACCATGGTTATTATTAAGGACCAGACATTTGCTAGCCATT